>NC_052151.1:115697518-116024083 GCF_902713615.1 Scyliorhinus canicula
GGCCTTCTTTTGCACTGTAACATCTATGTTTCTATGACCATAATCTTAGGTTAAGTATTGACCATTTTGGACAGAGATGGAGAGAAACTTCTTTCATGGAAACATACAAAGAAAATCAAAGCAGGAATAGGCCATTCAGCCCTTCGAGCCTGCTCCACCATTCATGGTGATCATGGCTGGTCATCAAATGCAATACCCTGATCCTGCCTCCTCCGCCCCCCACCCCACAATCCTTTGATGCCTTAAGCCTCGAGCTATATCTAATTCCTTCTTGAAATTACACAATGTTTTGGCCTCAACTACTCTCTGTGGTAGTGAATTCCACAAATTCACCACTGTCTGGGTGAAGAAATTTCTCCTTGCCTCAGTCCTAGAAGGTTTACCCCTTATCCTCAAACTATGACCCCTGGATCTGGACTTCCCCAACCATCGGGAACATTCTTTCTGAATCTACCCTGTTTAATCATAGAACGATAGAATCCCAACAGTGCAGAAGGAGGCCAATCAGCCCATCGGGTCTGCACAGACCCTCTGAAAGTCCACCCTAAATAGGCCCACTCCCCCTGCTTCATCCTCAACCCCACTAACTTGCACACTTTTTGATACTGAAGGGAAATTTAGTATGGCCAATTCACCTGACCTGCATATCTTTGGAGTGTGGAAGCAAACCAGAGCACCCGAAGGAAACCCACACAGACATGGGGCGAAAGTGCAAACTCCACACTGTCAGCCAAGACCAGAATCGAACCAGGGTCCCTGGAGCTGTGAGACAACAGTACTAACCACTGCCATCGTGTCACTCAATCCTGTTAGAAGTTTATACGTTTCAATGAGATCCCCTCTCACTCTTCTAAGCTCCAATGAATAAAATTCTAATTGACTTAGTCTCTCCTCAAATGACGGTGCCATCTTCCCAGGGATCAGCCTGGTAAACCTTCATTGCATTCCCTCCATAGCTAGAACATCCTTCCTCAGATAAGGACACTGCAAACAATACTACAAGTGTGGCCTCACCAAAGGCCAATTGCACTATACACAAATCCTCTTGCTCTGAAGACCAACATAGCATTTGTCTTCCTTACTGCCTGCTGTATCTGCTCACTTGCTTTCAGTGACTGATGCACAACGTCACCAAGGTCTTTACACTGTTTCAAATAATAATCTGCCTTCCTATTTTGCTACCATACCGAATGACCTCTCATTTATCCACATTATGCTGCAACTGCCATGCAAATGCCCACTCACTCAGCCTGTCCAAATCCCGCTGAAGCATTTCTGCATCCTCCTCACAGCTCACCCTTCCACCCAACATTGTATCATCTGCAAATTTAGAGATAATACATTTAGTTCCCTGGTCCAAATCATTATTTTTTTATAATCTTCATTGTCACAAGTAGGCATACATTAAGGCAATGAATACATTAAGGCTGTGAAAAGCCCCACGTCGCCATATTCCGGTGCCTGTTCGGGTACAGAGGGAGAATTCAGAATGTCCAAATTACCTAATAGCACGTCTTTTGGGACTTGTGGAAGGAAACCAGAGCACCCGGAGGAAACCCATGTACTGCTAGTACGGGGAGAACGTGCAGACCCCGCACAGACAGTGACCCATGCCGGGAATCGAACCTGGGACCCTGGAGCTGTGAAGCAACAGTGCTACCCACTGTGCTGCCGTGCTGCCCATATTAATATATAATGTGAACAGTTTGGGGTTCTTGCACAGATCCTTGCAGTACCCCACCTAGTCATTTCCTGCCAATCGGAAAAAGACCCATTTATTCCAACTCTTTGCTTCCTGTCTGCGAACCAGCCTTCTATGCATCTAAAAACACTACCTGAAATCCCATGCGCTTTAACTTTACATAATAATCTGCTATGTGAGACCTTGTCGAAAGCCTTCTGAAAGTCTAAATAAGCCACATCCACCAGTTCTCCCGAGGTAACGATGCTAATTACATCTTCAAAGAATTCCAGTACATTTGTCAAGCATGATTTCCCTCTGTAAATGCATGCTGATTTTCTTTGCTTTCCAAAGCTCTAATAACTCACTCAAGAGGTTCTGAATCATTGGAATTTTGCACCCCAGGCGGCTGTGAGTGTTCATTTGTTGAGTGTTTTTTCGAGATGGTTAGATTTATGGGGACCAGCTATGGGGAAAGTGGAGTTGATGTAGAAGTTCAACTACGAGTTTATTAACTGCAAAGCAAGCTCGATGCCACTTATATTCTTATGTATTTGAATGAATGTAAATGTGATGTTATCTCTTTAAATGTAGCTGTCTAAGTGCACTGAGGCTGCTATTTATCCCCTTTATTATTTACTCCTAGTATTAATACAACTTCTAATACACATGTCAGTCTTCACTCGCGTGGCTCAGCAAAAATGCAATGATTTTCTTTACGCACATCTCCATTCTCTGTTGTGTGCTAAGTATTCAGTGCTGCAGTTATCTGGGTGTGAAATCAACTGGAGTGATGACTTCACTAATGAATATGTCTTTCAAGCAGTCACATTTAAATTTCACTACATTTGGATCCAGGTCTTTCATGATTTAATGTTTTCTCCAGCATCTGTTACAATTCCAATTTTTGTATCCTGAAGTCTGTGCAGCAGACTAGAGTGTACAACTGGTTTTGGCATTCATGGACATCCAGTCAGCTTCCATTTGTATTCTGACAAAAACCAAGTCCACCTCAACATTGTTTCATAACCCCCTCCTCTGAACTGGCAGACTTCACGCAACTCCACCAACCTTAGTATCATCTGCAAACTTGCTAATCAGACCACCTATACCGTCAAACAGATCATTTATGTATATCACAAACAACAGTGGTCCGAGCACAGATTCCTGTAGAACACCACTAGTAACCTTTCTCCATTATGAGACACTCTCTTCCACCACTATTCTCTGTCTCCTGTTGCCCAGCCAGTTCTTTATCCATCTAGCTAGTACACCCTGAACCCCATGCGACTTCACTTTTTCCATCAGCCTGCCATGGGAAACTTTATCAAATGCCTTACTGAAGTCCATGTATATGACATCTACAGCCCTTCCCTTATTAATTAACTTTGTCACTTCCTCAAAGAATTCTATTAGGTTTGTAAGACATGACCTTTCCTGCACAAAACCATGCTGCCTATAACTGATGTCTATTTTCTTCCAAATGTGAATAGATCCTATCCCTCAGTATCTTCTCCAACAGTTTGCCTACCACTAACGTCAAGCTCACAGGTCTATAATTCCCTGGATTATCCCTGCTAACCTTCTTAAACAAAGGGACAACATTAGCAATTCTCCAGTCCTCCGGGACCTCACCCGTGCTCAAGGATTCTGCAAAGATATCTGTTAAGGCCCCAGCTATTTCGCCCCTCGCTTCCCTCAGTAACCTGGGATAGATCCCATCTGGACCTGGGGACTTGTCCACCTTAATGCCTTTTAGAATACCCAAAACTTCCCCCTTCCTTATGCCGACTTGACCTAGAATATTTAAACATCCATCCCTAATCTCAACATTCGCCATGTCCCTCTCCTTGGTGAATACCGATGCAAAGTACACATTAAGAATCTCACCCATTTCCTCTGACTCCACACATAAATTCCTTCTTTTGTCTTTGAGTGGGCCAATCCTTTCTCTAGGTACCCTCTTGCTCCTTATATACGAATGAAAGGCTTTGGCATTTTCCTTAACCCTGTTAGCCTAAGATATTTCATGACCCCTTTTAGCCCTCTTTATTGCGCATTTGAGATTTGTCCTACTTTCCCGATATTCCTCCAAAGTTTTAAGTCACCTGGATCTTGTGTATGCTTCCTTTTTCATTTTAGCTAGTCTCACAATTCCACCCTCCATCCATGGTTCCCTAATCTTGCCATTTCTATCCCTCATTTTCACAGGGACATGTCTGTTCTGCACTCTAATCAACCTTTCCTTAAAAGACTCCCACATTTCAAATGTGGATTTACCCTTAAACAGCTGCTCCCAATCCACATTCCCTAGCTCCTGCCGAATTTTGTTATACTTGGCCTTTCCCCAATTTAGCACCCTTTCGGACCACGCTCGTCTTTGACCATGAGTATTCTAAAACTTACGGAATTGTGATCGCTATTCCCAAAGTAATCACCGACTGAAACTTCAACCACCTGGCCGGGATCATTTCCCAATACCAGGTCCAGTATGGCCGCTTCCCGAGTTGGACTATTTACATACTGCTCTTAAAAAAACTCTCCTGGATGCTCTTTACAAATTCTGCTCCATCTACGCCTCCAACACTACATGAGTCCCATTCAATGTTGGGGAAGTTAAAATCTCCCATCACAACCACCCTATTGTGCCTACATTTTTCTATAATCTGTCTACATAGTTGTACCTCTACTTCACGCTCACTTTTGGGAGGCCTGTAGTAAATTTTTCCGACTCGAGCTGTTGCCTCAGTAGCTAAAACCTAGCCTTCATTCCCCATACCTGCTAGGGGCAAGAGGCCAGCTGAAAGACTCCTATGTCGCCCATGTTGGCGTCCGACTTGGGGTCCACCGGATTTGGGCCTTGGCTGCTCTTGTATTTAAATCCAAATCTTTAATAATAAGCTCATGTTGTTTATCTGGACGTGCTCCCTTCATTCTTTTTGAAGGTGCAAAGAGATTATGATGCTGCTTTTTACCAATTTGTACACTTGTGAAATTTCCAAATCTTTCCCTTTGTTGTTAAATTGGCACTGACATTCAAATGATTTCACCTTTACCAAAGGTTAACTATCTAATTATGCACAAGGGTTATATCTCCAAAAACATATTTTAAAATACTGGCTCGTTATGCTGGCTTTTTTTGCAGTTTGAAGCAGTTGTACTTTGGTAAATGCACTACTGTTGCTTAACAGCCACATGTGTGATTTTCAACCAAGTTTCCACTGCCTAGACTCCCCTCACTGACTGGCTCTAGTATTGCTATGCATTTTCTCTGTTGAGGACTTATTCAAATGCGGTCATGCATGGATATAAGATCTATGATTTGCAGTATCTGCAGGACACTGATGAACAAAGCTGGTTTGAAGATCTTGTTAGATGGATATGGCTTTGAATCCAGTGTACAAAATTAATTCAGTTAAAAGTCTTAAGTACGATGCAGCCATGGTTGTCACTACAAAATACTTACAAATGTAATACAGTTGATAATTTGCAGTCATATTCAGTAATGCTATGAAGATTGGTTAGTAAGTTGAAACTATTGGTGCGGTTTTGGTGTCTGGAGCGCTTAACCTTGTAATTTGGCATAAAATGGAAGAAAGGGCTGTTTAATCTCACCTTAACAAAAAAAAAACCTCTGAAATAGTAAAATAATAAATCAGATAATTCTACATGAGGCACTAGTTAATGATAACTCAGGTTAACATGATTTCTTAATGTTCTTTGCAGGAGGAGGACGATGGTCTTGATGATGCCTTCTCAAGGTAAGGTATCCCAGAATTTTTTTATTATACTGGTCAAAAATAATCCTGTCCAAAATAATTTCTTGATAAAATAGTTTTATTGATGGTAATTCATCTTTATTTATGGTTAAATGTACAGTGGCATGATCTGCATTGTGAAA
This sequence comes from Scyliorhinus canicula, assembly GCF_902713615.1. Lineage (NCBI taxonomy): Eukaryota > Metazoa > Chordata > Chondrichthyes > Carcharhiniformes > Scyliorhinidae > Scyliorhinus > Scyliorhinus canicula. Next base: position 115,703,101 of record NC_052151.1, read on the forward strand.
CATTTTGTGTTATCTTTGTGTGATTATAAGTGGCTCCCTTCCCAGACAGCAATTTGTTTTTATTCCTGGACCTGATTAGGTCACTAGTTAATCTAAGTTTATTTTCGCATCATTTCCTTTCTGTATTTGCCAGAAAAAAATGTGATTCATTTCAGAGTATTGGTTACGTCATTGAGCCCAAGATGTATGTTTTTTTATGAACTACATTTGTTCCATTCACAGCCTAACAGAAGTGCTCAACGTTTAATCTTGATACATGTGTTGTCAGCAGAGTGTTCAATAAAATGGCAACCATTTCCCTAGCAACCACGCTACTCCCCAATGAATTCTGCCTAAATAATGAAAGTGATTTTGAACCGTGAGAAGGGCAGATCAATCCTTTTTCTCTATTTCTCTGAGAATAAATCATGTTTTTGTGATGTTACAGAATGCATGCTACTGCATCCACTTTATTTGCCTCAGTTTAAGGACCTGTTTCATAAATATGCTAAATCCAGTGGCTTCTGAAGGAAACACAATAGGACCTCAAACCCAGATGACTAATTCTGTTTATTTTTATAATATTCATGCATCTCAGTCAATTTTCTCAAGTAGTGTTTCTGAGGAATCTAAATTTTGCATTTTGTTAACCATTTTTTGTTTTCAGCATTCTTGTTAGTGGATATGTACTTGAGAAATCATCTGTTTGATTGATATTGAATGCTATGAGGACATGACAATTCACATTTATTCACCTTTGGGTCACTAATTACTCCATTACTCCACAAAACAAAAAGAAGTGTTGGAAGATAGCTGTTGAGTTTGCTGTATAAAATATTTTGGTTATATAGTAAACCTTCCACATACCAATTTAGGAATTAAGGCCTTTGGTTATTGAAGGAAGATTTCATTCTATCATTCTAAAATAAATAACTGTTAGGATTTTTAGGTTGGGAATATTGTTGTTAAATTGCACTGTAAAATATGGATGTTAAACCTGGATTTACAATCCCAAATTTGCTTCTTTCTAATTCTTCGTTAGATTTCAACTTGCTCTTTTGTCAAACTTCTCACTGTACTGAAAGTGCTGACGCTCACTTGAAACATTTATTTGGGCACTCCAATACTTCAGTCGACTGCCCACTCAAGAATTAACGTTTAGTTCTCGGCTTCACAACGTCAGAAAGCAATATGGACCTTACACGGAGTGCAGTGTAGATTTGCTAGAATGATATCTTGAGTCAAAGGGCTTTTTATAATTTTCCAGTTACGAGGAGAGATTTTGTCTGGAATTTAGAAGGTTAAGAGGAAATTTGATCAAAGTTTTAATGATATTACGGTAGAGAGAGAGAGAAACTATTTCCACTGGTTGGACGGTCTAGAACTAGGAGGCACAGCCCAGAAGTTAGTCAGACCTTTTCAGGAAACACTTCCACACACAATGGTAGGTGCAAGTTTGGAACTCTTCCTCCAACTATAATTGAAGCTGAATCTATTATTAATTTAAAAACTGAGATTGATAGCTTTTTCCAATTGAGATATTGAGGAATATGGGACAAAGGTGGGTATATGGAGTTAGGTTGCAGATCAGCCATGATCTCGTTGAATGATGGAACTGGTACAGAGGACTAAATACCTTATTCTTGTTCCTTTGTGTGAATGAGGGCAGCTGGCTACTTTTGCATGGAGGGCACCGGCTAAGCTCCCCCAAAACTACCCTTTTATCAATGTCTACACGTGCCCAGTTTACAGCAGGGGGCACTGGATAATGATTAGAAGCAAGAATCCCACCTTCTTAGCCTCAAGATGTTGAGGCCAGTTGTAATTGCTGTAACTTCGGTGAGCTACTTTGGAACAGATATGTAATGAAATGTGTAACATGGCAATGCTTATAATTTACTACACTATAGTAAATATGGCTTTATCTGAGATTGCCAGGGGAGCTTTTGAAATCTCTAACTTGCTGCATCATTTTGTCCCACCTGGCCAAAATAGCTATTTCCAAATGCAAAAATCAAACAAAGGGGACCTGCTGGTAAAAGTTGTAATGCCTCATACCTTGCAACAGCACATTTTAACAATTTATTTAAATGATTGCTGCTGGTTTTTAAATGTCTATTCTAATCCATTCTTTGATTGATCCTTTGTTTATCAGTATTCCAGATGTTCATGTGATCATTCCTTTACCTGTTGTACGGGAGAGAACCCTTAATTTCGGGAAGGCATTCTGTATCGCAAAGATTCGTTGCTTTTAACAATAGTTCACTGTCTTGGGCATTTTCTTGTTAAATGGCTTGATAGGCATTAACATCCTTCTTGGGAAACTATTAAGTATTGCATAGAAAATTTGCTGTCACTTAGTTAGAACACCATGTTATGATCATTGTGGAGCTGACAAGATGAGCAAGATTTTCAAGGTTGCGATTAGTGTAACTGAAAATATATCTAAATAATTCCAGTGTCTTTACAAATATTCACTTTCCTAATTGGCATTTTTACTTCTAGCTGTCCTCCTTCAGAGAATAAATTATTTTTGGTATTTGTCCCAAAGGAGTAACTTAACTTTCACAAATCTATTGTGAGCCATTCCATGCTGAGAACTGTCTTCTGCCCATACATGGAATTTGGAAAATGTTTCAAAAAATGCCCCTAATGTGAGAGATTTGTATTGAGAGTGGAATCCTGGAATTAAATATCCAGTCAACTTTCAGTTGCAATCAAAGATATGTTTACTAAAAAAGAGCCAAATCAAACATTAGGTGCTGCTAAAATCAATAAGTTGTGTGAAGCATGACTTTTATTTTCCAATTTTACAAGCAGCATTGTGGATGGAGTTGAACCAATCACAGGTATTTTTAAAAATTAATATATTTATGTTTTTATACATACATTCTTTTAAACTCATTTTCATTCCGTGGTTAATTTGAACCATGAATATACCCTTAGAAACTAAACTAGCAAGGACCTGTGCAAAACCAAAATATCAAAATGCTATAGATAGGTTCTTGATTAATAAAGGGATCCGGGCTTATGGAGAGAAGGCAGGAGAATGGGGATGAGAAAAATATCAGCCATGATTGAATGGCGGAGCAGACTCAATGGGCCAAGTGGCCTAATTCTGCTCTTGTGTATTATTGTCTTATTGTTTTGTGATTCCTTTTTGAATGGAGTTTCGACACTTGCTGTCATTCCGAGCCACAAACCCTGTGTGGGAACTACATAATTCTGCACCAGAGGGGCTGAAATAAAAATGAAAGTTTGGAAAACTATTGGGTGAACAACAGGCCTCAGACTTGAATCACAAAGTTCAAAATATTATTAGCATTTTCTTCACAGAAAAGAAGCATTGACTTCTATTATCATTGTAGTGGTGCATCTAGCTTATTTCATGATGCCTAAAGCATGACATAAGAGATCTTTCATCCCATTTTCAGATCGTCAATACAATATTTTGTAGAGAAGCCATTTGGAATGATATTATAGTTGTGTAAGTGGAAAGATAATTTTAGCTAACACTAATGTTAAATCTTCATGCAGAGAAGACCATAAGCAGTCCTCCATGTCAGCAAAACCAGCGATCAAAGTGAAATAAATGGGGATAAATGTACCTCAACCTAGCCAGTTAAGTTGACAGTGCACAGATTATAAACAAGTCTGCTTGTTAATTAGGTTGACCTGCCTAAAGAGCTTGATTCCTGGCAAGAAGTGCTATTTATTTAGTATGTTTTGAATTGAATAAATAGTTTTAGACATTTTTGCTTTTGAATAAGAGAGTTCAAGATGCTGGCTAAAATTATTACTAATCCTGTTAATTTTGAACTTCTACGTTCAAGCATTATATCAATAAGTGTGTAAATATTAGTGATGCTGTTTCTGTAAGCATTTAAACTTAATGGCTGAACACAATTTTTTTGAGGTTAGATGAACAGACCAGTTATACTAGAATTAGCAAGTTAATTTTCATGAGGTCACCTATAAGATCCACCTGTCCTGTTCTATGAAACATTACTTCCTACTTTCTTTTGGTTAGCCATTTTATGTAAATATGTGATGTCTGTTTGTGTACATTATTACTGAATAGGCTTCAGAGGCCTCATTGTCTCCATGTTGAACTGGTCAAACCAATAATTGAAATTGTGCTCTTTAACTTATTTCTTCATCGGTAATAAACTACTGTAAGAAAAAACATGATATCATGCTCACAGATTACAAAAAAAAGTTTGTCCTATTTAGAATATTTAATGACCACTTTGCTGGTAGAACATAGGATGATAACTACCTTGTAATATTTTGTGGGTTCTATAAGATTGTTTTGAAATCCGTCTGCATGCAGATCAGGACTGTTCTCACTGTCAATTATGAAAGCTGCTAATTTTCTTTCATGTGGTTACAGTTAGGGCCCTGCAGGATTGGCCTGGAGTCTCCAGGAATTGAAGACCAATCTTCAGGAAACTGCTGTGTGCAACCCTGGCAAAAAGTATCAGGACATTTTTTTAAAAAATGTAATTTATTTTGAGTATTTCTCTTTTACCAGATATAAAAATATTGAGAGCATGGAAAAAAGACAGTTGGCTGATAGTTGAGCATCATCCAATTGGGAAAGTTGTCTTTTTGCTTTCCAATTGGTGTAGGTAGGCATTACATCACAAGGATGGATATGTTGGCGACTAAATAGCAAGAGCTTGGAGGAAAGTCAGGTGGTGGAACCTCCAGGAATACATTTAATCACAGTTGGTAACCTTATTTATAGTCTTGGGTGTAAGGGTTTAGATTCTTCATTCGATATACGCTGGTCCAGTGCTTGCTACTGATTTGTCCGGTCTATCCCTTTGAAATAATGCTGAGATATCAATATAGCCACCTTCATATGAATGAATATTACAATTGGCAAATAATAGAAATATATCACGGGATGTATTTGGTTTCATTTGTGGTGTCATTAATTAAACTAATTGAATAGAATTTCAAGACTGCTCTGTCCTTTGCAAAGCGCTGGGGGTTGCGTACGGCACAGCTGACCTCACTGGTGTCTGGCACTTCTGGCCTCCTGGGCTGGTATGTCACACTGATGGCCTCTGCAACTGGCGCCTGGCACTGCTGGCCTCCTAGGCTGGCACATGGCACTGCTGACCACCTGGGCTGGCGCCTGGCACTGCTGGCCTCAGCGACTGGCACTGCTGGCCCCCTAGGCTGGCACATGGCACTGCTGACCACCTGGGCTGGCGCCTGGCACTGCTGGCCTCAGCGACTGGCACTGCTGGCCCCCTAGGCTGGCACATGGCACTGCTGGCCTCCTGGGCTGGCACATGGCACTGCTGGCCCCCTAGGCTGGCACATGGCACTGCTGGCCTCCTGGGCTGGTACATGGCACTGCTGGCCGCCTGGGCTGGTACATGGCACTGCTGGCCTCCTGGGCTGGTACATGGCACGGTTGCCCTCCTGGACCGGCGCCTGGCACTGCTGCCCTCCTGGGCTGGCGCCTGGCACTGCCCTCCTGGGCTGGCGCCTGGCACTGCTGCCCTCCTGGGCTGGCGCCTGGCGCTGCTGCCCTCCTGGGCTGGCGCCTGGCGCTGCTGCCCTCCTGGGCTGGCGCCTGGCACTGCTGCCCTCCTGGGCTGGCGCCTGGCACTGCTGCCCTCCTGGGCTGGCGCCTGGCACTGCTGCCCTCCTGGGCTGGCGCCTGGCACTGCTGCCCTCCTGGGCTGGCGCCTGGCACTGCTGCCCTCCTGGGCTGGCGCCTGGCACTGCTGCCCTCCTGGGCTGGCGCCTGGCACTGCTGCCCTCCTGGGCTGGCGCCTGGCACTGCTGCCCTCCTGGGCTGGCGCCTGGCACTGCTGCCCTCCTGGGCTGGCGCCTGGCACTGCTGCCCTCCTGGGCTGGCGCCTGGCACTGCTGCCCTCCTGGGCTGGCGCCTGGCACTGCTGCCCTCCTGGGCTGGCACCTGGCACTGCTGGCCTCCTGGGCTGGCATCTGGCAGTGCTGTTGTCGCTGACACCTGGCACTGCTGCCCTCCTGGGCTGGCACCTGGCACTGCTGCCCTCCTGGGCTGGCGCCTGGCACTGCTGGCCTCCTGGGCTGGCACCTGTCACTGCTGGCCTCCTGGGCTGACACCTGTCACTGCTGGCCTCCTGGGCTGGCACCTGGCACTGCTGCCCTCCTGGGCTGGCGCCTGGCACTGCTAGCCTCACTAGCATGTGGCTCAGCTGGCCTCCCAAGATTTACTACTGCCATTGCCCGGAACCTTCCAAGCAGAGGTCAGGCTGTCTTCCAAATTTCTTTAAACAGCTGCACCCCAGAAACATGGCCCAGATCGTTTATGCATCCTTGAAGTAGGTGGGAATCCAATTCCATCAACGCTTCTGCTGGCATTAAGACCAAACCAGAACTAAAGATTACAATTTCATGGCCTCAGCTAATGATGATTTTTTTTTATGTCGCTGGCATATTGCTTATGAGAGTGGGACATTTCAGATAGCTCTGCCAGAGAGCTGGTAGTGGCACGATAAGCCAAATGGCCTGTGCTGTATCTATCGTTCTATGATTCTATGAATTGTAAAATTGTAGTGACAAACCTACCACCTCGGAAAAACATAACATCAATGATTGTGGTACATTGATGTTTGCTGTCCCCTAGTGGAATTACATTGCATTAACTTCTCTCAAGCTTTACATTTCTAGCCACGTGCTAAAAACTACCAGCATAATGATGGTGTGACCCTCGTCTGTTTAATGTCAGTTGCACCTCTCGTACAGTGAGTTTGATATAGGCACACACAAGAAACCAGACACATCAAACAATTCTGCTCTCAATCACAAACCTATTTTCCACCAACATTGCAATTTTGAAGTGTTTTTTGAAATTGTGACGAGTAAGGAAAATTGGTCAGATATTCACACAACATTTTACTGTCTCCTTAATTTGCATGGCTTCACTCCAATGTAAGGACCGGCATATTTTACTTACATCATGTAGCACACTCTCTATTTCTTTCCAGTTTTGTTTTGTCTTATGTTCAATCAGTCCAAAGGTGCCAGAAACTCACTGACAGTCCATTTGAGTGATACATTTTTGTGTATGAATATAAAAAATGTATGACAGCAAGCTGTTGGCTTCATACATCACAGCTGAGCTGCTCTAATCTAATTTCTACAAGTGTGTGGTTTTCATCAGGTGTAGGAACTATGGTGGAACTTCCCAGCCCAGAGCCACAGAGGCCAAGTGCAACGCTCTTTTGCTAGAGATTGCCTGACGCCGCACCGACTACTGAATTGAAGTATGCTACACTAATACTCTGTCACCGGCGATCCATCACCTATCCCAAATCTTCCATCAAAATATGTGAATGGAAAATGTTACCTGTGTTAGTTACCTGTGATTAAAACAGCCAATTTTGACCTCCTGAAAATAGGAAAACGCCAAGCTGCATTCACTTGCCAGAGTCAGACTAAGAATGGTGCATAGATTTCTGGATCTGTACCTGCCACAAGTGTTCATTAGAAAATTAAGGGCAATGCAGGCACAAGGTTTTGGATGCATGCTCTTAGCAAATGAGATCAGGGAGCATTGACCCCCCCCCCCCCCCCCCCCCCCCCCCCTAAGATTTTAATGCGCACCACGTGAGATCTAGCAATACTTAGGCAGTGCATTTTGCTACGATTCCAGTTGATATTATAATTGAAAGATCCCAACATGAACCCTGGCTCAAAAGACTGTAACTTTTATTTGTATAAAACAAGGAACAGAGTCACAGGATGGCTAATTAGTTTTAGCACCAAGAAAAGAAGCATTAAACATGAAAAGTTTGATTACTATACAATGCTCCTTTACTACCCCCTTAGTTTAACAACTACACACAGATTTTAAGATGAACACGGATTGCAAAGTGCATCTTAAACTAGAATGGTCTCATTAATACACCAAGTCCCTTATAAGCATACAAGATGACCGTTGTAAGACAGATTCCTCTCTGAAGTCAAGTGAATGTCTGTTGTTTTCTCCTTCCAATCCACACCCCCCTCCTCTCCAACCAGATGATTCTTGTACCATGAGCCACCTTGTCTTACTAAACTCCGGCATCCACGCGAGTGATTTAAAATTCCGCTTTCAAATGTCACATTTTTAAATCACCTTTTTAAATTATGCTTTCCCTCACAGCTTCCATCAGGGTTTCATTTTCAGATTTTACACGCCTCGCCTCAGGTTCCCTTTGTCAAAAGCTTTTTACACAAACTCTGAATTCCAACCAGAGATTTTCAGTTATTTCAAATAATGTTTCCAAACTGTAGTACTTTCTCACAAACATTAGCACTGCAGCAGATATCTTTCTGGCCTCTCATGATCCAATGCCTTTTCAACTCTCTCATTTGAATAGCAATCTGTTCTGCTTCCCCGTTTCCGCTATTTCGTTAACTCCAAATATTTGGAAACTTCTTTTTATTTGTCTAGTTTCCTTAACTACCTGGGCTGTAGATTTCCAGCATCTGTTTTCTTAACTTCCCTCCTTTGTCCTTTGTTATGTTTGAGTCACATCCTTAATGAGTACTTTGCATTGGTATTCACCAAGGAGAGCGACATGATGGATGTTGAGGTCAGGGATGGGTATGTGAATACTCTAGGACATGTCAGCACAATGAAAGAGGAAGTGATGGATATCTTAAAATGCATTAAGGTAGACAAGTCCCTTGGGCTGGATGGGATATATCACATGTTACTGTGGGAGGCGTGAGAGGAAATAGCTGGGGCCTTAAGAGATATCTTTGACCACAGGTGAGGTTCCAGAGGACTGGAGAATAGCAAATGTTGTCCCTTTGTTCAAGAAGGGAAGCCGGGATAATCCAGGAAATTGTAGGCCAGTGAGCCTGACATCAGTTGTGGGGAAGCTTTTGGAGAAGATATTGAGGGACAGGCGAATGGACTTGTCAGTGATAGGCAGCATATTTTGTGCAGGGAAGGTCGTGTCTTACCAACTTGATAGAGTTTTTTGAGGGGGTGACAAATTAATTGATGAGAGAAAGTGGACATAATCTATATAGACTTCAGTAAGGCATTAGAAAAGGTCCCTCATGGAAGACTGGTACAAAAGGGTAAAGTTGCACGGGATTCGGGGTGTACTAGGTAGATAAGACCATAAGACATAGGAGTGGAAGTAAGGCCATTCGGCCCATCGAGTCCACTCTGCCATTCAATCATGGCTGATGGGCATTTCAACTCCACCTATCAGCATTCTCCCCGTAGCCCTTAATTCCTCGCGACATCAAGAATTTATCTATCTCTGCCTTGAAGCCATTTAGCGTCCCGGCCTCCACTGCACTCCGCGGCAATGAATTCCACAGGCCCACCACTCTCTGGCTGAAGAAATGTCTCCGCATTTCTGTTCTGAATTTACCCCCTCTAATTCTAAGGCTGTGCCCACGGGTCCTCGTCTCCTCGCCTAATGGAAACAGTTTATTTGCGTCCACCCCCTGGTTTGACAACAGGAGACCGAGAGTAGCAGTGGATGGGAGTTTTTCAGAATGGAGATCTGTAACTAGTGGTGAACAACAGGGATCAGTGCTGGGGCCACTGTTCTTTGTAATGTATAGAAATGATCTGGAGGAAGATGTAAATGGTCCGATTAACAAGTTTACAGATGACACTAAGATAGGTGAAGTTGCAGATGTGGTGATATGCCTATGGGCTATATCATGGTTAGATGGTGTGCGACCTCCAACCAGAAGGTGGGATCCAGGCACACCACGCGATCTTCAGACCAGGGGCCTGGATATAAAGGGAGACGCATCCGGCCATCTTCAGAGGAAGGTTGAAAGGATAATAAGACATACATGTAATTGGTCAGTGCTCGGTATAAGTTCCAGAGGAGTAGCAAGACTCCATGATAACGTGCTCTGAATTAGATTGCCATCTTACTACACGAGATACAATAAAAGGATCCTGGTATGGACAGATCGAAGTGTTTGGTGAGTTATAAAACACAACAGCATATAGTTAAGTGGACTGTCGGAGAATACAGCAGAATATAGATAGATTGGAGAGTTGGGCAGAGAAATGGCAGACGGAGTTAAATCCGGATAAATGCGAGGTGATGCATTTTGGAAGATTAAATTCAGGTGTGAATTACACAGTAAATGGCAGAACCCTCAAGTGCATTGACATACAGAGTGATCTGGGTGTTCAGGTCCATAGTTCCATGAAAGTGGCAATGCAGGTGGATAAGGTGGTCATGAAGGCATACGGCATGTTTACCTTCATTGGCCGGGACATTGAGTAGAAGAGTTGGCAGGTCATGTTATAGTGTATAAAACTTAAGTTAGGCCACATTTGGAACACTGCATGCAGTTCTGATCGCCACACTACCAAAAAGACGTAGATGCTTTGAAGAAAGTGCAAAGAAGTGCAGTGCCAGTGGTTGAAAGTGTAAAGAAGTGCAAAGAAGGTTTACCACGATGTTGCCTGGTCTGGAGGGTGTTAGCTATGAGTAGAGGTTGAAAAAACTTGGATTGTTTTCATTGGAAAGACGGAGGCTGAGGGGAGACCTGATTGAGGTCTACAAAATTATGAGAGGTATAGTTGGTTTATAGGTGCAACAGGTGATTAAGAAAGTGAATGGTGTTTTGTCCTTCATTGCTAGAGGGATGGAGTTTAAGACTAGGAAGGTTATGCTGCAATTGTATAAGGTGTTAGTGAGGCCACACCTGGAGTATTGTGTTCAGTTTTGGTCTCCTTACCTGAGAAAAGACGTATTGGCGCTGGAGGGTGTGTAAAGGAGATTCACTAGATTAATCCCAGAGCTGAGGGGGTTGGATTACGAGGCGAGGTTGAGTAGACTGGGACTGTACTCGTTGTAATTTTGAAGGATGCGGGAGGATCTTACAGAAACATATAAAATTATGAAGTGAATAGATAGGATAGATGCGGGCAGGTGAAAGCAGAACTAGGGGGAATCGTGTCAAAATAAGGGGAAGTAGATTTAGGACTGAGTTTAGGAGGAACTTCTTCACCCAAAGGGTTGTGAATCTATGGAATTCCCTGCCCAGTGAAGCAGCTGAGGCTCCTTCATTAAATGTTTTCAAGATAAAGATAGTTTAAAGATAGAAGAATAAAGGGTTATGATGTTCGGTAAGGAAAGTGGAGCTGAGTCCATAAAAGATCAGCCATGATCTCATTGAATGGCGAAGCAGGCTCGAAGGGCCAGATGGCCTACTCCTGCTCCTGGTTCTTGCGTTCTTGTAGACAGGGTGGATAGTCAGAAGCCTTTTCCCAGGGTGGAAGACTGAATCACAAGGGAGCACAGGTTCAAGGTGCGAGGGGGAAAGTTTAGGAGAGATGTGCGGAGAAAGTTTTTCACGCAGAGGGTGGTGGGTGCTTGGAACTGGTTGCCAGTGGAGGTGGTGGAAGCAGGCATGATAGCAATGTTTACGATGCATCTTGTTGGACACATGAACGCACAGGGAATGGAAGGATGCAGATTGTTTGGACAATGAGTAGTCGGTCTAAATAAGGATTCTGGATCAGTGCAGGCTTGGTGGCCAAAGGGCATATTCCTGTGCTGTAATGTTCTCTGTTTTCAAACATTAATTCATAGTGTGGCTTTTTTCATAGTAAGGCTGAGAGAGATGTTCTCTCTTTAGCCTACTAAAACTAGCTGCTTCTACCAGACGTGCGAGAGCAACCTTTTTCCCCACTACCTATTTCTAACTGCAATCAAATTGGCTAAACAAAAATCTTACACGGCCTCAGTTGCTGAGCAACCACAGCTGTTTTGTTTACTTTATTTAAGGTGCATCTTAAACATTGCTATCATACCTGCTTCCTCCGCCGGCAACCAGTTCCAAGCACCCACCTTCCCCTGCGATTGAATTGGGTTTATGGACGCACTCAAAATGGTAAAAATAGCTGTTAGATGCTTGTTTAACCGCAAGTGAATCCCTCAGATTGTATAGCTGAGACTATAGAATATAACTAAAATAATTTTTTAGATTCCAAGTTTCAGACTGATGAAAGAAGTGGTGAAGTGAATGAATAAGTTATTTGTGCTGAATCAGGATAATAATTTGAAGATGTGTAAACTACAATGTAAAATAATGCAGCTGTTGAAGAACCCTGACAAAGGAAGCGGGCTGGACAAAATATAGCACTGATACACTGAGGCACACTGTCTTGGAACATGAAATGAAATGAACTTATTGTCACGAGTAGGCTTCAATGAAGTTACTGTGAAAAGCCCCTAGTCGTCACATTCCGTTGCCTGTTCGGGGAGGCTGGTACGGGAAATGAACCGTGCTGCTGGCCTGCCTTGATATGCTTTAAAAGCCAGCGATTTAGCCCAGTGTGCTAAACCAGCCCCTTGTCTACTTGCTGGGAGATTGATTGATAATATTAGCCATTTAAGCTGAAAGAAACCTAAAGAGTAAGAATTCAAATTTGGATCAAGTGCTCTAAGATAACTAGGCCAAACGTCCATTTCTTTCTGATGCTCTTGTCAGGATTTGACTGTAGTTGGATATAACCTAATTGAAAAAAAATTATCAGTTGCATAATTTTAAACAACTGTGAGAATGTTGCATACATATTTAATAAGGCAATTAATTTCTTTTGAACAGATTAAGGCAAATAATTATTTTTCCTTTTTGCTTGGTGTCGTCTGTGACTCAGTGAAAGCCCTGGGTCATGAGGTTGTGGGCTTTAGTCACACTCCAGATACCTGAGCACAAAGTCTAGGTTGGCATTCCACTGCTGATGGAGTGCTGCACTGTCAGAGGTGGCATTCTTCAGATGAGATGTTCATCTGATGCCCTTTCAGGTGGACATAAAAAGATCACACAACACTATTCACGTACCAGCCTCCCCGAACAGGCACCGGCATGTGGTGACTAGGGGCTTTTCACAGTAACTTCATTTGAAGCCTACTTGTGACAATTAGCGATTTTCAGGTCATTTTCATTTCATTATTCAAAAAGCAGTGGAGGCCTAACCAACCCCCCCCCCCCCCCCCCCCCCCCCCCCTCAAACGTACATCACTTAAATAGATTATCTGATCATGTTTGTGGATTCTTCTGTGTGAAAGTTGCATTTCCAACATTACAACAATGATTACAAGGTGAAAGTGTAACCACTTGTTGTAAAGTGGTTTGGGACATTAAGGTTACGTTAGAGACTGTTCAAATCCAAGTTCATTCAATATTTTTGATGGAATCGATGTAAGCATTTTCAATCTTGAGTGTTCAAAGATATGATTTATGTTGGTGGCTGCAGGATGCAATCTAACATCTTAAAAGATAATAAATAATTCATTCTGATGCTAATAAAATTGTGGACATCTCACATTTCCAGCATGCACTGGCAGTGGACAAGGCTCTCCTTTGGCAGTGTCGATCTGTAAATTGACCTGCATATATGCTCTCTATGAATAAAAGTGAATTATATCTTTTGTTTTCATTTCAGACTTGCTGAGTCTCGAACAAACATACAGTGCAAGAATGTCTCAATAGATCTTCAGGACTCTCTGATAGAAGAGGCCCTCCTATGATCCCAGACTTAAGCAAAGTGTGCCCATCACCTACAGATTCGAACAAAGAAGTTTTGTCACCACACCACTTGTTTCAGGCAAAGCTGCATCTCACTCATTCTAACCACAATAACTTTGGCTTGGTTTTGGAACATCCTGAGAAGAAACGACTGTAAAGATACACGCTCCTTCTGTTTGGCTGATACATGCTTGACAATTGACTGTTTTTCCTTTTGATGCTTTACCAATAACCAGATTGGTTTTTTAAAGACTATTTAGCTTTGAACCATAAATTTTCATGGAAAATTGTTTTTTTGTCTTAGTCCGACAGCCATATCTGTGATTGAATGATTGATGCAAAAGTATCTTTAGATATAAACTGGCTGAGAAAGGTAAAGAGTATGGGAGCAGTGATTTGAAATAGAAATGTTTTTACTCCGGATTTGGCACATTGCACAGGAGCATGGCAGCGAACATCAAGTGACTGTCTCCAAATAAGTTTGCCAACCTATTGTCACCACTCCGTGTTTCCACAGTTGGTAGCGTAAAAATAGAGCATTACTTGGCAAGCAAAATCTGACCATTTTTTCTGGAATACTGCCGTCGGTAGCACAGAATTTACGATATAATGAATGACTTTACTCAAATACAAATTTGATTTATTTTAGAAATAAAATTCTGGGATATGGCAATTGAATAATTTGAGACATGATATGTGGTAAGTGTAGTGCGTTTGGGAAGAAGAAGGTGACTTTATAGACTAATGATTCCCAAAGCACTGCAGCACTGGATTTTATTTTATTATTTCTTAACCTATTGTACACTAATCAACAGAGATTGTTTGATACCATTAGTCAACATCTCCACTATCATTGTTTCAAGTGACCAGCAGAATGTAGAAAGGAAATGAAATTGCCTTCAGCATTACTGGGAAGAATAAACGTCTCTACTTATATGAAAAATGATTTGGGAAATTGTACCCAAAAAATGCAAACTGTCACTCATTGGGCTGTGTTTTGCAGGCCATCTGCAGGTGGAAAACAGGTGGGGGATCTGAAAATTGGGGTGTCCAGTGCCTGCCTGCCCACCCCCATCCTGCTGCCAGCTTATGGGTGGTGGGAAGTGTTGGGTTAAATTAAGCCTTTAAATGGACAATTAATGCCTCCTGCAATACCGACAGTGACCACCAGTCTTATTATCATGGAATTCCTATAGTGCAGAAGGAGGCCATTCGGCCCAACGAGCCTGCCCAGGGTCCAGCCCTATCCCCGTAACCTAGTAATCCCATCTAACCTCTTGGACACAAAGGGACAATTTAGCATGGCCAATCCACCTGACCTGCACATCTTTGGACTGGTAAGAAATCAGAGCTCCCGGAGGAACTCTTATAGACTCTGGGAGAAAGTGCAAACTCCACACAGTCACCCATGGTCTGAATCGAACCCGGGTTATTAGCTCTGTGAGGCTGCAGTGCTAACCACTGAACAATAGAACATTACAGCGCAGTACAGGCCCTCTGGCCTTCGATGTTGCGCCGACCTGTGAAACCACTCTAAAGCCCATCTACACTATTCCATTATCATCCATATGTTTATCCAATGACCATTTAAATGCCCTTAACTGTGCCACCGTTCCAGCTTGTAACAACTGCTGGCCTTGATTGGGCAGCAACTCTGGTGTGAATCTTGCTGGGGACTGATGGAAATTCCCGCGTCAGACTAATTAAAAAGCTGTTGCCCGAAAAGGCGGCCAAGTGGAGGTGATCTCAGCCCTAAAATGTAAGCTAGGGTGCAGGGAGCCCACTCAGAGCATATAATCCAATCCATCAAAAACGATTAGTGCAAAGAATTAACTCCAAGGAATTGATAGTTATATGTTTAATGGCACCGCTGCAAGAGACAATGCTATGTTTGGTGAGTATCGTTGACAATTAACCTAATACCTCCAACCATACTGAAAACCAGATGTATTGACTAATACCTACACAAATATGTACAGGAATCCACTTGTTATATTTTGCTACCAATTGAGAATATATCATGGTCTGCTGCAAAGGATTCCTGCTTCTAGATATACAATTTCAATTTCTAATCCACAAGTTTCCAAATGATTGTGGTTGCAGATTACAGATATATTATAATGCTTTAGAATGTTGGAGAATTTTATGAAAATTAAATTTATTTATTAGAGTTGAAAGCAAAAGTTGAAAGGAAGTGTATTATTGAATTAATTTCGTCATTTTGAAAAATATAGGCAGAAAGGATATATATATTCTCAATGTTCAAAACTTAATACCAAGTGGAATAGAATCACATGTTAGACGAAGAATGGTCACAGAAAGATGTGTTTTGGTTGTGTCTGTCGGATTGTAGCTTTGGCGAAAGAATGTGTATATTTTGCTCAACACAATGTCCTCAATGAAATTGAATTAATTCAAATATTCTTGCTCAAAAGAGGTCAGTTCTGGAGACCTTGGGTTGCATTTTACAGGGGGAATGGGTAACGGGTTACGGCTTTCCCCTCAAAAGTAAAGTTGTCAGTAAGCCGACTCCCTCCGTGCAGCCTACCGCAGAACCATAACTGCGGGCAGGCTAAATCGGTGAACAGTGGGACATACTCCCCTTGTTTGGAGATACCCCTCTCTTGGAGCTGCCAGACCATCTGATGCGAGTTTTGATACTAAATCACTGGGAGAAGGGGCTGGAGGCCAGATTCTGTTGGCAGAAGGCTCTGAAGGAAGGGGGGCATTTCAAATGAGAGCCCACCCGCCCAATTCCCCATTTGTTCATGTAGGCCTATTTTTAAAATGTTCTTCCCATTGCTGCCCAACTGCCCATGCCAAAAATGTTCAGGTCCATACTCTTGTTAAGATGACCGTCATTTATATATTTACATATGGTGGGTGGGCTGTTGAGTTTGACGCCTTACCATCTAGCATATTATGGGTGTGAGCTCAGGAGTGGGTAGGAAGGTGGTGGGCTGGTGATACAACCTATTTTACATGCCGCCCAACACTACCCCTCAGCCGAAAACATGAGCAGTCCGTAAAATCCAGTCCCATATGTTTTAAAAACCTAACTCAACCATTTTTTTAAAAATTCTATTTAAAACAAAATTTAAAAGTCAGCTGCTTTTCATGCATAAATTTTATACATTTTTAATGTTTCCGTTTGATAAAAAGTGGCATGTAATGCAATTAGGAAAAAAAAAAGACCTCTATTTATAATGCTAGAGTAATATATGATCAATATATTCCTCCTCCTCCTCCTTCAGGTACCATGCCCGAAGAGGGTGTTGGCAACTGTGGGCTTCCATTGGATTGCTCCGAGGTAGTGCTTGGCAAAGTAGTGCAGTGATTTGTTGTTGCCTCTTGCAGTATGGTTGGCCAGGAAACTCTCTTGCTCTTACTGCCTGCCATCAGCCATTTTGGAAGGACTTATGGGCTGATAATCAACTTGTTTGGCCACATAATGAACTATTTGACCGTCAGTCCCTTGAGGTGGGACATGAATGTTGGGTTTCTGCGCCAGAGATAGGGTCACTACCATTGCATCATAAAACCTTTTGACTAATATGTTAGTGGTGGCACATACATTGTAACACAAATAACAAAAGAGGATATGCCTGTACATATTTTACAAAACTCACGATTGCAACTCTCATGGCTGTTATCTCTTGAAGTTACCTTAATTATGAATTTTGAAGGTGGCTGGGACACTTTTTTTAACAGAGTTGAAAACTTTCACTGAATTTAGTCACCTTTGTCGTCTTGTTGAGATTTTTAATTTTTAAGAAAATCACCTCCTCGGTTGAAAGAAAACATGGTGATTATAATGAGCTTTAACTGGAACGAATGTACATTATGCAGCCATACGAGGGAATAGCACTAGTTATTTGTTGGTTTTCTCTTTCAAACACAACTATAAATTTTAAGCATTTTTAAAAATTAAACTAAACTGAAAATACTGAAGATGTTTAAGCAGCAGCAACTTTGTCCTAAGATAGAAATGCTGCTTAACAAAAGTGTTACTTTACCAACCAATGCTGCTGTAATTTGCAAATCAAGAACTCCTATAAAAATGAGAATTTACACTGGACTAATGTGCTTTTTAAAGCCTATTTTGTTGTACAATAATTTTTAAAAACGTGTATATTAATATAAAATCTATTTTGACCAGCCTTCATGTATTTAAATAAATAAGGTGTGCTGAGGACTGATCTTCGTTTGGCAATGCAATGTGACTTTTGGTATTTTATACTAGCACATTGAAAATGTTGGCAGCAGTGACATTTTTTTAAAACTGATGTTGTGAAGGACTCTGAATATATTTAAACAGAATGAAATAACTAATTTATTCCATTGTTAAGCTTCTTATTGACATTTTGTAATATCATTTTTGTTATCTCCTGGAACCATTATACTTACCATAACGGAACTATCGCTAGCCTTCTAGATTAATTAGTAAACATCATTAATTTATTTGGTCTGTGACCTGTGCCATTTAAAGCTCAAAGCGCTCATTGAAATACAAACAACACTAAGTCTGTAGTATTACAGTAAATAATTCAAAATATGAAGCTGTACTATGATTAATTATGAGGTTGATCAGCCAGAAATGTTGAGACTGAATGCTGATAGTAGTGACAGACTTAATTTTGTACTTGCTGGTATCTATGCAAACAAGTTGTTTAATTCCACATTCCTGTTGTTTGAATGCAGTCTGCAGATGAATTTTGCTGCAGACCATCTATTTTGGACTACTTGCACTGCACCATTTTTGGTAATACAGCACTGACAGTTCCATCAAATCTGTTTTAAAAATGCTGCTTTAATATGACCATTTTTTGTACATCTATACTCACTATGAAAACATTAGAAAATCTCCAACTGGCTCTGTATGTTGGATAGCATACACGAGTTCTTTTGTAGTTAAGCTCCGTGTGAAGCCCGGTGACCCATAGAATAACTGTGTGAATACAGTAGATGTAATATTGCAGCATTCTGTAAACTTGAAATTTATTGAGTTTCCAATAATTTGCAATTTGATATTGTTATACTCTAATGACTACCTACAATTGTGCTGAATTTTGGATAAAATCTACTATAAAATCACTACCAGTGCTTTTTACAATTAATGTACATGTAATAATAAAAATCCTGAGACATTTATCAGATGAGAAAGAATTTTGTCTTGTTGACTGAATGAATGGTTAGCTGCAAAATGGAGAATAAAAGTTTAACGTGATTTAAATTTTTTTTTAAAGTACCCAATTCTTTTTTCTCTAATTAGGGAGCAATTTTAGCATGGCCAATCCACCTCCCTTGCACATTTTTGGGTTTGGGGGTGTGACCGTTTAATATGATTTCATTAGCACTGAATGCGCATAGCTTTTCACAGTGCTTTCCAGGATGGTAGCGAATTCACAGAGCAGAAGGGAAAAATGAATGAGAACCAGGAGAGGGGCAAATACAAATTGCAGAGGAGGCTCTGAGAAGGTCTTTGAAAGCAGGGAAGAAAGCTGAGATGTTTGAGT
Source organism: Scyliorhinus canicula (assembly GCF_902713615.1). Taxonomy (NCBI): domain Eukaryota; kingdom Metazoa; phylum Chordata; class Chondrichthyes; order Carcharhiniformes; family Scyliorhinidae; genus Scyliorhinus; species Scyliorhinus canicula. The sequence continues at coordinate 115,722,120 of NC_052151.1, forward strand.
CAGAGAATTCCAGAGAGTGGGAAAAAGGTGGTTGAAGGAGCAGCTGCCAACAACAAAGCAGGAAGAGATGTCAGGCAGCATCTAAGAACCAGATATAGGAATGGGCAATTTATACGTAATAGAAAGGGTGGAACTTGCAACAATCTGCATCAATAGGGGAATGGTTCTCAACAAATCCTTGGGATTGAGGGCAGACAAGCCTCCAGGGCCTGATGGCCTGCATCCTTGAGTGTTAAAGGAAGTGGCAGAAGAGATAGGGAATCCATTGGTTATAAGACTCCAAACTTTCCTGGACACCGGAAAGGTTCCAGTGGATAGGAAAAAGGCTAATGTAACGCCTATATCCAAAAAGAGAGGGAGGGAAATTACAGACCAGTTAGTTTAACATCTGTTGTTGGAAAATTGTTAGAATCAATTATCAAGGAATTAATATCAGGATATTTTAGAAAGCCAAAGCATACCTAACCTTTGGACACTAAAGGGGAATTTGTGTGTGACCAATACACCTAACCTGCACACCATTAGAGTCAGTATGGTTTTATGAAGGGCAAATCATGTTTGACTAATTACCTTGAGTTCTTTGAAGATGTAACAAGTAAAGTGCATAATGGGGATCCTGTAGATGTAATATATCTGGATTTATGGGAGATGGTTGATAAGGTGCTGTACAGAAGATTGAGTCACAAGGTGAGATCACATGGGATTAGGGGTAATTTATTAGCTTGGATAGATGACTGGCTGATAGACAGGAGACAGAGAGTCGGGATACATGAGTCTTTCTGGATGGCAAGATGTAACTAGTGGAGTGCCACAGGGTTCGGTCCTTGGGGCCCAGCTATTTTTCATTCTATATTACCGATTTGCATGCAGGGATAGAAGTTTATATAGCTAAATCTGTACAAAAATAGGTGGGACAGTAAGTTGCAATGAGGAAAGCAGGACTTTGGAAATGGATGCAGGTAGGTTAGGAGAATGGGCCAAAATGTGGCAGATGGAGTTTAATGTGGATAAGTGTGAGGTCATGTGTTTTGGTTGAAAAAATTGAAATGCAACTTATTATTTAAATGGGGAGATACTTCAGAGTGCTCTGTTGCAGAGGGATCTGGGTGTCCTTGTACATGAGTCACAGAAAATGAGCATGCAGGTACAACAGATAATAAGGAAATCAAATGGAATGTTGGCATTTATAGTAAAAGGAATTGAGTATAAAGGAATTGAGTATAAAGGTAAGTTGCAACTCTACAAGGCATTGGTAAGTCTGCACTTGGAGTATTGTGCACAGTTTTGGTCCCCTTATCAATGAGTCATAAAATTTACAGTGCAGAAGGAGGCCATTTGGCCCTTCGAGTCTATACAGGGCCCTGAAAGAGCACCCTACCTAAGCCCACACTTCCACTCTATCCCCGTAACCCCCAGCAACCGTACCTAACCTTTGGACACTAAGGGGAAATTTCTGTGTGACTAATGCACCTAACCTGCACACTTTTGGGATTGTGGGAGGAAACGGGAGCACCCGGAAGAAACCCACGCAGACGGGAGAATGTGCAGACTCCGCACTGACCGTGACCCAAGCCAGAAATCAAACCCGGGTCCCTGATGTGCTAATCACTGCTACCATGGCACCCTTTTTTGAGGAAAGATGTAGTGGCATTGGAGGCAATGCAGAGAGAAGGTTCAGAAGATTGATTCTAGAGATGGGTTTGTAGTATAAGGAGGGATTGAACAGTTTAGGCCTATACTCTCCAGAGTTTAGAAGAATGAGGGTAGATAAATTGAGGTATACAAGATGCTAAAAGGTATTGATAAAGTAGATGTGGAGCAAATGCTTCCTCTTGTGGGGCATTCTAAAATGAGAGGTCATAATCTTCGAATACAAAATAGCAAGCGTAAAACAGATTTGAGGAGAAACTACTTCTCCCAAAGGGTTGTGAATCTGGAATTCGCCAACCCAGAGTGTGGCAGATGCTGGGACAGTGAGTAAATTTAGGGAGGTGTTAGACAGATTTTTAATTGGTAATGGGTTGAAGGGTTATGGAGAACGGGCAGGACAGTGGAGTTGAGGCCAGGATGGGATCAGCCATGATCACATTGAGGGTGTTTAGGTTCGGGAGGCTAAATTGCCTACTCTTGCTCCTAGGTCATGTGTTCTAGGGAGGACATGCTCTGGCTGATTTTGCAATCCAGCTCTTGGTCTGTAGCATTGGAGGTAACAGATGATAGAATGGCGGAGCAGACCCAATCGACAAAATGGTCTACTTCTGCTCCTATATCTTATGAACCAGAAGGTAAACAGAGATTTAATAATAATCTTTATTATTGTCACAAGCAGGCTTACATTAACACTGCAATGAAGTTGCTGTGAAAATCCCCTAGTTGGCAGTCTTCAGCGCCAATTCGGGTACACTGAGGGGGAATTCAGAATGTCCAATTCACTTGGCAAACACGTCTTTCGAGACTTTTTGGAGGAAGAAACCCACGCGAACACGGGGAGAACGTGCAGCAGCCACACAAACAGTGACTCAAGCGGGAATTGAACCTGGGACCCTGGCGCTGCAAAACAAAAGTGCTTACCACTGTGCTACCGTGCTGCCTCGGGCCGATTGCAGACATTCCAAGAGACTCTCTGGGGAAAAGAGGTCAGTTCATTCTTTGAGATCCAGAAAGCTAAGGAACTGAGCCAGGATTAAGATGAATTTTTGTATGGATGGGGACACGTTCCAGAGCATTCTTGGTAACTTGTAGTTTATGGATGGTGGAGCGAGGGAGCTATGTGCACATTGGAGATGGCTAGCCATCAAGTGATGATAGATTAGAAATGAACAGAACAAGAAGCAAATTAGGAACAACTTGTGCATGTAATTGGAAATTGTCTTCATCATAGATCACAGGAAATAGGAAACTGCCCTTGGGGTTAAGTGGTACACCAAAGTTCTGGGCTTTGCTTGAGTGATGGTTGGAGGTGGTAGAAACAGATGTCCCTGGGTGTGTACATCAGAGTTGTTCATATAGTTAAGGCAGGAGGAAGTATTAGAGGCAAGGAAATATAAATTAGTGCAACAAAAATGGGCATGCTCAAACTGATATAAAAGCAAATCATCAATGGCACCAGATGTCATTCTGCATGGGCTTCCTCCGGGTGCTCCAGCCTCCTCCCACAGTCCAAAGATGTGCAGGTTAGGTGGTTTGACCATGCTAAATTGCCCTTAGTGTCCGAAAAGGTGAGGAGGGATTATATGGTTATGGGGATAGGGTGGAAGCAAGGGATTAAGTGGGTCGGTGCAGACTCGATGGGCCGAATGGCCTCCTGTACTGTATGTTCTATGTGAAGAGCAAGAGGCAGAATAAATTATGTGGTGCTAAATTACACTTTTGCTGTCTTGTGAAGTACCTATCCATGTTTATGTACAATCTATTAGTGACATTGACCTGTTTATTGATTTTAGAGAGGGAAATCTTGTACTCTTATGTAGGATGTAAATTATTGGAATAAAGTATTCATTTCAGTTTAGGGAAGACTGGTTTAACTTGCTGTGATTTCAGTTTAATGTTGTGCTTCTTGTCTGCACTTTTGTTTTTGTTGGATTTGGCTACACGCTGCCCAGGCCATATTTCTCCAGATGAACTAAACATGTAGTTGCCTTGCAATACATTTTCAACATTTTCTTTTATTAAAGCCCTCCAACCAGGCCCCGTCTATTGGACTAAGATCCCATTGGTCACCGACAATTTCCTAAACTGAAATGAACACTTTATTCCAATAATGTACTTCCTACATAAGAGTACATGATTTCCCTCTCTCAAATCAATTAACAGGTCAATGTCACTAATAGATTGTACATAAACATGGCTAGGTACTTCACAAGGTAGCAAAGGTGTCATTTGGCGCAACAACATAATTTATTCTGAAAATACAAGATGCTAAGGGCTGCAATGCATAGGTTGCACCACCCACCATCTTTTGGCAGGAGATTTTGCTACGTCTCTGATGGGCAGGGTACCTAATAATTCAATCAGGCATCACCTACTATGGAATGTGCATAGGTTCTCTGCAACCCCAAATCCAGTAGTAAAAGAAATATTGCCAGGGGACTGGGGAACAGCAAATGTAATGCCAATCTTCAAAATAGGAGATGGAACAAATCAGGATTGTATAGGTCACATAGGTGTTTGAAAATCTACCAGAATAGTTGCCATAATATAACTAGCACCCCCCCCCCCATCAATACAAATCCTGCCACTTCCCACCATGGGAATTTAGGGCCACAGACTCCCCTTCCCACAGAACATGAGCATGAGGATTACCTGACCCCACGACCCTAATGACAGAGACCCCAGCCCCCCCCAGTGAAAATATTATTTTGTTAAAACTCACTTGTCCCTTACAGCTACCTTAGGCAGAGAAAGAGCAGATGTAAATTAAGTTCCCTTCATGCTTGAATGGATCTCAAGTATCCTGCTGTAAAACTGACCACAATATGCATAAATATAAGCTATGATTGACAGCTGATGACCACATCAAGAGTAATTACGTGCTTTCACTCCTTTTTCACAGCAGAAAGCACTTAACTGCATTTGGAGTGGTCATGTGCTGTCCATCATGACTAGATGTTTATAAATAGTGTGGTCAGTTTCTGCATGTTCTCCCCATGTGTGCGTGGGTTTCCTCCGGGTGCTCTGGTTTCCTCCCACAGTCCAAAAATGTGCAGGTTAGATGGATTGGCCATGCTAAATTGCCTTTAGTGTCCAAAATTGCCCTTCGTGTTGGGTGGGGTTATGGGTTATGGGGATAGGGTGGAGGTGTGGGCTTGTGCAGGGTGCTCTTTCCAAGAGCTGGTGCAGACTCTATGGGCCGATATAGAGGGATTTCTGTTATGGTGGGATTTTCTATTATGGGGGGGTCTATGTTATCAGGGTCTCTGGTGGGGAGCTCTGATGCTGAGGGGTATGGTGGAGTGAGGTGGGCAGGATCTGCATTATGGGGAGGGAAGGGGTGCCCTCTAATTGACCTTGCCAGCACCTATCTCGCAGACCACTGTGGGGTCCGCTGCACCAGGGCCACGCTGACAAATACCTACACCAATCCATACCCACTTGAATCCTGACCTAGAGGACCAGAGTATCATGGAGGCTTGGAGAGTCTGGTGCTCACCTACTAATACGACGCGCATAGATTAATCTGTCCTGATTTTCTGCCCGATCGCGGATCCCTCTTCTAGCGTCGGGGAGCGGAGAATCCAGCCCATTAATTCAGAAAACCTTTGATGAGGTGTCATCTCAGAAACTCATGATGAATGTCAAGGACGGAGTCAGACATCAAAATGGGTTAAAAGATGGTTACAAAATGGAACATGGGTATCAGGAGTTGAGGTTTCTCAGATCTGGCAGATCTGTATTGATGTTGCTGTTGCTCACCATGCTCCGAGGTTTGGCTGTCTGAGGCAAGATGCAGTGATTCTACTTTGTATTTGTTCACTCAAGTCGCATTTTGGGAATAGCACCATGAATTTAATGGATTGGTGAAACAAATTTTTCCCCCTAGTCTTGCAGTAAGAAAGCTTAAGTTTTTCCTCATCATCACTCTCTAGGTACTAATTTATTACCTTGTCATTTGGCCGATTGTTGGTTGTGGACCTTTGCTGTGTGTAAATTGGCTGTCTCACTTCACTATGTTACAACTATGATAGTACTTCATTAGCTGTGAAGCATTTGGAACATTTAACGAATGAGAAGTATTACATAAATGCAAGTTGTTTTGGGGATTTGCATTTTTGATCACCGTTTATGCTTTGTCTATTCTTATCCAAACCACTAGATGGAGCAATCATCTTGGAGAACTGTACACTAGCCACCCAGAACTGAAACAACTGTGCCACTGTAAGCAAAATGAGGCAGAAGCATCAACATCACCAGTTTTGTGAAGCCCAAGGCCATTTACCTTATTTAACACATGCAGATAACAAGGTTATTGATCAGGAGTGACTAAAAGTGAACAAATTGACAGCTTAGTGAAAGGAATAATATTAAGATATCTGATCTGAAGTTTTATATCCTTCAATAAGGAATTGTACAAAATTCTGCATGATGTTCGTGAAGTCTGTTTTCTCGAAATTATAAGCTTGAAAACTTTGTGTCATGGAATAAGTGGATTATTTGGTGGCAATCTAACAAGTTAGATTCCAGGTCCAGAGTGTGCATTACATGATATTGAGGAATTGAGACAATGGCCTGAATTTTATGTTTGGGGCGTGTCCCACCTCAGTGCAGAAGGAGTGACTGTGGATTTTGCTCCCACCAGAAATCACGTTTTTAACTCAACGTTACACTGGCTGGCCAATTGACGACTACCAGTAGGGACCAGGTCTGTGTAAGGCTGAGAGCTGCCGGGAAGGGAAGGAGATAGGTGGGTGCTGACGAAAGGGACGTTTGCAGGCTAGCGCTGCCACTGCGCTCCTTCAGCGGGACAGATCTCAGTCCCCAGACACATTTGTTAATTTTATTTGAGGCCTGACTTTCATCCTGCCCTGGATTGAGATCGTAGAAGCATAGAAGGCCGCCTGGCCAATCATAAAGGCAGACAGGTAAAATCCCAGTCAATTGCTGCTCAGTTTACATCAACTTCTTGGTTGTCGGTGTGTGTAGTTCCGCCTCGCCCCTGTCAATTGAAATAGCGCACAAGGGTGTGATACCATCGTGACACCCACACGATGCATTGTTCCACAATTTTACGCATTTCCGGGTTAGGCTCACCGAACAACGAAAAATGCTGGCCAATATCTTAAATTCCTGTCTCAAAGACACTGATTTGTCCTCCATAGCCTTCTGGGGCAATGAGTTCCACAGATTCACCACCCTTTGGCTGAAGAAATTCCTTTTCATCTCTGTTTTAGAGGATCGTCCCTTCAGTCTGAGGCTGTGCCCTCAGATTCTTGTTTCTCCTACCAGTGGAAACATCCTCTCCACGTTCACTTTATCTAGGCCTCTCAATATTTCAGTATTCTTTAAGTTTCAATGAGAACACCCCCTCATCCTTCTAAACTCCAATAAGTATAGACCCAGAGTCCTCAACTGTTCCTCATTTTACAAGTCCTTCATTCCAAGGATTATTCTTGTGAACAATCTCTGGACCCTCTCCAAGACCAGCACATCCCTCTTTAGATAAGGGGCCCAAAAACTGCTCTCAATATTCAAAATGGGGTCTGACCAGTGCCTTATACAGGCTCATCAGTACATCCCTGCTATTGTATTTGAGCCCTGAATATTAATGCTGACCTTGCATATGCCTTCCTAATTGTCAACTGAACATGCACATTAACTTTAAGAGAATCCTGAACTAGGACTCCAAAGTCCCTTTGTGCTTCTGATTCTGAAGCCTTTTTTATTTAGAAAATAGTCTATGCCTCTATTCCTCCTACCAAAATACATGACCTCACACTTTGGAACATACGTACGAACATACGAACTAGGAGCAGGAATAGGCCATCTGGCCCCTTGAGCCTGCTCCGCCATTCAATGAGGTCATGGCTGATCTTTTGTGGACTCGGCTCCACTTTACAGCCCAAACACCATAACCCTTAATTCTTTTATTCTTCAAAAAACTATCTATCTTTATCTTAAAAAAATTTATGAAAGAGCCTCAACTGCTTCACTGGGCAAGGAATTCCATAGATTCACAACCCTTTGGGTGAAGAAGTTCCTCATAAGCTCAGTCCTAAATTTACTTCCCCTTATTTTGAGGCTATGCCCCCTTGTTCTGCTTTCACCCGCCAGTGGAAACAACCTGCCCTCATCTATCCTATCTGTTCCCTTCATAATTTTATGTGTTTCTATAAGATCCCCCCTCATTCCTCAACACTACCTGTCCCTCTACATTTCTTTGTATCATCTGCAAACTTAGCAACAATGTCCTCTGTTCCTTCTGCCAGATCATTAATGTTCATCGTGAATAGCTGCGGTCAGTGGCGGATATATTGCTGAGCATTTCTGACATGTGTTGTTGTCGATTCATGTAAAGTCAAGCTCTGGCTAATATGCCTGTAGTCACTAAAGCCACGTACAAAGGGTGATGGATTACAAGTGTTGGGAAACTCAAAGGCTAAGCAGTATGAACAATATAAGCATCTATTTTCTTTGTTATATGTTAGCCATTTTCTTGGGACTGAGTCATTCATAATTTTCCTCTCATACAAACGAGCATCAAATGGCAGATCATCAAGTGGCTGAAGTGGATGTTCAGCAAAAAACTGTTTTAGCTTTGCTCATGGTGGATATTGGAAGATTCCAGTAATTGATCTTTCATTTTCTTGCGTAGGTTCATTTACAGGATGTGCTCCAGAAACCAAGTCATTTATGCTTGAAGGAATATCTGATTCCCTGTCACTAGTTGAAGCTATGTGTTCAGATGTTGCAACTACAGGCAGTACAGATACCGGAACAAGGAAGACAGAAGAAATATTGGGCCTGGGTTGATTAGTAATGGATGCACTTGTATTTGTCTCTACATTCAAAGTAGCTCTTCTCTGTTCTTGTAACTCGCATGTCATTGCATCATCACCATGAGCATTGTTTATTGCTTCTTGATTATTTGTTGCAGAACTGGATATTGATGTGGATTATGATATTATAAACTCTAATAGGCCTGCATCGCTTGGCTGATTCCTTCCTTTCTGCTTCTTTTTGTTCTTTGCGTTTTAGTGACCCAGATTTATGCTTTTTCTTTTCCATGCTGGTAGGGGTAATATTCCTGAAATAAAAACTTAATTAAAAATAGCCCACATTGGGAAAAATGAATATTGATGATTGCAAGAATAACTTGAAGGAACGCCAGATAAACCCCTACTTGATAAAAAATATAAAATAACTTACTTACACTTCAATAGGCTATGTTCATTAGTCAATACTACTGTGGCCTATGCAGCTTCAGAAGAGGAGACAATCCACTGTCCAGTGTTCACACCAGCAAGCAACTGAGACAACTGTTGAAACTTAGAAGTTTGGTCCGACTATAGTAAGACATTAAGAATGGTCCCACGACCAAAGTTAACATGTCTAGTTTGATACCAGTGTTGTGTTACAAGTCGCAACCCTTTGAGTTTACCGATCATGGCTTATCACTTCAATATCTTTGACCTCATGATTCACGGTCAAAGGTACCGCTTCTCCTTTTCGGTGACCTCACGACCCTATGTACTGCTTGATATCCTTTCAAGTTGCCGACCATCTCAAATCACGAACTGTAACTTTATCTTTAAATTCACACACTCTTGCTGAAAACGTGGATTTCCAACTATGTCCGACCTGGGTGAACCAGCCCCCTCCCCCCCCCCCCCTCCACTCCTTTTCACATGCGTTTAACACTGCTTTGTTCATTCATACACTCAGTGATTATTTGTTTGTTTCTTTATTGCATTTTTATTTGGTATTGCTCTTTTTAAAAACAATTATATTTTATTAAGTTAGAATACAAATCTCAGGAAAGAAGTTGGAGATTTATTTATCTAATTAATTATAATTTTTAAGGGCTCTTCAGAGATTCACGGGCCCCTTCTTGGCTCTCCAGGCCCCGGACCGATGTACCGGCTGAACCAAGACTACTGCTTGATATCCTTTGAAGTTGCCGACCATCTCAAATCACGAATTGTAACTTTATCTTTAAATTCACACACTCTTGCTGAAAACATGGAATTTCCTTAATTATGCCCGACCCGGGCCCCCCATCCCACATCCTTCCACTACCTCCCCTGCTTCGTTCCTTTTCATGCACTGCTTATTTGTGTCCTGTTCTCTTTTTTTCTTATTCCTTTTTATTACTAAAACAGTTGTCTGTGTTTGTTTCTTTATTGCATTTTTATTTGATATAGGGGGCCCACTTCATCAGGGGCCCACTTGCCATCGGGCAAGCTGACACCCTGGCCAGTCCGCCACTGGCTGCGGCCCCAGCATTAACCCCTGTGGAACACTTCTAGTCACCAGCTGCCATCCTGAAAAGGGCCCCTTTATCCCCACTGCCTTCTGCTAGTCAGCCAATCCTCTATCCATACCAGTACCTTGGACCTAACACCATGGGCTCTTATATTTAACAGCCTCCTGTAAGGCACCTTGTCAAAGACCTTCTCGAATTCAAAATAGATCATGTCCATTGGTTCTCCTTTGTCTAACTTCATTACCTCCTCAAAGCATTCAAACAGATTTGTCAGACATGATCTTCTCTTGATGTATCGTGCTGATTCTGTCCTATTTTACCATACACTTCCAAGTACTCCGTAATCTCACCCTTAATAATAGACTCTAAAATCTTATCAACAACCAGAGTAAGGCTAACCGGTCATTTCCTGTCTTCTGCCTTCCTCCCTTCAACAGGGTGCTACATCAGCCATTTTCCAATCCTCTGGGACCCTCCCTGCCTCCAGTGATTCCCGAAAGATCACCACCAATTCCTCCGCTGTCTCCTCCAGAACCCTGGGCTGTAGACCATCCAGTCCAGGTGATTTATCCCCCTTCAGACCTTTCAGTTTCCCCCGCATCTTTGCCTTAGTAATGGCCACTACACTCACTTCTGTCCTCTGTCTCTCTTGAAGTTCTGGGGTGCCACTAGTGTCTTCCACTGTAAAGACTGATGCAAAGTACCTATTCAGTTGCTCTGCCATTTCTTTGTTCCCTATTATTACTTATCCAGCCTCACTTTACAATGGCCAACTATCTATTCTTGCCTCTCTCTTACCTTTTATATATCGGAAACAAATCTTGCCATTTTTTAAAATATTATTAGCTAGCTGACACTTGTATTTCATCTACACCCAATTCTTGCTTTTTTAGTTTGTCCTCTGCTTGCTTTTAAAGGCTTCCCAATCCTCTACCTTCCGACTAATCCTCACCAAATGGTAGTCTTTTTCCTTTGCTTTTATGCTGTCCTTGGTGCCCTCGTCAGCCATGGTTGCCTTTTCCTCCTCTTGGCAAGTTTCCTTCTCCTTGGGATGAATTTCTTTGTGCCTCCCAGATAACTCCCCAAAACTCTTACAGATTCAAAAACCGCTTCTTCCCCGCTGTTACCAGACTCCTGAATGACCCTCCTATGGACTGAACTGATCCCTCCATGCATCTTCCCTACTGAGTTGTACTACACTCCATATGCTTCATCTGATGTCTGTGTCTATGTATTTACATTGTATATTTATCGTATGTCCTATCTTTTTTCATGTATGGAAAGTTCTGTCTAGACTGCAGAACAATACTTTTCACTGTATCTCGGTACGCATGACAATAAACCCCCTAAAAAAACTCCTGCCATTGCTGTCCACTGTCTTTCCTGCTAAGCTTCCCTTCCAATCAATTCTGGCCAGCTTCTCCCTCCTATCTTTGTATTTGCCTTTATTCAGTTATAAAACCATTATATCTGATTTCAGCTTCTCCCTCTCAAACTGTAGGGTGAATTCTATCATATTGTGGTCACTGCCCCCTAAGGGTTCCTTCACCTTAAGTTCCCTAATGCCTCATTATGCATCATCATATCCATTATTGCTTGTTTCCTAGTGGGCTCTACCACAAGCTGCTCAAAAAAAAAAATCTCATAGACATTCCACAAATTCCTTTTCTTGGGATACACCACCAACCTGATTTTCCCAGTCCTTCTGCATATTGAAGTCCCGTGTGATTATTGTAATATTATTTTTATATCTCCTCTGCCTCACATCCTGACTACTGCTAGGGGGCCTGTTCATAACTCCACACAGATTCTATGCTTTCTGACACTTGCTGTCGCTTCTTGCTATCAATTTAAGTTCATTTCTTACTGACTATGCAGCCTCACCCCCTCTGCATGCCCTTTCAATAGGATATACGTCCTTGGATATTTAGATCCCAGTCCTGATCCCCTTGCAGTTCCGAATCTGTAGCACAAGTGATTAGCACTGTGGCTTCACAGCGCCAGGGTCCCAAGTTCGATTCCCTGCTGGGTCACTGTCTGTGTGAAGTCTGTACGTTCTCCCCGTGTCTGCGTGGGTTTCCTCTGGGTGCTCCGGTTTCCTCTCACAGTCCAAAGTCGTGCAGGTTCGGTGGATTAGCCATGATAAATTGCCCTTCGTGACCAAAAAAGGTTGGGAGGGGTTATTGGGTTACTGGGATGGGGTGGAAATGAGGGTTCATGAGGAAATGAGGTCTGTGAATGGCCTCCTTCTGCACTGTATGTTCTATGTACCTGCCAATTTCTTGTGTGCAACAAGCTCATTTACCTTGATTTGTATACACGTGCATTTAGATACAACAACCTCAGTCCCGCGTTGACCGTGCCACTTCTCATGATTGTCTCCTTTTTTGCTTGACATTGTGCAGAAGAACAGTTTAGTTGAGTTTTGGGATGTGAGCAGAGGTCAAGCATCTGCTTCCATTGCAGTTCAGCTGAAACAAGCCAAGAAGCAATTTCTGAAGAAATACAGTCAGAGTTTCTGCATTATCATAGAATCATAGAATTTACAGTGCAGAAGAAGGCCATTCGGCCCATCAAGTCTGCACCGGCCCTTGGAAAGAACACCCTATCAAAACCCACACCCCCACCCTAACCCTGTAACCCCACCCAACCTTTTTGGACACTAATGGTAGTTCAGCATGGACAATCCTAACCTGCACATCTTTGGACCGTGGAAGGAAACAGGAGCACCCGGAGGAAACCCACACAGACACGGGGAGAAAGTGAAAGCGCAAACTCTGCACAGACAATGGCGCAAGCCTCGAATCAAACCTGGGACCCTGGTGCTACCGTGCCCCCAGTTCTGACAAAACTGAGGGCTTCCTCTTACAACAGTCTCAAAGTAGAGTTTCAAGACTTCTGTACAACAGGTATTCCTGAGTGCTAACTGGAATTGAAAGTAGATTGAGAGCTCAGATGGTTTTGTTGTTTGAGTGGAAGTAAAGATAGCAGTTAAGGATTATTGTGCAACTTTATTGATTAGCATTGTTTAAGGGATAATTGTAAGCCTTTTTCTGATGTGATGTTAAAGATATTTTAATAATGTGTTAGTAATAAAGTTTGCTTTAATATACCATATCCCTATTTTTTGGGAAAACACTCCTGAATCACAGTCTTACAAAGTTAAAATAAAGTATCGGAAATTTCTGTCCAGTATCCAAGCCACTGTTGGGGTCTGGTCTGGGATCGTAATACTTGGTTATTTACTTGTGGATGTAATTGTACCAAACTCATTCCTGTGCAAATTCTATCCCACCACTTACCCAGATTAAAACACTTTAATGTCAATTCCGGGTGGAATTGTTTGTCATATTTAGAATAACAAAACACACAAAATTGGAAAACACCACTGATTTTACAAATACAATCACATCAGTGTGGGATATAAGATTCTTGCAAGCATGTCGTTTGTTGCTGTTTCTTTTCCTGCACCTAGTGGTGCACAAAGCAGACTTTCATGTGTGGCTTTTCCTGGAACAGGTCGCTAGTCTGTCGCCAGATGCTTGAGTTGCGCCACTCCGCATCAAGCATGGCTGACCAGCGCTTCCCCTGCTGTTACTACCTGCCACTGGCATGTTGCAAGGATTTTACGGGTTGACACTCAACCTGTTTGGCTGTCTCATGAAAGCATCTTCCTTGGCCATCAAGTCCTGGGGTGGGAATCGAACCCAGAGCTTTAGGCTCAGGTGCAGATACACTTCCCACTGTACCATAAGACCTGTAATGAGCTTGAAATATTGATACTGCTAAACTTTTTTTTACCATATCTGAAGTCCTTGATTTTCTATCTAATCTAATCTGAGCAGAGGGCAGCAGAGCAGAGCTACTGATCAGCTGTTCTGGGGAAATTTGCATACGTGCAGTGCAGTCAGCCTAATTTGAAGGTGAACCTGCGAAGGAGACCCAAGGAGTTTGAGTGAAGGAAAGCATCCAGCAGAGGGCAGTAGAGCAGAGCTACTGATCAGCTGTTCTGGGGAGATTTGCATACGTGCAGTGCAGTCAGCCTAATTTGAAGGCAAACCTGCGAAGGAGACCCAAGGAGTTTGAGTGAAGGCAAGCATCCAGCAGAGGGCAGCAGAGCAGAGCTACTGATCAGCTGTTCTGGGGAAATTTGCATACGTGCAGTCAGCCTAATTTGAAGGTAAACCTGCGAAGGAGACCCAAGGAGTTTGAGTGAAGGCAAGCATCCAGCAGAGGGCAGCAGAGCAGAGCTACTGATCAGCTGTTCTGGGGAAATTTGCATACGTGCAGTGCAGTCAGCCTAATTTGAAGGTGGTTTGTGGAGGGGCTGTTGTCAAGTGACAGTTAAACCCGAAACACTTCGTCAGTGTTTTCCACCCTACCTCCTCCTCTAACCAAAAAAAAAAACCACGGTTGTTGGGAAGCGGGAGCAGGGGCCTGTCGTGAAGGTGAGGGAGTGCCTTTAAATTTGCTTAACTTTCAGCGGCAGCAGGGTTTGAGGGAATATCAGGTAAGCTCTTCCTTTCTTTTTCTTCTTCTTGTTTTTTTTTTAAATCTAGAGGTGATGTCAGGGAAGGCAGTACAATGCTCCTCCTGCAGAATGTTTGAGGTGAGGGACGCCGTCAGTGTCCCTGCTGATTTCATCTGTGGGAAGTGCACCCAACTCCAGCTCCTCAAAAACCGTGTTAGGGACCTGGAGCTTGAGCTGGATGAACTTCGGATCATTCGGGAGGCAGAGGGGGTCATAGATAGGAGCTTCAGGGAAGTAGTTACACCAAAGACTGGAGATAGATGGGTAACTGTAAGAGGGACTGGGAAGAAGCAGTCAGTGCAGGGACCCCCTGCGGTCGTTCCCCTGAGTAACAAGTATACCGTTTTGGATACTTGTGGGGGGGACGACTTACCAGGGGTAAGCCATGGGGTACAGGCCTCTGGCACGGAGTCTGTCCCTGTTGCTTAGAAGGGAAGGGGGGACAGGAGTAGAACATTAGTAATTGGGGACTCAATGGTCAGGGGCACAGATAGGAGATTTTGTGGGAGCGAGAGAGACCCGCGTTTGGTATGTTGCCTCCCAGGTGCAAGGGTACGTGATGTCTCGGATCGTGTTTTCCGGGTCCTTAAGGGGGAGGGGGAGCAGCCCCAAGTTGTAGTCCACATTGGCACTAACGACATAGGTAGGAAAGGGGACAAGGATGTCAGGCAGGCCTTTAGGGAGCTAGGATGGAAGCTCAGAGCGAGAACAAACAGAGTTGTTATCTCTGGGTTGTTGCCCGTGCCACGTGATAGTGAGATGAGGAATAGGGAGAGAGAGCAATTAAACACGTGGCTACAGGGATGGTGCAGGCGGGAGGGATTCAGATTTCTGGATAACTGGGGCTCTTTCTGGGGAAGGTGGGACCTCTATAGACAGGATGGTCTACATCTGAACCTGAGGGGCACCAATATCCTGGGCGGGAGATTTGTTAGTGCTCTTTGGGGGGGTTTAAACTAATTCAGCAGGGGCATGGGAACCTGGATTGTAGTTTTGGGGTACGGGAGATTGAGAGTATAGAGGTCAGGAGCACAGATTTGACTTCACAGGAGAGTGCCAGTGTTCAGCTAGGTGGTTTGAAGTGTGTCTACTTCAATGCCAGGAGTATACAAAATAAGGTAGGGGAACTGGCAGCATGGGTTGGTACCTGGGACTTCGATGTTGTGGCCATTTCAGAGACATGGATAGAGCAGGGACAGGAATGGTTGTTGCAGGTTCCGGGATTTAGGTGTTTTAGTAAGCTCAGAGAAGGGGGCAAAAGAGGGGGAGGTGTGGCGCTGCTAGTCAAGGACAGTATTACGGTGGCGGAAAGGATGCTAGATGGGGGACTCTTCTTACGAGGTAGTATGGGCTGAGGTTAGAAACAGGAAAGGAGAGGTCACCCTGTTGGGAGTTTTCTATAGGCCACCTAATAGTTCTAGGGATGTAGAGGAAAGGATGGCGAAGATGATTCTGGAAAAGAGCGAAAGTAACAGGGTAGTTGTTATGGGAGACTTTAACTTTCCAAATATTGACTGGAAAAGATATAGTTCGAGTACATTAGATGGGTCATTCTTTGTACAATGTGTGCAGGAGGGTTTCCTGACACAATATGTTGACAGGCCAACAAGAGGCGAGGCCACATTGGATTTGGTTTTGGGTAATGAACCAGGCCAGGTGTTAGATCTGGAGGTAGGTGAGCACTTTGGAAACAGTGACCACATTTCGGTGACCTTTACGTTAGTGATGGAAAGGGATAAGTATACCTCCGCAGGGCAAGAGTTATAGCTGGGGGAAGGGCAATTATGATGCCATTAGACATGACTTGGGATGTGTAGGCTGGAGAAGTAGGCTGCAAGGGTTGGGCACACTGGATATGTGGAGCTTGTTCAAGGAACAGCTATTGCATGATCTTGATAAGTACGTACCAGTCAGGCAGGGAGGAAGGGGTCGAGCGAGGGAACCGTGGTTTACCAAAGAAGTGGAATCTCTTGTTAAGAGGAAGAAGGAGGCCTATGTGAAGATGCGGCGTGAAATTTCAGTTGGGGCGCTTGATAGTTACAAGGAAGCGAGGAAGGATCTAAAGAGAGAGCTAAGACGAGCAAGGAGGGGACATGAGAAGTCTTTGGCAGGTAGGATCAAGGAAAACCCAAAAGCTTTCTATAGGTATGTCAGGAATAAAAGAATGACTAGGGTAAGAGTAGGGCCAGTCAAGGACAGTGGTGGGAAGTTGTGTGTGGAGGCTGAGGAGATAAGCGAGATACTAAAATTAATACTTTTCATCAGTATTCACTCAGGAAAAAGATAATATTGTGGAGGAGAATGCTGAGACCCAGGCTATTAGAATAGATGGCATTGAGGTGCGTAGGGAAGAAGTGTTGGCAATTCTGGACAAGGTGAAAATAGATAAGTCCCCGGGGCCTGATGGGATTTATCCTAGGATTCTCTGGGAAGCCAGGGAAGAGATTGCTGAGCCTTTGGCTTTGATTTTTAGGTCATCATTGGCTACAGGAATAGTGCCAGAGGACTGGAGGAAATGTGGTCCCTTTGTTCAAGAACGGGTGTAGAGATAACCCCGGTAACTATAGGCCGGTGAGCCTAACGTCTGTGGTGGGTAAGGTCTTGGAGAGGATTATAAAAGATACGATTTATAATCATCTAGATAGGAATAATATGATTAGGGATAGTCAGCATGGTTTTGTGAAGGGTAGGTCATGCCTCACAAACCTTATCGAGTTCTTTGAGAAGGTGACTGAACAGGTAGACGAGGATAGAGCAGTTGATGTGGTGTATATGGATTTCAGTAAAGCGTTTGATAAGGTTCCCCATGGTCGGCTATTGCAGAAAATACGGAGGCTGGGGATTGAGGGTGATTTAGAGATGTGGATCAGAAATTGGCTAGTTGAAAGAAGACAGAGAGTGGTAGTTGATGGGAAATGTTCAGAATGGAGTTCAGTTACGAGTGGCGTACCACAAGGATCTGTTCTGGGGCCGTTGCTGTTTGTCATTTTATAAATGACCTAGAGGAGGGCGCAGAAGGATGGGTGAGTAAATTTGCAGACGACACTAAAGTCGGTGGAGTTGTAGACATTGCGGAAGGATGTTGCAGGTTACAGAGGGACATAGATAAGCTGCAGAGCTGGGCTGAGAGGTGGCAAATGGAGTTTAATGTGGAGAAGTGTGAGGTGATTCACTTTGGAAAGAATAACAGGAATGCAGAATATTTGGCTAATGGTAAAATTCTTGTTAGTGTGGATGAGCAGAGGGATCTCGGTGTCCATGTACATAGATCCCTGAAAGTTGCCACCCAGGTTGAGAGGGTTGTGAAGAAGTCCTATGGTGTGTTGGCCTTTATTGGTAGAGGGATTGAGTTCCGGAGCCATGAGGTCATGTTGCAGTTGTACAAAACTCTAGTACGGCCGCATTTGGAGTATTGCGTACAGTTCTGGTCGCCTCATTATAGGAAGGACGTGGAAGCTTTGGAACGGGTGCAGAGGAGATTTACCAGGATGTTGCCTGGTATGGAGGGAAAATCTTATGAGGAAAGGCTGATGGACTTGAGGTTGTTTTCGTTAGAGAGAAGAAGGTTAAGAGGTGACTTAATAGAGGCATACAAAATGATCAGAGGGTTAGATAGGGTGGACAGCGAGAGCCTTCTCCCGCGGATGGAGGTGGCTAGCACGAGGGGACATAGCCTTAAATTGAGGGGTAATAGATATAGGACAGAGGTCAGAGGTGGGTTTTTTACGCAAAGAGTGGTGAGGCCGTGGAATGCCCTACCTGCAACAGTAGTGAACTCGCCAACATTGAGGGCATTTAAAAGTTTATTGGATAAGCATATGGATGATAAGGGCATAGTGTAGGTTAGATGGCCTTTAGTTTTTTTCCATGTCGGTGCAACATCGAGGGCCGAAGGGCCTGTACTGCGCTGTATCGTTCTATGTTCTATGTTCTTCCTGTGTGTATAGTGTTCCTTGTTTGGGAGCACCTGAAAATTTACCTTCTACTTTTTAATCTTTCCCTATATGTCTGTAATAATACACGTGCCAATGCTTTCAAACATAGGCCAGAGATTATTTTTAGCATTATTAACAAGTGAATGCTTATGTATGTATTTGCTCACCACCTGCTTTGATGAAGGCATGAATCGCTTTGAATTGAAATTTCAGGTAAAATAGTGGACAAAGGAATGCCATCCCATTAGAATGCTAATATCTTAAACACCCATTTCTAGGCCCATATTGTTTTAGTTCATATTTGTTTTTCTAATCTGAATAAAATCCAGATTCATTTTCACAATGGTAGCAAACATCTTTATTTCAGTTCTGTATCAAATAAATTAAAATGCAAGTAAGGTGTTGTCTGCATTGGTTATTTGTTAGCTATCAGGAAACATTGCCCTCACATGAGCTGTTTTCAGTTGTGTACCTGCTCCATGACAAGTTACTGCAGGAGTTCAACACATCTCAGAGCCACATCATTCACTGACAATTGAACACCAAGCATCATGCCTATGCAGCTTTTGGAATGGTTTGCAGCATATAGTGAATGAAAGAGCATGCATTTATATAGCCCTTCTCACATCCCCATGTCATGCCAAATCATCCAGCAGCGATGAAATAGATTTGAAATACAGTCCTTACTGTGCAAACGTAACAGATGTTTTTTTTTCCAAAGCATATTCCCACAGATAGCACTGTAATAAATGACCAGTTTATTTGTTTGTGATAAAAGCAAAATACTGCGGATGCTGGAGATCTGAAATAAAAACCAAAATTCTGGAAACATTGATCAGGTCTGGCAGCGTCTTAGGAGAGAGAGAGAAACAATTAATGTTTCTGGTCCAATATGATTCCTCTTTGGAACCCGATTTGTGAAGAAGAGTCCTAAATGACTCCACGTTTCTCTCTCCATATCTGTTTGTGATATTGGCAATTCAGTGGTTAGCACTGCTGCCTCACAGGGCCAGAGATCCGGGTTCAATTCCAGCCTTGGGTGACTGTCTGTGTGGAGGATGTACGTTCTCCCCGTGTCTGCATGGGTTTCCTCCCACTGTCCAAAGATGTATAGGGTAGGTGGATTGGGCCATGATAAATTGGCCCTTCATGTCCAAAAGGTTAGGTGGGGGTTACGGGGATAGGGTGGGAGTGTCTAAGGTGCTCTTTCAGAAGTTGGTGCTGACTCGATGTGGCGAATGGCCTCTGCACTGTTGCACTGTAGGGATTCTATGATTAATTCATTCAAGCATTTGTTCCATCAAAATAATGTTTTTAACTCTGTAATGAATGCAATGTTCATAGATATCCAAATAATTTATTCTAATGATTAAGGTATGAAATGTATTTGCCATTTTATGCACATTTAATAACCCAATAGATAACACAATACAGTTTCATTAACTGCTGGACTATAACTTGGTGATAGACAGCTCAGATGTTGTCTCAGCAGTCCTGTGGGGCGCGATTCTCCGCTCCCCACGCCGGGTGGGATTATCGCGGAAGGGCCGGGTGACTCTCGACACGCCCCCCACTCGCAAGAATCGGCGCTCGCTGTTTTTCACGGCGACCAGCGATTCTCTGACTCGGATGGGCTGAGCGGCCTGCCGTTCGCGACCGCGGCAACCACACCTGATCGCTGCCGTTGTGAACATGGCGGCAAAACCTGGTTTGAAGCTTGTGGGGGGCGGAGAGGGGAGTGAGCACCACGGCCGTGCTCTGGAGGGGACTGGCCCGCAATTGGTGCCCACCGATCATCAGGCCGGCGTCTCAAAGGGACGCACTCTTTCCCCTCCGCCGACCCGCCAAGTCTTGCGGGGCAGCGGAGGGGAAGACGGCAATCGCGCATGCGTGGGTTTGAGCCGTCAGCCGTCGTGACGTCAGCCGCGCATTCGCGAGTTGGAGCCAGCCAACCTGCGCATGCGCGGCTGACGTCACTTAGGCGCGCCGGCCGCGTCATTCTCGGTGCGCCGCCTTGACGCAAGCATCAAGGCCCGGTGGCCGAGAGTTACGGAGGGCTGCTCCTAGCCCCCCGGGTGGGGGTGAATAAGGTGAGAGGAGCGGCCTCCGAGGCCGTCGTGAAACTCGGCCGAGTTCACGATGGCCTTCCTGATTTTCCACGTGAGCAGAGAATTCCGCCCGTGGTGCCTTACCATTGTGATCATTGAGTAGCAGTCATTAGTGGGAACTGTAGCTGATTGTAACACTCCTTAGCCAGTGTGATCCATTCTAATGTACTCTAATATCAATTCAGAAATTCCATTTTAAATTAATCACCTAAGTATTCCTAAATTAAATAAAATCCCTTGACAATGACTTAATTGATATGCCTGAGACTCCGAGGGCGGAATTCTCCGCATGTGCGGCTGACATCACGACGGCTGACGGCTCAAATCCGTGCATGCGCGGATGCCGTCTTCCCCTCCGCTGCCCCGCAAGACGTGACGGCTTGATCTTGTGGGGCGGTGGAGGGGAAGAGTCCATCCCTTTGAGACCCTAGCCCGACGATCGGTGGGCACCGATCGCGGGCCAGTTCCCTCCCGAGCACGGCCGTGGTGCTCACTCTCCTCTCCACCCCCACAAGCTTCAAACGAGCATTTGGCGCCCATGTTCACAACAGCAATGACCAGGTGTGGTTGCTGTCGTCATGAACTGGTCGGGAACGCCAGGCCGCTTGGCCCATCCGGGCTGGAGACTCACCGGTCGCCGTGAAAAACGGCGAGCGGCAATTCCTCCGAGGGAGGGGGGGGTGGGAGAATCGCGGGGGGGGGGGGGGGGGGCGTGTCGTGAGTCACCCGGCCCTCCCGCGATTCTCCCACCTGCCGTGGGGAGCGGAGAATCGCACCCTCCAGCTTTGTGAACTTCCAACAATCCAGGTGAAAACCTTGATTTACCAAAACAATCGAGAAACCTTCATATTATTCTGTGGCAAGAATGTTATGCACAATATGAGTGCATTGTTGGCGAGACCAAAAGCCAGCATGTTTCCCGGAACCGTACCAGATCAATCAACAAATGCAACATTTCGCTGCCTGGCTACAGTGCTGGCTGGGGCGAAGCGGGTCCGGACAGGGTCAGTAAAGCCGGCGGGGCCGGAGTCTAGTGGGCACTGGGTCCAATGGCGGTAATGAAGTTTAAAGATTGCTGGCGGAGGCCACTGAAGACATTGGAAGAGGCAGAGGGAGGTCTGCATCATGGCAGCAGCAGCAGCATCTGGAAGACACTCCAGGCCGGAGGGCACTTCAAGTGGGTAGCAAGCCCCCAGATTTTCTCATGACTCTCTGCAGTCCCTTGTAGAAGTGGTGGCAGCCAGTAGGGTTGCTTCATGTTTTGGGGATAAAGGAGAAGGCCACCCCGCCTCATCAGGAAGGCCTGGGCAGAGGTGGCAGCTGAGGTCAGTGGGCATAAACTGGATACAGTGCTGAACAACGTTAAATGATCTTCCGCAAGGGTGGGTTCTGAGTCAGTGGGCCGCGTGGAAGGAGGTAGGCCCCCTCCAGATCCCGGTCCCCCGCCGATCAGAAGCACCGATTGCACCACTGGAGCCCCCTCCCTGGAGTCAGATCCCCCCACTAGCATGTCCAAAGCGGCCACGGGTCCGAGCTCCCGCCAGGTGGTACCGGTTGAAACCATGCCGGCAGAACTCGGCGGGAGCTCGGCCTATCGCCAGCGGAGATTCGGCGCGGGGGCCTATTTGAGCGGCCCCTAACTGGCGCCGTGGCAATCGTGTGGGCGTGATTGGCGACAGGAGAATCGGCAACCCGGCTTCGGAGCGGGAATCTCTAGTACCACCGCCGATTCTCCGACCCGGCGCGGACTCGGAGAATCCCACCCCATATCTTAGCTCCTCAATTGAGGTCATGTGGGTGGAAGTGCATAACTAAAAGGGGACAATTGCATTGCTGGGGGTGTACTATCTCTTCCAAAGAACCAGGGAGAGATTGAAGAGCAGATATGTAGAAATTCCAGAAAAACAATAGGGTAATAATCGTAAGTGATTTCAACTTCCCCAATGTTAATTGGGATAATCAGAGTGTGAAACGCTTAGAGGGGATGGAATTCTTAAAGTACACCTTTTGAGCCAGCAGGTGTAAAATTTCACAAGAAAGAGGGTAGTACTTTACCTAGTATTAGGGAAGCAAATGGGGCAGGTGATGAAAGTGTTAGTGGGGGAGTATTTTGGTGATAGTGACCATGATTGCAGATGATTTATGGTAGTTATGTGAAAGGACAAGATGGACCAGAAATAAAAGTTCTGAATTGGGGGAAGGCCGATTTTAATAAGGTAAGACCATAACCCTAATTTGGCCAAAGTGAGTTGCGGGCAACTATTTGTCGGAAAATCCATATCACTGCAGTGGGAGTTATTCAAAAAGAAAAGTGTACAAAACCATTATGTTCCTGCACAGGTAGTGGATGAGACCACAAAGCTCAGAGAACACTGGATGTCAAGGGAAATACAGGATTGGATCTGGAAAAAACGGGAGGCTAGTGGCAGAGGCCTGAAAACAGTGGATGCCTCAGGAGTATAGGGGTTTACAGGGGGAAGTCTCAGAGAGATATCATAAGACTGAAATATCCTGAAAACTCCAGACACGATGCACAAACCTCCACGGTTAAAGCGTTCACAATACTCTGGTCTAAGACATCACCAACTCTCAATAATTCTGAGCAGCTCAACCAGCTCTTTTATCCCACCCAAAATGGCAAAAACACTTTGGCTGTCTGCCCATGTGCTGACCTATAAATCACATGGAGAATGTAAAATCCAGGTCAATTGGGACTTGACGCCTCTCAATGAGCTTCCTAATTGTTGCCGACCGAAATATCACGTGTGTGTGTGTGTTGACATTTGGATGTGTGCCCAGCGCCTTCACGTGTGATTTCACGCACTTTGTGTAGGGCACTCGCCTGACAGGGCAACAAAAATTCTGCCCCATGTGCTTGCCTTTCGGCTATCTGCTTAGACTTTCCAAGGATGGTTCTTCCACCAAGGTTATGCAGATGAGCGGGGGAATCCCCAGAGAAATTTGGCCTGACATTTTGAAAATTGTTTCCAGTCTATGCTTTATTAGTTTGCACTTGCTCCTGTATCCACTGGCAACATTCATCTATTAGGCTGTATAAGTGAGTGATACCTGCTGGTGCCTTGGCTCTATATCAACAGCAGTAAAATGGCAGAGGCAATGGATTTTTTTAACGTTTTAGCTCTATGTTTGCATTAAATTGCTGACATTTAAAAATGTTGAATTAAACATAAAGCACTTTTAATTTACTAGAGGGCACGCAAGTGCCACGTCATAAGCAAAAGTAGAATGAGCAGTTCAAATATGAGAAAGCCCTATAAAGGCAATCCCTTTAGCAAGCACTGACATTCAAGTGACTTCCAAATTCTTACTGACTGCACTATTTGATATGACTTGCTGAGTTTTCAATTTCAAAAATAATTTCATTAATATTTTAAAAATAAATTTAGCGTACCCAATATTTTTTTCACAGTTCAGCGTGGCCAATCCACCTACGTGTTGTGGGGGTGAGACCCACGCAGACACTGGGGGAATGTGCAAACTCCACACGGACAGTGACCTGGGGCCTGGATCGAACCCGGGTCCTCAGCGCTGTGATGCAGCAGTGCCAACCACTGTGCCACCGTACTGCACATGAAATAATTTCATTTCTATTCCGGTAAATACAAGGTTTAAAAGATTTCTATGTCTTGGGCAGTGTTTTAATGTAGGGTAAAATGGAGGAATGAAGGGGGTGATGACCTGTTGAATTCTGCCTGACAACAAGGTTTGGTTGTTACAGGTGAAATAGGAGGCCCACGCTGTTTTACTGGGAAGAAGGTCCAAGATGTTCCTTATGATCCACCTTAGACAATGGCAAGAACATCTGTGAGTCCAAAGATGTGCAGGTTAGGTGGATTGGCCATGTTTAATTGCCCCTTAGTGTGTCCAAATGTGAGGTGGGATTATGTGTAGAGAGCGGGACAGTGGGCCTCAGGTACTCTTTTAGAGGGCAAATGCACACTCCATGGGCCGAATGGCCTCCTGCACTTTATGAATCCTATGATGCCTGTGGGTAGACTATTAGGCCTGGATTTTTGCCCAGTCAGGTTGACTCTGAAGTCCCTTAAAAATGGTGGTCAGGTGCTGATCCCTGAATTCTCAACTCCCTTCCCAGGCTCAGTATTTCTGGGAGTGCCTTTAATGGTGTGGGCTGGTTCCTGTTGGAATCCCAAATATGGCGCTTCCAACTTTGCCAACCTCCTTGCAGGTTTCATGGAATTGGGCAAGTTTTTAAAGATTTGTGGTAGATGAGTCATAAATTCTAATGGGGGGGATTCTCTGACCTCCCAGCTGCATGTCTCTCGGTGGTGGGCGGTGGTGCGCCGTTGGATGACGGCAAAATTCTCTGCTCCCGCCATGGTCAATGGAAATTGTCATTGAACCGGGATGCCCGTGGGTGGGGGTGCTCTGCTGGCGGAACCAGAGAATCCCGCTACTAGTGAATGGACTGAGAATTCTGGACCTAATCTGCAGGAGGACACCTTTTAAAAGTTAAGTTCAAAATGTCCCCCTTA
This sequence comes from Scyliorhinus canicula, assembly GCF_902713615.1. Lineage (NCBI taxonomy): Eukaryota > Metazoa > Chordata > Chondrichthyes > Carcharhiniformes > Scyliorhinidae > Scyliorhinus > Scyliorhinus canicula. The sequence goes on from NC_052151.1 coordinate 115,747,127, forward strand.
TACCAAGCGCTGCCCATTCACCCACCCCACGAACCCTCGTTCCCCCATACCAAGCTATGGCACTTCCATAGTTGTGTCTTCTCAAAGCCCTTCTCCATCGCAATATAAATCACATGGGCTCAAAAGTACACTTTCTCAAACTAGTAAACAACACAATATAAAGTGGTATGTATAAAAATAACATTTGAAAAATGTCATTTATTGAGAGGTTTCTTCTGTTAAAAACAATTGGAAGTACAAACTAAGTGTCAATCATCCAGGCTCTTCAAAGTTTCAAAGACCACAACCCTCAAAACCACTAGTTTGTGTAAACAATTATTGTGAAATTGACTGCAGAGATCAGAGTCTGAGCTGTCAATCAAACAATGTTTCCCCTGTGGAATAGCTGTTGGGCACTCAGCCGAGTTTCATTATATATATTTGGCTGACAGCTGGCATAAGAATAGAACATCTATTCCCCGGAGAAAACATTATTTGATTGACAGTCCAGGATCCCTGGTATGTGCTATCAATTTCACAATATTTGTTCGCATAAGTTAGGTGGTTTGAAGAGTTTGAAGTTTCATAAACCACAAAGAGCCTGGAAGATTGACATTTTTATTAGCTTCTACTTCAGGCATTTTCTTCAAAGTTCCCAATGAATGACTTATTTTCAAGTTTTTTTTTACACATCCCATTTTATACTATAGGGTTCATTGCTTCTAGAAAGTGTTCAATGGTCAATGAATTACCATAGCTTGGCACATGGAACATTTGAACATGGGACATGGATGTAGGTGGAAGGGCAGAGCTAGGCATGAGAAGCATGAAGGGCAATAGGATGCGGGTGGGGGCACAAGCTGGGACAGATGTGGCATGGGGAATATCTGGGGGGGGGGGGTGAAATAGGTGTGAGCGCCTTTGTATTTTTTTCTTTTCACTGGGACAAAATCCCACAGCACCGAGGCGGGCCTTTTAAACAGCCCAGCTCCACACGCAGCAGCCCCTGTGTCTGCCTCCACATTTCTTCCTGACTCCAGACCACACCTATCTTTGCAGCTCAGCAATTTTCCCGACTCCCTCCTAGCCACTTCAAGGACTCCCTCCAAGCCTTAATCTCCAGATCTCATGGAGATAGGTTAGGAATGTCAGGTTTTATAAATGGTTATACTTTAAATGTCTACTTAACTTGAATTAGATTTGTTTATTGTCACGTGTACCGAGGTACAGTGAAAAGTATTTTTCTGCAAGCAGCTCAACAGATCATTCAGTACATGGGATAAAAAGGGAATTAAACAAGGTGAAGAAAATACATAATAGGGCAACACAAAATATACAATGTAACTACATAAGCATTGGCATCGGATGAAGCATACCAAGAAAGGATGGAGTTGAAGGGGGTCTCGAGTGTGGCTAATTAATATTTCTATCTAGATACAAAGCCCATGTGATTTATATTGCGATGGAGAAGGGCTTTGAGAAGAGAAGAGCCCAGAGCAAACCATTGTTATTGGGTTGAAGGGATTATCTATCCCTGAATCTCTGATACAGGATAATCTGCAAGAATCTAAGAGGGACAGAGAGGGAGTGGGAGCAGAGAGATGAAGGCTTCTTGAGCAGAGAAAATGCTGTCTTTGTTACTTGCTACACAGCGGGTGGGTCAGAGCTCACGCTCAGATTGAAGCAACCATGATCGGGGGGATTTAAACAAGACTAGAAATTTTACTTAGCTTTGGCAAGAGGGAGGAATCTCCAGCGTAAACCTCACTGTGAAAGTTAGTCCGGAGATTAGACATTTCTAGACTGGGAAGGGGAAAAGGAAGCAGGTCAGCAGGATTGATAATGGGAGAATTAAGTGGCCATTTAAGGGACATCGTGAAATATAAATGGTGGTGGTGCGTTGGTGGGGGGGGGAGGGGAGGGGGAATGTGAGGGATTTTTCAGCGATTTTAAAATTTAAATGGAGGAAACTTTTCTGTACTCTAGAGTTTAAGTTGCTTACAGAAATAGTGGTTAGCTAAAGTTGGTTTTAGTTTACTTGTTGCAGTAAAAACTTAAAGCTTGAAATCTTGATGTGATCCTTCCAGTCAGTCACTGTAAATTGAAATGTCTTTTTAAAAGCTATTAGCCTCTATGGGGATTGTAACACAATGCATGTACGTCCAATTTCATCTGAATTTTTTAAAGCTTTCCGCACCGTCTGAGAATGGGCACTGAGTCAGAGCACAAATATAGAGCATCATTCACCAACTGAAGGCTTTGCTTTTAATGAGTCACCTCTAACAAATACACCTTTGTGGTACACGTGTTCGTACTCTGACGAAAGAATTGCAATTCCCAATAGGTGAGGAAAAGATAAAGTCAGCAGCACCAGCTCCTCTTTGTTAACACATTATTCCATATCACAGAATATTGTGCTTTCCGATCACTTCCTTGGGCTTTTGACGCTAAATTTCATTAAAAGGCAAATAATTAAGTTGATTTCAATCCCTCTTGGTTAATGCTGCCTAGAAACCATTCAGTGAGCAATAGATGGGAGCAACATAATTTTGTTGCTCCCATCTATTACTCATTGAATGGTTTCTCGTCTCTCGCTAGAGCTGAATCACATCTGTTTTGCACTGATGCTGGGAGCGGTGGCCAGAAGCAATTCAGTGTGCCCTTGCCATGCAGAAGTATGCATGGCAGGGATTGCAAGGCTTTCGGTCACGCCATTTTGAGTGGACGGCTCGATAGCGAGATCCAGTGACTGGATTCCTCCCCTCCGCAAGATAAATCCTGCCACAGGAATTGCTGAGTCATCCCCTCACCACAAAATGCTGCATGGGGGACCCAACACTCTTTCAGAGACCGCCAACAGAGAGGCCTCACACCAAGGAGATCCCTCTCATCCGCGAACCCCTACCATATCAGAAACCACCGCTCTCCCCAAATCAGTCACCCCTGCCTGGAAGCTAAAGAGCAGTGCAGGCAGAAAATTGGAGAAATCACGGCTTTGTCACTCACCTGTGCCTTACACATGCTACATCAGACATTTGTTTGGAAAGTAGCCGCTTTAACTTAATAGAAAGCCAAATCAACATCACAAAGCTTTAAACCCTTCAGATCCTTTGATCTGCAAGGGCTCTATTCACTTCAATAGCTTTTGGTGGCATGTAATTAACAGCTTACAGACAGATAGATGTCTGGATTGATTATTTTCATTTCCCTTCATGTTTGAATGGACTAAAGTAACCTGCTGTGAAATTGACCGAGTTTATAAACATCTAGCTATGAATGACAGCCCATGACCACATCAAAAGCAGTTAAGTGCTTTCCACTGAGAAGCGAGGAAGTAAATGCACCTAACCCTTAGATGATATGGGGGGGGGGGGGTTCTGATATGGGGGATATCTTTTGCGGTTCTCTGATGCCGTTCTCTGATGGGGTATCTCTGGTGGGGGGTAAGGCTGGGAGGATTTGCATGGTATGTGGGGCTCCAATTGTCTTTGGGGGCACCGACTTTAAACACTTACCCTCTTGGCCCTCCGCAAGGTCCACTGTGTCAGGGCCACACTGGCAAATACTTCTACGAACCACTCCCATGTGAACTCCTGCCTAGAGGGCCAGAGAATTTCAGAGGCAGTGGGGAATCTGGAGCATCAGAAATGAATCAATGCCCGGAGCGTTCTTTCCCCAACATTGGATTGTCCGCCACATCGGCAATACCACCACTGGGCAGACATTAGCATGGAGAGAACATTGGTTGACTGGCAGAAAAACAAGCGTATGCATGAATGGGTCTTTTTCTGATTGACAGGATGTGACAAGTAGTGTCCTGCAGGGGTCTGTGCTGGGGCCTGTCTTGCTAAAATTGATATCAATAACTTAGAGCCATAGAATTTCTACAGCACAGATGGCCATTCGGCCCATCGAGTCTGCACCGACCCTCTTAAAGAGCACCCGATCTAGGCCCACTCCCACCCTATCTCGGTAACCCCGTGCATTGAACATGAGAACATTACAGCGCAGTACAGGCCCTTGGACCCTCGATGTTGCGCCGACCTGTGAAACCACTCTAAAGCCCATCTACACTATTCCATTATCATCCACATGTTTATCCAATGACCATTTAAATGCCCTTAATGTTGGTGAGTCCACTACTGTTGCAGGCAGAGCATTCCACGTCCCTACTACTCTCTGAGTAAAGCATCTATCTCTGACATCTGTCCTGTATCTATCTGCCCTCAATTTAAAGCTATGTCCCCTCGTGCTAGCCATCATCATCCGGGGAAAAAGGTTCACACTGTCCACCCTATCTAATCCTCTGATCATCTTGTATGCCTCTATCAAGTCACATCTTAACCTTCTTCCCTCTAACGAAAACAGCCTCAAGTCCCTCAGCCGATCCTTATAAAATCTTCCCACCATACCAGGCAACATCCTGGTAAATCTCCTCTGCACCCTTTCCAATGCTTCCACATCCTTCCTATAATGCGGCGACCAGAACTGCAAGCAATACTCCAAATGTGGCCGCACCAGAGTTTGTACAGCTGCAACATGACTTCATGGCTCCGAAATTCAATCCCTCTACCAATAAAAGCTAACACACAGTACGCCTTCTTAACAACCCTATCAACCTGGGTGGCAACTTTCAGGGATCTATGTACATGGACACCGAGATCCCTCTGCTCATCCACACTTCCAAGAATCTTACAATTATCCCAGTACTCTGTATTCCTGTTACTCCTTCCAAAATGAATCACCTCACACTTTTCTGCCTTAAACTCCATTTGCCACTTCTCAGCCCAGCTCTGCAGCTTATCTATGTCCCTCTGTAACCTGCAACATCCTTCCGCACTATCCACAACACCACCGACTTTAGTGTCATCCGCAAGTTTACTCACCCATCCTTCTACGCCCTCCTCCAGGTCATTTATAAAAATAACAAACAGCAGTGGTCCCAAAACAGATCCTTGTGGTACAGCACTAGTAACTGAACTCCAGGATTAACATTTCCCATCAACCACCACCCTCTGTCTTCTTACAACTAGCCAATTTCTGATCCAAACTACTAAATCACCCTCCATTCCATGTCTCCGTATTTTCTGCAATAGCCTACCATGGGGAACCTTATCAAATGCTTTACTGAAATCCATATACACCATATCAACTGCTTTATCCTTGTCCACCTGTTTGGTCACCTTCTCAAAGAACTCAATAAGGTATGTGAGGCACGACCTAGCCTTCACAAAACTGTTGAATATCCCTCATCAAATTATTCCTTTCTAGATTATCATAAATCCTACCTCTTATAATCCTTTCCAAGACCTTGCCCACAACAGAAGTAAGGCTCACTGGTTTATAGTTACCGGGGTTGTCTCTACTTCCCTTCTTGAACAAGGCACATTTGCTATCCTCCAGTCTTCTGGCACTCTTCCTGCAGACAATGACGATATAAAGATCAAAGCCAAAGGCTCTGCAATCTCCTCCCTAGCTTCCCAGAGAATCCTAGGATAAATCCCATCCGGCCCAGGGGACTTATCTATTTTCACACTTTCCAGAATTGCTAACACCTCCTCCTTATGAACCTCAAACCCATCTAGTCTAGTAACCTGTATCTCAGTATTCTCCTCGACAACATTGTCTTTTTCCTGTGTGAATACTGACGAAAAATATTCATTTAGCGCCTCTCCTATCTCCTCGGACTCCACGCACAGCTTCCCACTGCAGTCCTTGACTGGCCCTACTCTTACCCTAGTCATTCTTTTATTCCTGACATACCTATAGAAAGCTTTAGGGTTTTCCTTGATCCTACCTGTCAAGGATTTCTCGTGTCCCATCATGGCTCTTCTTAGCTCTCCCTTTAGGTCCTTCCTGGCTAACTTGTAACTCTCAAGTGCCCTAACTGAACCTTCACGTCTCATCGTTACATAAGCCGCCTTCTTCCTCTTGACAAGTGATTCAACTACTTTAGTAAACCACAGTTCCCTCACTCGACCACTTCCTCCTTGCGTGACAGGTACATACTTATCAAGGACACACAATAGCAGTTCCTTGAACAAGCTCCACATTTCAATTGTTTCCTTCCCCATTCTATGCATCCTAAGTCTTGCCTAATTGCCTTTCCCCCAGCTATAACTCTTGCCCTGCGGTACACACCTATTCCTTTCCATCGCTAAAGTAAATGTAACCGAATTGTGGTCACTATCACCAAAGTACTCACCTACCGCCAAATCTAACACCTGGCCTGGTTCGTTACCCATTACCAAATCCAATGTGGCCTCACCTCTTGTTGGCCTATCTACATAGTGTGTCAGCAAACCTTCCTGCACACTGTGATGATATGATCTGCATACTCGTCTGCCATTGGGCCAGAACGTCGGCTTACCATTGGCCCTGGTCGGTCATGTGCCTCTCGACCGATTGGCCGAGAGGCTGAGTTAACCACGCCTCTATCAACGAGATATAAATGCTCAGAAGCCTGACGATCGTCCCTTTCCACTGTAGACGATCGCCAGGCTGTGTTCTAGTTAATTAAAGCCAGACATTGGTAAATCACTCGCCTCGCGTGCAATCGATGGTGCATCAATTTAATTAACTACAACTTTGAAGATGGAGTTCCGCATCAAGCCCGAATGCCTCCGCATCAGCCCGCAAACTCCGAACTCTACAGAACTTTTCAAACTCTGGCTGACTTGCCTCGAAGGGTTCCTGGCATCTACAACCACCCCCCCCCTCCCACCGGGGCACAGAAGCTGCACGTCCTCCACTCCAGCGTGGGTATTGACGCTTACTCAATAATCGAAGACGAAACAGATTATGATGACGCTATACGGGAGCTAAAAGGACAATTCATCAAACCGATCAACAGGGTATTCGCTCGACATCTGCTGGCCACCAGAAAACAGGTCCCCGGTGAGTCTCGAGACCAATACGCCCGGGCCCTCTGTGCCCTGGGGAGAGGTTGCGCCTGTGAAGCGGTGTCCGCTACAGAGCACATGGAGCTACTCGTCAGAGACGCTTACGTGGCTGGGATGCTGTCTCCCGTGATCCGCCAGCAGATGCTGGAAAGAGACGAACTCAGTTTAACGGAGACGCTGACTCTCTCCGCCTCCCTGGAGGTCGCAGATCTAAGCGCTCGCACCTATGACCCTGGCCAGGCCGCCTCCTGGCACGCTTCCCACCAGCTACCCACCGCTCCCGGCCTCCCTCAGGCTTGTGCCGCGGGGCGACCCGATAAATCCGCGGGGCCCCGCTGCTACTTTTGTGGGTACGCTAAGCACCCTCGCTCGCGCTGCCCAGCCCGCTCCGCCCTCTGTAAGAGCTGCGGGAAGAAGGGCCACTACTCCACGGTCTACCAGGCCAAAACGCTGGCTGCAGCGTTTCTGGAAGCTGCACAGCACTCTCCCCCCCCCTCCCCCAGGCCTCTGCAAACGGGCTGTGTGCCTCCCTCTCTCCTCCAGGGCCCCTCCAGCCGCTCCCAACTCGCGCCCCGCCGGCTGACATGCGCACCTCCCCGGCCCCTCCAGGCCTCTGCCTGCCTGCCGCGCACGTTTCTCCCCCCCCCGCCCCCGGGCCCCGGCTCCCGACCGGCTCGCCTCTCCGGGCCCCCCTGGTCCCTGCCTGCCCGCAGCGGCCCTGCTTCCCCCGCCCCCGGACCCCGGCTCCCCCCACCCCCGGGCCCCGGCGCCCGACCGGCTCGCCTCTCCGGGCCCCCCCGGTCCCTGCCTGCCCGCAGCGCGACTCGGCTCCCCCGGCCCCCCGCACCCGGCCCGCGCGCCTTACCTCCTCCCACAGCTGATGCACCTAGCCGCCGTCCTGGAGCCGGCTTGTGCATCCCCACCGCTGATGCTTGTTACTCACCTCTTGGAGCCGGCCTGCGCGCCTCTCCGCTCACAGCGCCGGCAACGCTAGCTCCGCCTCCAGCGGCCACGAGGGCTTCCTGGGCGCTGCCATCTTGGGGTGCCGACCCCACGTGCGGGTCCTGGGCGCCGCCATCTTGGGGCCCCGACCCCACGTGCGGGTCCTGGTCGCCGCCATCTTGGGGAACAGACCTCACCTGGGGATCCTGGCCACCGGCTTCCACATCTGCCACGCAAGGTCCCTCCAGCATGGAATCGGACAGCGACAACGAATTTTCTCCACGGCTCACCGCCGTTCAGCTCGACCAGTCTCATCCACGCACGCTCGCCAAAACGACTACGCTGATCCACTTCAACGGCCACAAGACGGACTGCCTGCTGGACTCCGGGAGCACGGAAAGCTTCGTTCACCCTGACACGGTAAGACACTGCGCGCTCCCTGTCCATCCCGTAACACGCAAAATCGGTTTAGCCTCAGGTTCGCACTCCGTCCACATCACCGGGTGCTGCATCGCGGACCTCACGGTCCAAGGGAAGGTTTTTAAAAATTATAAATTCCTTGTCCTCCCTGACCTTTGCGCACCGGCACTCCTAGGACTGGACTTCCAGTGCAACCTGCAGAGCTTGACTTTTCAATTCGGCGGCCCTATACCCCCCCTCACTGTCTGCAGCCTCGCGTCCCTCAAAGTGGACCCTCCCTCCCTGTTTGCTAACCTCACCCCCGATTGCAAACCCGTCGCCACACGGAGCAGACGGTACAGCGCCCAGGACCAATCCTTCATCAGGTCCGAGGTCCAGAGGTTGCTGACGGAAGGGGTCATCGAGGCCAGCAACAGTCCCTGGCGAGCCCAAGTGCTGGTGGTCCGGACGGGGGAGAAAAACCGGATGGTCATCGATTACAGCCAAACCATCAATCGGTTTACGCAACTGGACGCGTATCCTCTCCCCCGTATCTCTACCATGGTAAACGAGATCGCGAGATACAAGGTCTTCTCAACTGTGGACCTTAAGTCCGCTTACCACCAGCTCCCCATCCGCGCGAGTGACCGACTGTACACCGCGTTCGAGGCTGACGGGCGCCTCTACCACTTCCTTAGGGTTCCGTTTGGTGTCACGAATGGGGTCTCGGTCTTCCAACGGGAGATGGACCGAATGGTCGACAAGTACGGATTACAGGCTACCTTCCCGTACCTTGATAATGTCACCATCTGCGGCCACGACCAGCAGGACCATGACGCCAACCTCCAGAAATTCCTCCAAACCGCAAAACTCCTTAACCTCACGTACAATAAGGATAAATGCGTGTTCAGCACCGACCGCCTAGCCATCCTCGGCTACGTAGTGCGTAACGGAGTGATAGGCCCCGATCCCGAACGCATGCGCCCCCTGATGGAACTCCCTCTCCCCAATACCCCCAAATCCCTCAAACGCTGCCTGGGGTTCTTTGCATACTACGCCCAATGGGTTCCCAACTACGCGGACAAGGCCCGTCCCCTCATGCAAACCACGACCTTCCCGCCGTCGACGGAGGCCTGTCAGGCCTTTAGCCGCATCAAAGCGGACATCGCAAAGGCCATGATGCGCGCCATCGACGAGGCCCTCCCCTTCCAGGTCGAGAGCGACGCATCTGAAGTAGCTCTGGCGGCCACCCTGAACCAAGCGGGCAGACCCGTGGCCTTCTTCTCCAGAACCCTCCAGGTTTCCGGACTCCGCCACCCCTCTGTGGAAAAGGAAGCCCAGGCCATAGTCGAAGCCGTGCGACATTGGAGGCACTATTTGGCCGGCAGGAGGTTTACCCTCCTCACAGGCCAACGGTCAGTAGCCTTCATGTTTGATAATGCACAAAGGGGCAAGATCAAAAATGACAAGATTTTACGGTGGCGGATCGAGTTGTCCACGTACAACTATGATATCTTGTATCGTCCTGGGAAGCTCAATGAGCCTTCCGATGCCCTGTCCCGCGGTACCTGCGCCAGCGCGCAGATAGACCGCCTCCGCTCCCTCCACGCGGACCTCTGCCATCCAGGGGTGACCCGCCTATACCATTTCATTAAGGCCCGCAACCTGCCCTACTCCATCGAGGAAGTCAGGTCAGTAACCCGTGACTGCCACATCTGCGCCGAGTGCAAACCGCACTTCTACCGCCCCGAGCGCGCACACCTGATCAAAGCATCCCGCCCCTTTGAACGTCTCAGCATTGACTTCAAGGGGCCCCTTCCCTCTAACAACCGCAACATTTACTTCCTGGCGGTTGTCGACGAACACTCCCGCTTCCCCTTTGCCATTCCCTGTCCCGACATGACCACATCGACCGTCATTAAGGCCCTCCTCTCCATCTTCTCCCTGTTTGGCTACCCCGAGTACATTCACAGCGACCGGGGGTCCTCATTTATGAGCGACGAGCTGCGTCAATTCCTGCTCGACAGGGGCATCGCCTCTAGCAGGACAACCAGCTATAACCCTCGGGGTAACGGACAGGTCGAGCGGGAGAATGGTACCATCTGGAAGACCATACTACTGGCCCTCCGGTCCAGAGATCTCCCTATTTCCCGATGGCAAGAGGTGCTCCCCGATGCGCTGCACTCTATCCGCTCACTGCTCTGTACTGCTACTAATCAGACACCTCATGAACGTCTTCTTGTTTTCCCCAGGAAGTTGTCCTCCGGATCCCCTCTCCCGACGTGGCTGGTCACCCCCGGACCCATCTTGCTCCGGAAGCATGTGCAGGTGCACAAGTCCGACCCGTTGGTGGAGCATGTCCAGTTACTCCACGCTAACCCGCAGTATGCGTATGTGGAGCACCCCGACGGTCGGCAGGACACGGTCTCCCTCCGGGACCTGGCACCCGCCGGCGTGCAGCCCCCCCCCACCACAGACTCCCCCTCCCCTTTTTCACCCCAGCACCCCACTCAGCTTCCCCATCCCTCATCCATGGCGTCTCCGCGGCCAGCTCAGGTGACGGAGACTACTCGAAGTCTATCGCTCCCGGACTCCAGGACATCAGCAGGACCATCAGCCGATCCGACGACACCTCCTCCACTACGGCGCTCGGCCAGGACGTCAAGGACCACCAAACGACTGATCGAATCCTTCTAGAGTTCTACGGTCCCATGGACTTCCTTTTGTAAATATTGTTATGTCTGGGCCAGTGGCAAGCCCCCAAATTCGACAAGGGTACGGAGAGAAAATTATTCTCCCGACGGCTACTCATATCATCAGTTCTTCCCCCCCCCCCCACCCCGGGTCTCGTTCACACCCCCCCCCCCCGCCTTCCTTCTCCGTAAGGGGTGAATGTGATGATATGATCTGCATACTCGTCTGCCATTGGGCCAGAACGTCGGCTTACCATTGGCCCTGGTCGGTCATGTGCCTCTCGACCGATTGGCCGAGAGGCTGAGTTAACCACGCCTCTATCAACGAGGTATAAATGCTCAGAAGCCTGACGATCGTCCCTTTCCACTGTAGACGATCGCCAGGCTGTGTTCTAGTTAATTAAAGCCAGACATTGGTAAATCACTCGCCTCACGTGCAATCGATGGTGCATCACACGCTTTGAACAAAAACTGACCCATCTAAAGTACTCAAACTATAGCGTTTCCAGTCAATATTTGGAAAGTTAAAGTGACCCATAACAACTACCCTGTTACTTTCGCTCCTATCCAGAATCATCTTTACAATCCTTTCCTCTCCATCTCTGGAACTTTTCGGAGGCCTGTAGGAAACTCCCAACAGGGTGACCTCTCCTTTCCTGTTTCTAACCTCAGCCCATACTACCTCAGTAGACTAGTCCTCATCAAACGTCCTTTCTGCCACCGTAACACTGTCCTTGGCTAACAATGCCACACCTCCACCTCTTTTACCACCTTCCCTGAGCTTACTGAAACATCTAAACTTCGGAACCTGCAACAACCATTCCTGTCCCTGCTCTATCCATGTCTCCAAAATGGCCACAACATCGAAGTCCCCGGCACCAACCCATGCTGCAAGTTTACCCACCTTATTCCGGATGCTCCTGGCATTAAAGTAGACACACTTCAAACCACCTTCCTGCCTGCCGGCACACTCCTGTGACCTTGAAACCTTACTCATGACCTCCCTACTCTCAACCTCTTGCACACTGGAGCTACAATTCAGTTTACAATTCAGAATTAGTTTAAACCCTCCTGAAGAGCATGAGCAAATTTTCCCCCCCCAGGATATTGGTAACCCTCTAGTTCAACTGTAGACAATCCCGTTAGTTAAGGTCCCACTTATCCCGGAATGAGCCCCAATTATCCAGCTATCTGAATCGCTCCCTCCTGCACCATCCCTGTAGTCACACGTTCAACTGTTCTCTCTCACTATTCCTCGTCTCACTAGCACGTGGCACGGGTAAGAATTCAGAGATTGGGGGAGAGTGAGTGGGGGGGGGGGGTGGCTCCGTGCCTGGGGGGGACCTCTGATGGGGTCTGGCCCGCGATCGGGGCCCACCGATTGGTGGGCCGGCCTCTCAACCCCCCCCCCCCCCCCCCCCCCTCCCCCCCACAGGCCTACTTTCCTGCGCGGCTGGCCCCTGAACACCGATGCCATGTTGAGTCAGGATCGACGTGCTGAAGAAGTCGCATGCGCAGGTTGCGCGTCACCCATTTGGCACTGGAAAGGGAGGCTGGAGCGTCGTGAACCACTCCAGCGCCGTACTGCCCCCTTGTGGGGGCCAGAATCGGTCGTCCCCTTGCCCGTTTCGTGCCATCATGGTACGCGACGGCGTTCACGACGGTGTGAACACTTGGGGTCCATTTTAGAGAATCACCTCCAATAACTCTGTTCTAGCTCTAAGATTCCACCCTAGCTCCCTGAATACCTGCCTTACATCCCCATCTCTTTTCCTACCTATGTCGTTGATGCCTAAGTGGACCACGACTTGGGGTGCTCCCTCTTCCCCTCGCGAAAACACGATCCGAGACACGATCATAGCCAATTCACCTAACCTGCTCAGCTTTGGACTGTGAGTCGAAACCAGAGCACCCAGAGGAAACCCACGCAGACACGGGCAGAAAGTGCAGACTCCGCACAGTCACACAAGGCCATAATTGAACATGGGTCCCTGGCGCTTTGAGGCAGCAGTGCTAAACACTGTGCCACCCCACCATGATAGGTAGGAAAGTATATTGTGAAGAGGATATAAGGAGTTTGCAGATGGATATAGATAGGTTGAGTGAGAGGGAAAATCTGGCAAATGGAGTATAATGTGGGAAAATGTGAGGTTGTTCACTTTGGCAGGAAGAATGAAAAAGCAGAGTATTACTCAAATGGAGAATGATGGCAGAATGTTGAAGTGCCGAATGATCTAATCACAAAGTTAGTCTGTAGGGACAGCAAAGAATGAAGAAGGCTAATGGAATGTTATCCTTTATTATGAGAGGAATTGAACATAAAAGTAAATATGATATGCTATAGTTATACAGGGCATTGGTGAAACCACATCTCAAATACTGTGCAGATTTGGTCTTCTTATTTAAGGAAGGGTGGAATTGTGTTGGAGGTGGTTTAGAGGAGATTTACTAGATTGAAACCTGGTATGAGTGAAAGGTTGCACAGACTGGATTTGTTTCTACTGTAGTTTAGAAGAGTGGGGGACGACTTGAATGAAGTATATAAGATATTGAATGGTCTCGCCAACGTGGATGTGCAAAGTCCGTTACCCCTTGAGGGCGAATCCAGAACTACGGTCACTGGTTTAAAATCAGTGGTCACCCTTTTCGGACAGAGAGTTAGGACAGGGTAGTGAAACTTTGGAACTCTCTCCCTCAGAAAGCGGTGGAGGTGGAATCACTGAATATTTTGAAGGGGGAGGTAGAAAGGTTATCAGGGTCATTAAGAATGTGGAACTCAAAATACATATTGAATGGCGGAGCAAGCTCGTGGCGCTGAAGACCTATTTCTCCTATTTCATCTGTTGTTATGATTAGCCTTGCTGGATCACCAAGTCATCAAAGCAGACAACAGGAACTAAACAGGATAACACCTGAAAATAGGGATGTGGATTATTAGGCATGGTGACCCAACTCCATGCAAAGCAGACAGCATGCCAACTTCATAAAGCCTGATCATTATAATGATTACTGCATTCAGCCAGCACTTGCTGCATTATTTATTAGCTGCATGCATCATCAGACTCCAATGTTGTTAACTGCCAGCACTGCTTAAAGTGAGCTTACACTGCTGAAAGGAAAAGTACAAAATTGTTGTTAGATATGCTGGAAAATTGGGAATGGTTTGCTGTGTAACAAGCAACAATGGCTGACAAGGTAAATGAGTGCGTACCCAGATTTTAGGATGCTGCGCTTGAGGCCTTGTTGGAGGAGGTTGTAAAGAAGGAGAAATGTGCTGTAGTTACAAGGGAAGGAGACCCTCTAGAAAACCAACAAATCAATAGGGAACGATAGCCAGAGAGGTCAATGCAGGAATTTAGGCCAAAGAACCTGGATGCAATACTACAAGAGGTTTAATGATTTCACACAGGTAGTCAAGATCAGCTAACACATTTGAATATTCTATCCTTCCAATTGTACCACTAGCCTCAGCCACTGTTCAATTACCACACCTCTCAAGAAGTTGGACTTTAGAAGATAGTTATGTTTTAAAATGTTTCCTTTAATTTGAAGTAAACAAAATGTTCTGAAAATGGCGATGGTTAAGTGATGATAAACACCTCCTCTTGGAGACATATAAGACGATAAGACCATAAGACATAGGAGTGGAAGTAAGGCCATTCGGCCCATCGAGTCCACTCCACCATTCAATCATGGGCTGATGGGCATTTCAACTCCACCTACCAGCATTCTCCCCGTAGCCCTTAATTCCTCGCGACATCAAGAATTTATCTATCTCTGCCTTGAAGCCATTTAGCGTCCCGGCCTCCACTGCACTCCGCGGCAATGAATTCCACAGGCCCACCACTCTCTGGCTGAAGAAATGTCTCCGCATTTCTGTTCTGAATTTACCCCCTCTAATTCTAAGGCTGTGCCCATGGGTCCTCGTCTCCTCGCCTAACGGAAACAGTTTCTTTGCGTCCACCCTTTCTAAGCCATGTATTGTCTTGTAAGTTTCTATTAGATATCCCCTTAACCTTCTAAACTCCAATGAATACAATCCCAGGATCCTCAGCCGTTCATCATATGTTAGACCCGCCATTCCAGTGATCATCCGTGTGAATCTCCGCTGGACACGCTCCAGTGCCAGTATGTCCTTCCTGAGATGTGGGGCCCAAAACTGGACACAGTACTCCAAATGGGGCCTAACCAGAGCCTTATAAAGGCTCAGTGGCACATCGCTGCTTTTATATTCCAATCCTCTTGAGATAAATGACAACATTGCATTCGCTTTCTTAATCACAGATTCAACCTACATGTTTACCTTTAGGGAATCCTCGACTAGCACTCCCAGATCCCTTTGTACTTTGGCATTATGAATTTTCTCACCGTTTAGAAAGTAGTCTATGCTTGGATTCTTTTTTCCAAAGTGCAAGACCTCACATTTTCTCACGTTGAATTGCATCGGCCATTTCCTGCACCACTCTCCCAAACTGTCTAGATCCTTCTGCAGCCTCCCCACTTCCTCAGCACTACCTGCCTGACCACCTAACTTCGTATCATTGGCAAACTTTGCTAGAATGCCCCCAGTCCCTTCATCCAGATCATTAATATATATGGTGAACAGCTGCGGCCCCAACACTGAACCCTGTGGGACACCGCTGGTCACCGGCTGCCATTCCGAAAAAGAACCTTTTATCCCAACTCTCTGCCTTCTGTCAGACAGCCAATCCTCAACCCATGCCAGTAGCTCACCTCGAACACCATGGGCCCTCACCTTACTCAGCAGCCTCCTGTGTGGAACCTTATCAAAGGCCTTTTGGAAATCCAGATAGACCACATCCACTGGGTTTCCCTGGTCTAACCTACTTGTCACCTCCTCAAAGAATTCTAACAGGTTCGTCAGGCACGACCTCTCCTTACTAAATCCATGTTGACTTGTTCTAATCCGACCCTGCTCTTCCAAGAATTTAGAAATCTCATCCTTAACGATTGATTCTAGAATTTTACCAACAACCGAGGTTAGGCTAATTGGCCTATAATTTTCCATCTTTTGTCTTGATCCTTTCTTGAACAAGGGGGTTACAACAGCGATCTTCCAATCGTCCGGGACTTTCCCTGACTCCAGTGATTTTTGAAAGATCTCAACCAACGCTTCCGCTATTTCTTCAGCCACCTCTCTCAGAACTCTAGGGTGTAGCCCATCGGGGCCAGGAGATTTGTCAATTTTAAGACCTTTTAGCTTTTTTAGCACCATCTCTTTTGTAATGGCAACCATACTCAACTCAGCCCCCTGACCCTCTATAATTTTTGGGATATTACTCATGTCTTCCACTGTGAAGACAGACGCAAAGTACTTATTAAGTTCTCCAGCCATTTCCTCGTCTCCCATCACTAGCCTTCCGGAATCAGTTTGAATTGGCCCAATGTCTACTTTGGCCTGTCGTTTGTTTCTTATGTATTGAAAGAAACTTTTACTATCATTTCTTATATTACTGGCTAGCCTGCCTTCATATTTGATCCTCTCCTTCCTTATTTGTCTCTTTGTTAACCTCTGTTTGTTTTTGTAGCCTTCCCAATCTTCTGATTTCCCAGTGCTTTTGGCCACTTTATACGATCTCTCTTTTTCTTTGATACATTTCCTGACCTCCTTTGTCAGCCATGGCTGTCTAATCCCTCCCCGGATAATCTTTCTTTTCTTGGGGATGAACCTCTGTACAGTGTCCTCAATTATGCATACAAACTCCTGCCATTTTTGCTCTACTGTCTTCCCCACTAGGGTCTGCTTCCAGTCGATTTTCGCCAGTTCCTCTCTCATGCCCTCGTAATTACCTTTATTTAACTGTAACACCATTACATCCGATTTTGCCTTCTCTCTTTCAAACTGCAGACTGAACTCAACCATATTATGATCGCTGCTTCCTAAGTGTTCCCTTACTTTAAGATCTTTTATAAAGTCTGGTTCATTACATAGCACGAGGTCCAGAATAGCCTGCTCCCTTGTGGGCTCCATGACAAGCTGTTCCAAAAAGCCATCTTGTAAGCATTCCATGAATTCCTTTTCTTTGGATCCACTGGCTACGTTATTTACCCAATCCACCTGCATATTGAAGTCCCCCATGATCACCGTGACCTTGCCTTTCTGACATGCCTTTTCTATTTCCCGGTACATGTTGCGCCCCTGGTCCTGACCACTGTTAGGAGGTCTGTACATAACTCCCATTATGGTTTTTTTTGCCTTTGTGGTTCCTCAATTCTACCCACACAGACTCCACATCATCCAACCCTATGTCGTTTAGTGCCATAGATTTAATTTTGTTCTTAACTAACAAGGCAACCCCACCCCCTCGGCCCACCTCTCTGTCTTTTCGATAGGTTGTATATCCTTGGATGTTTAACTGCCAGTCCTGAACCCCCTGCAGCCATGTCTCTGTGATGCCTACCACATCATAATCATTCACGATGATCTGTGCTATTAGTTCGTCTACTTTGTCCATATGATCCTGTTGTCATGGGGGAGGGGAGGGGAGGGGGGGGAGAAACTCCAACAGAAAGCTATTGAAATGTCAAGTAACAATTTTCACACCTTTAGGGGTGGCATAGTGGTATTGTCACTGGACTAGTAATCCAGCCACCTAGAGTATTACTCTGGGGACCCAGTTTCGAATCCTGCCACGGCAGATGGTGACATTTGAATTCAATAAAAAACTGGAATTAAAAGTCTAATGATGACCATGAAACCATTGCCGATTGTTGTAAAAACCGATCTGGTTCACTAATATCCTTTAGGGAAGGAAATCTGCCGTCTTTACCTCGTCTGGCCTACATGTGACTCCAAATCTACAGAAAAGTGGTTGACTCTTAAAATGTCACTCGGCTCAAGGGCAATTAAGGATGGGCAACAAATGCTGGCCTTGCCTGCGATGCCATCCCATGAAAGAATAAAAAAAGAACATATTACAGAAAGAGGACAACTGCTTTTTGAGACAAATAAGGTGCTGCTGCAGAGAAACAAACTAGCTACTGATGTGAAGAAGCAGGACTGTTTTGTGTGAAAAACCAAACAGGATGTTGGTAAGAGTTTCCTTTCTGTTTGAAAGCAACGAGGCAGGACAGGGCTTTTGGAGGACCTTGAGGTATCGGACCCTGTGCCTCAGAGAGCGGTGGAAGCAGGCTCGTTGAATATTTTTGAGGCTGAGTTAGGTAGATTCCTGGTTGGCAAGGGAGTCAAAGGAGGTAGGAAGGAAAGTAGAGTTGAAGCCACAATCCGGTCAGCCATGATCTTACTGAATGACGGATCAGGCTTGAGGGGCTGAATGGCCTACTCCTCCTAATTCGTATGTCCTTCTGTATGTATGGTCCTAAGGAACAACAAGCCATCGAGGTGGACC
Source organism: Scyliorhinus canicula (assembly GCF_902713615.1). Classification (NCBI taxonomy): domain Eukaryota; kingdom Metazoa; phylum Chordata; class Chondrichthyes; order Carcharhiniformes; family Scyliorhinidae; genus Scyliorhinus; species Scyliorhinus canicula. The sequence goes on from NC_052151.1 coordinate 115,765,412, forward strand.
TTGCTGGTGAAAATTGAATCTGGAAAACCTGGGTTGCGTGAATGATTTTCAAAGGACACTGAAAGCTTTGGCCCAGCCGGGCAGGGGAAATACTTACTCTAGAGAATTGGGGTTTGCTTTGGACGATCCTGTAATGCTACATGTTTGCCAGAAGCGTGGTATACAGTGAAAGGGATTGTAATACCTATCTCCATTGCACTAGGTAGTTACTATGAAGGTAACATTTTCTTTAGATTGGTGTATTAGTTGCTTGCAAATTAATGATTAATTTATATTAATTTTACTTTATTTATCGCAGTAACTCTTAAATAGTGAAACTTGATCAACTGGTTTATTTCTATTAGTCATTTGAGAAAGGTATCTCTTTTTAAAAAATTAGTAGTCTCTATGGAAACAGTAATCCTTTCAGATGCTGTGTCGTGCGTGCACTTTTAGCAGTTTTTACTATTTGCTCTAATCGGTCCATATTTGGTTTATTTATGAAGGAAAGTTAAATGACCCAATTTCGACTCTTCAGCTTATTTCTCTTTAAATGTTATATTTAAGCTTTAAATTATTCGGAAGCTTGTCAATGAACACCACTATTTTCCCACAAAGTTCACACAGATATTACATTGTATTATATTTGAATTTTCATTTTGATCTCTGGAAATAATTATGGAACACATTCCAGGCATACCGATACTCCCGATGGAATTCGTTGCATCTGCTGTCATTTATCTGTCAGTATCATTTGTTACCTCATGCAAGAGTTTTAAGGCCTGGATTTTGTGCTCCCAAATCATTGTCAAATGGAGGCAGGAGATTTTTTTTTTAAAAAGGCTACCGAACAGTAAGGGTCGAAGTCCATTTCTGCCATTTTGCATGGCACTGGAAAGGGATGCCCACCCGCTCCTTTTGAAAGGCCCAAGAACAGACTGTGTTGTTCTCTGCTTTGCTTTACCTGGACAGCTTGGACGCGTAGTGTTGAACAGAGAACAACAATCTTGTTAACAAACAAAGCTAATTTATAAACACGACTAAATAAGATGCGTACGTATTCCTAAAGTATAAGGTTACTACCTCTAACTGCAAAACTCTCAAATACACAATTGATCTCTCCTATGCCTAACCATCTTCAACCCAAATCCCAGAAGTCACATGATATATATATATGAGACTGTTCTGTGGTACCCTCTAATGGTAAGAAGCATTATCATATACATCCCAGTCAATATACATATCATGACACAGGCCTTTCAGATTTTCAGGGGGGCGTCCAGGCTTCAGAAGCCCCCACCATGACCTTGTCGAGTGAGAAGAGATGGGAATGAGCATGGAGGTAGGACCAAAGGCCAAAACATATGAATTTGGTGCAGGAGTAGGCCACTCAGCACTTCAAGCTGGTCCCGCCATTCAATACGGTCATGGTTGATATGATGCTAACCTTCCGCCTATCCCCGATGGCGTTTTACTCATTTGTTTATCAAGTATCTATCAAGCACTGCCTTAAAAATATGCAAAGATGCTTCCATTATCTTTTGGGGAAGAGAATTCCAAAGACTCATGACCCTCCTGAGCGAACAAAATTCACATCTTTGGGTGACCCCTTATTTCATAACAGTGACCCCTAGTTCTCGATTCTTCAACAAGAGGGAGCATTATGTTTGCCCTATGTATTTTCTTTTCATGGACGGAATGATCTGTCTGAGTTTTGCGTAAAACAATACTTTTCACTGTACCTCGGTACACATGACAATAAACAAATCCAAATCCATTTTCTCCGCATCCACCCTGTCAATACCCCTCAAGATTTTAAAGGTTTCAATCAAGAAGCCTCTTACTCTTCTAAACTCCAGCGGATACAAGGCTAGTCTATCCAACCTTTCCTCATAAGACAACCCACGCATTCCTGGTATTAGTCTGTTAAACCATCTTTGAACTGCTTCCAATGCACTTACACCCTTCTTTAAGTAAGGAGACTAATACTGTACACATTCAGGTATGGTTTCACCAATGTCGCCACATTATGCAATTCCTCAAAGTTGAGGATGACTTGCTTCAAAATTAAAAATGGGTTCTCGGGTAACTGAGGAGTCCAATGTAGGATCTACAGTTTCTGTCACAGGTGGGCACATGGTGGTTGTAGATGTGGGTGGGTGGGGTAACCAGGTTGCCATGTTCTCCTTTCGGTGTCAAGACTTGGCTTCAGCTTGCTCTTGATGATTGAACTTGGTGTTCAGCTCCTTCCCAGATCTTTCCTTCACTTCAGGCGGTCTTGGGCCAGGCATTCCTAGGTGTCAATGGGGTTCTTGCATTTTTTTCAAGGAGGCTTTTGAGTGTGTCCTTGAAGCATTTCCTCTGCTGGGCACCTTCCTGGGCACACTTGTCATGTCGAGTGCTTGTTTCGGGTTATCAGGATTGCAGACGACGTCATCTGCTCAGCAGCGCGATCGATCATGGTCAATGCTTTGATGCTGGGATATTGGCCTGAATGAGAACTCTGACTTTGGTGAGCCTATCCTGCCATTGGGTTTGCAGGATCATTTGGGGGCAGCACTGGTGGTACTTCGCCAGGGTTTTGAGGTTCCTGCTGTACATAGACCAAGTCTCTGAGCCATTTAGAAGGGTGGATATCACTACCTGGTGTGTAGACCATGAGCCTGGTGCTGGTTCTGAGGCTCTGGTCTTCAAACACTCTCTTCCTCAGGTGACCGAAAGCTGCACTGCACACTGAAGGCGGTATTGATTCTCATTGACACTGTCTGCTGTTGCTGACAGTAGGTTCCCAAGGTATGGAAAGTGGTCTATGTTGTCCAAGGCTTCCTTGTGAATTTTAACAACTGGGGAGGGGGGTAGGTTATGAGATATTTAGTGTAAGGACCAAGCTTGTGTAGGCCTCAGTGACGATGTTGAGTGTGCACAGAGGCAAGCATCATCTGTATACATTAATTCAATGACAGAAGGTGGGATGACCTTGGATCTGACCTGTAGGTGGCAAAGTTTGTACTGTAGCTTGGCTCCACTGTGGCGGGGAGCTTCCTGAGGGTGAGACAGTGCATTACCGCAAGGTAGATCGGAAGAGTGCTGGTGCGATGATGCAACTTTGCTTGGCCCCAGTTCAAACATGTTTGTGTCTGTGGTGAATTCATTGGTCAGGATTATTGTTTGCATGTCATCCAGGAGGATTCTACATAATCTCTTTTGAGTGACAATGTCAAAGGCTGAACAAGATGAAGGAATTTTCAGTTTTGACCTTGCAGTTACATTCCAATTAGGGCTATTCAATTGAAGAGTGCTATGTAGATAAGATGCCAATCAAATGTGCTGCTTTGTCCTGAATGGTGTTGAGCTTTTTGAGCGTTCATTCAGGCAAGCCAGCTAGTAATATAAAGGAAGATAGGAAAAGTTTTTTTTCAGAATATAAAAGGTAAGAGAGAGTCAAAAATAGACATTGGACCACAAGAAAATGTGGCTGGAGAAGTAATAATAGGAAACAAAGAAATGGCAGACAAACGGAACAGTTACTTTACATCAGTCTTCACGGTGGAAGACACCAGTGGGATGACAGAGCTCCAGGAGAACCAGGTGACAGAGGTGAGTGCAGTGACTGTCACTAAGGAGAAGGTTCTGGGGAAACTGAAAGGTCTGAAGGTGGATAAATCAACTGGATTGGATGGACTACACCCCAGGATTGTAAAACAGATAGCTCAGGAGATTGTGGAGGCATTGGTGATGATCTTTCGGGAATCACTGGAGGCAGGAAGGGTCCCAGAGGATTGGAAAGTGGCTAATGTAACACCCCTGTTTAAGAAGGGAGGGAGGAAGAAAAGCGGGAAATTATAGGCCGGTTAGCCTGACTTTGGTCATTGGTAAGATTTTCGAATCCATTATTAAAGATGAGATCGCTGAGTACTTGGAAGTGCATGATAAATAGGACTGAGTCAGCACGGCTTCGTCAATTCAAGGGGAGGTCATGTCTGACAAATGTGTTGGAGTTCTTTGAGGAAGTAACAAGGAAGTTAGACAAAGGAGAACCAGTGGACATGATTTATTTAGATTTTCAGAAGGCCTTGGACAAGACTGTTAAATAAGTTAAGAGCCCATGGTGTTAAGGGTAAGATCCTGGCAGAAGACAAAGAGTGGGGATAAAGGGGTCTTTTTCAGGATGGCAGTCGGTGACTAGTGGTGTACCACAGGGGTCGGTGCTGGGACCACAACTTTTCACAATATACATTAATGATCTGGAGGAAGGAACTGTTGCTAAGTTTGCAGATGATACAAAGATCTGTAGAGGGGCAGGCAGTATTGAGGAAACAGGCGGGCTGCAGAAGGACTTGGGCAGGCTAGGAGAGTGGGCAAAGAAGTGGCAGATAGAATACAATGTGGAAAAGTGTGAGGTTATGTACTTTGGGACGAGAAATTGAGGCATTTGCAAAGATGCTCAGGAAATGAGAAGCACAAAGGGACTTGGGAGTCCTTGTTCACGATTCTCTTAAAGTTAATGTGCAGGTTCAGTCGGCAGTTAGAAATGCAATGTTGGCATTCATGTCGAGAGGGCTAGAATACAAGATCAGGGATGTACTTCTGAGGCTGTATAAGGCTCTGCTCAGACCCCATTTGGAGTATTGTGAGCAGTTTTGGGCCCCATATCTAAGGAAGGATGTGCTGGACTGGAGAAGAGTCAGAGGAGGTTCACAAGAATGATCTCTGGTTTGAAGAGCCTGTTGTATTGTTGAGGACTCTGGGTCTGTACTCGTTGAAGTTTAGAAGGATGAGGGGGGAATCTTATTGAATCTTACAGCATACCGCGTGGCCTGGATAGCGTGGATGTGGAGAGGATGTTTCCACTTGTAGGAAAAACTAGAACCAGAGGACACCATCTCAGACTAAAGGGACGATCCTTTAAAACAGAGATGAGGAGAAATTTCTTCAGCCAGAGGATGGTGAATCTGTGGAACTCTTTGCCGCAGAAGGCTGTGGGGGCCAAATCACTGAGTGTCTTTAAGACAGAGATAGAAAGGTTTCTGATCAATAAGGGGATAAGGAGTTATGGGAGAAGGCAGGAGAATGGAGATGAGAAAAATATCAGCCATGATTGAATGGTGGAGCAGACTCAATGGGCTGAGTGGCCTAATTCTGCTCCTATGTCTTATGGTCTAAGTGGAGAGTATTCCATCACAATCCTGTCTTGTGCCTTGTAGATGCTGGAGAGGCTTTGGGGAGTCAGGAGATGAGGTACTCACCACAGATTTCCCAGCCCCTGGCTTGCTCCTGTCGCCACAGTATTTATGTGGCTCGTAATATTCAGTTTTTAAGGATAAAAGGTGACCCTCTGCTACAATTTTTGATTACTGGATAATTTTGGTGATGATAATGCCATTAAACGTCAGGGGAAGCAGCTACATTTTTTCTTGTTGGAGATAATGCCTGGCACTTGTGTGAAACAAATATTATTTGCCACTTGTCAGCACAAGCCTGAATGTCGTCCAACTCTTGCTGCATCGGGACTACTTCATCATCTGATGCGATGCAAATGGCACTGCTGCATAGCATGCAATCAACAACGAGCGTCCCCATTTCTGACCTTATGATGGAGGCCAGTTATTGAAGAAGTTCGGCCCAGAACATCACCCTGAGAATCTGCTGCAGTAATACTCTGGGCAACAGAGGGAGTTATTGACAAAGGTAAGTATCATGTGCTGAAGCATGGTGTGGCTTGATGATCAGGGCCTTGCTAACATCTAGGTGGTTTGATAGCACAAGTTATGGAAACAATAGTTACCCAGTGCGTTCGCCTAATTGGATCATAAGTGGCAGGACAGTTCAACAAGATAATACAGACTAATTAATATATCAGCAAGGAACCAAATGAGGATATGTGTTAAATAGAAAACAGTTACTGTGATTATTGTGTTTTGTGTCTTGTAGATATGCAAAGATGGCAGTATTTTTTTATGTGAGCAACAGGAATTTTACTTACAAGTATTTTGTAAGATGTCTGTTGTCTCATGTTTACAGCTTCTTACTTCAGTTTAGTTTCAATTTCTGTCTGTAACTACATAAAGATGCCAGACACACAATCAAATACCGAACAATTGGATGCTACAAATGTAGCTATGTAATCATCAGGTCTATCTATAGCTTTTTAAAAGAAAAAAAAGGTGCTTATGACATTAGCAGAGAGATAAAATATGAACCATTTGTGTGCCAATGGTATTGTTCAGTGATGCTGCAGTGCTGTGTGCAGTTGTGATGACCTACAAGTATAAGACAAATATTATTGTTACAGAGGAGAGCAACAAAGATTATTCCAGGTATTAGGAATCCAAGATATGGAAAAGATTAAAGAAATTAAACTTGATCTGCATGGAAAGAAGTGACTCAAAGGTGATCACATTGGATTCCTCAAGGTTGCAAAGGTAAATCACAAATTGTTCATTGTGTTAAATATAAAGAAAATGTGGAACATAGCACTTTCACAATCTCAGGCTGTCCGAAAGCACTTTGCAAGGTGCAAAGGTGGAAGTGTTAATGCAAGCTGTCCGGATGCCCGAGCGTATGGAGCTCGGATCAATGACCCCATGAGGTAACGGTAACTTCCTGTTTGCCCCCGACGCAGTAATTAGGTGAGCTCCTCGTAGATGCATATTTGATAAGCTGAAAACTGGAAGATCGCAGTCAACTATCCTGTACCACCTCATTCCCCCATCTCAACCCAGGGGAAACCTCTCTCACTTCTTTCCACGCCCACCACCAAACTTAGACACTGGAATAGAAGATTCCTGTGTGAACTTTGTTGTAATGTCGGAATTGTTGAAATAGAAATAAGGAGGATAGTCAGGAGGGTACATAAAAATGATTGTGTGGAATAAGTTACCAGAGAATACCATTAAACTGCAGAATATAAATGGATTTAATAAATAATTTGATCTGCTTCTGAAAAGCAAAAGAAAATTGTTCGGAGTTGAATTGGTGGAATAAATCAAAAAGATACTGCTCCTTCACCAACTGTCCTTCATTAACTGTTCTTAAAAGCTCTTGTTCTTATGCAGTACCCAAAAGCATCCATAATAAATGTGCGAATGGTTGAACCTGGAGAATAATGAGTATCTGGTAATTTATATTTATTAGATTATATGACTGCGCCTCATCAACAGGTACAGATTACATCATATATCATCTTCAGAGTGAAACTGAAGCTGTTTCTGAGCACTGACTGAATGCTAAAATTAGAGGACAGCCTAGAACCTTTGGCCCAGCAGCCATCATTTCTTGTCCTAATATGTGCTGCTTGATTAGTAATTACTGAAAAAGGTAAAGCGGGTGCCATTTATCACTCTGACAGCGAAGGTTTTACATTGTCTTCCTTGCTTCTTGACAAAAATAGTTTCCTGTAATGGAATACCATCTGGTTTTCTTTTGTTTTACATTCAGTTTACTACTTCTGATATGATAATATGCTACTTTTTAAAATAGTGGCACAAACACTGTCACATTAGCATAGTTTGATGTTCCAGTGGTTAATGGTAACAGCAACATAAGGGGTTTTATTTTCTTTCCTTGTGAGAATGTTAATTGAGGTTTGTAAAATGATTGAGGATATAAACTATGCTCATGTGGACCGTTTAATTTAAGACCGTATATTTGAACACAATGCATTAGGGAGGACCAGGGTCCCAAGTCATATAAGGCCAGGGTTATGTCAGATGTTCGGTTCTATCTTCAGATAAGATTGGAATGATGGTCCAGTCTGCCAGCTGGTATGAAGAATGCTGATTTGCTGAATTCCTTCACGTGAGAGTGGGATATGCTTCTGCTGCGGTGAAGATCACTTTTTACAAAAGGTAAGTACTAAGTGATATTCGTCAAGATCAGAGAAATGTCCTGGGCTGGTTTTGATTGCCTTTGGAGATTGGGAGATTTTCGTCCTAAATAAGCATGGCCGTTTATCTTTCTTTGTCTCCACCAGAGATGGCTTTCAGGCTGGGTGAGAAGTGTATATATTGTAATGCATGAAGATCATAATTGTGCGGGATAAGCTGAATGGACCAGAAGCTCTTTTCTGGACTGTATTCTTTATACGTTTGTATAGTGGCTGTCATTTAGTACCAAATCTTAAGTGAGTATATTTATTTGAGTCAGAATAGGAGATTATTGGTAGACTGCATGCCCATTGAAGCTACCACAGCTGACCCAGACCCTCTGGACCATGATCTGAGCAGGAATAGAAATCAGGACTGTGAAGGGTCCGGCAACATCTGTTCGGACAGCGGCAGAGTTGGCATTTCAAGTCCATTATGATTTCTTTGAAACTCATGTAGAAGGCGATTCTGAAGAGCCTCGACAGGATAGACACAGAGGCTGTTTTCCCTAGCAGAGGAACCTAGCACACGGTGCACGGGCACATTTCTGAGATAAGACTCAATCATTTAGGACTGAGATGAGAAGAAATTTCTTCACTCAGAAGGTTCTGAGTCTTTGGAATTCTGTTCCAAAGAAGAATCCTCGAGGCGTCAACTCTGTTTCTTCCTCAAAAGATGCTGTCAGATCTGCTCAGTTTTTCCAACACTTTCTATTTTTATATTATGTCTGGTCTCCTTCATTCCTTCTCCCCACGTGCACCAGCAAAGTTGTGATTCAAACAACTGAAGTCTGTGTTATTCCTCATTTATGTCGTATTGCTAACTCTGAGGACAAGCATGTCATTTAAAAAATATTGTGCACGCACTGATAGAGTGAGGAAAAAATATTTATCACGCAGTGTTTCCATCAGCTATCTCCAGCAACCACATGGTCGAAGCAATAAAAGCAAATGGTCTGTTGCTTGACATTGGTGCTACCTCCTGAGAGGCTGTGTCTCCTCTGTTTGCCTGTTCATGTAGCAGTGACCTTTTAATTTCGCTGAGCAGCGAGGAACGTTCATGGCCAGAACTGAAACATTGTCATTATGAACTTTGAGAAAGTGGTTATGTGCTTAATTTGTTCTGGTGTTGCCAAGTCTACCACAACGAGAATTGATATACAGAAAATAAAGTAAAAGTAAACATAAGAAATAGAATAAATCACTGGTTTAGCCTCAACTGAAATATGGGCACCACACTTTGGATACGAAGAATTAGAAAGAGTACAGAAAAGATTCACAAGAATACTTCTAGGGATGAGGGACCTCAGTTATATGGATAGGTTGGAAAAGTGGGTGCTGATTTCTGTGGGGAAGTTGAGGGGAGATTTGATAGAGGTGTTCAAAACCATGAGGGGTCTGGGCAGAGTAGGTAGTGGGAAACTGTTCCCATTGGTGGAACCACAGGACACCAATTTAATGTGTTTTTTTTACCAAAAGTGACATGAACTAAAATGTTTATGTAACAAGTGTTTAGGGTCTGGAATGCACTGCCTGACAGCATGGTGGAGGCAGGGTTATGTTTAACTGTGCCTTTCAAAAGGGAGTTCGATAATTACCTGAGGAGAAACATAGATCAGGGCTACAGGGGAAAGGAGGGTGAGTGAGACTTGGTGAGTTGCTCTTGCAGAGGATCAGCACTGCCACAACAGGACAAATGGCCTCCGTCTGTGTTATAATCATCTTGGGTTTCTACGATTGTGAGTTCCCGCCAGGGTCACGATCAGAGGCAGGTGGGGGCTAAAAATAGTTCTGGGCCGTTTTTGCGGCGGTAGGATGTGGGGGTCGTAGGGCTAAACACTCGCCCATGGCGGGAAGCTGACATACAATCACAGAACGTACAGTGCAGAAGAAGGCCATTCGGCCCATCAGGTCTGCACCAGCCCTTGGAAAGAGTACCCTACTTAAGCCCACGCTTCCTCCCTTTCCCCATCTAACCTCTTGGACACTAAGGGACAATTTAACTGTGGGAGGAAACCGGAACACCCGAGAGAAACCCACACAGACATGGGGAGAAAGTGCAAACTCTACACAGACAGTCACCCGAGGCCGGAATTGAACCCGGGACACTGAAGCTATGAGGCAGCAGTGCTAACCACTGCGCCACCATAGAACATAGAACATACAGTGCAGAAGGAGGCCATTTGGCCCATCGAGTCTGCACCGACCCACTTAGCCCTCACTTCCACCCTATCCCCGTAACCCAATAACCCCATCTAACCTTTTTTTGGACACAAGGGCAATTTAGCAGCATCCAGCAGAGGGCAGTAGAGTGGAGCTGCTGATCGGCTGTTGTGGGGAAAATTTGCATCAGTGTATTGCGGTCACTGCATCCAGAACATGTACCTGAGCAAGACACCCTCCGTGTTCAAGTGAAGGCAAGCATCCAGCAGAGGGTAGTAGAGCAGAGCTGCTGATTGGCTGAAAATTTGCATCAGTGCATTGCGGTCACCAAATCTTGAAGGTGATTTGTGGTGGAGCTGTTGTCAAGTGACAGTTAAACCCCAAACATCTCTTCAGTGTTTCCCTCCCTATCTCCTCCTCTAACCAAAAAAAAACAATCGCTAAATATCCCGTCCGAGTAAAGATAAAGAGGGAGACTTGAGGGCAGATAGAAGTAGAAAGAAGTTGAACTGTGACGTCACAGCCTGCAGGTAAGTGATTGGCTGGTGACTGGTAAGTAGTTTTTCATTTCCCTGAGGTGTTATTGTGCGGGGCGCAGTGGTTGCTGAGTGAGTGCTTGCTGAGATGGGGAGTACATTTTTTAAAAACTTACTGTTCGGAGTTTCCAGCTGAATCCGATCGGAGTGAGGACAGAGTGACTGCTGGGTAAGTAGTAAAGATTTAAATTGTTTGCGCAAGCCCATAACAGCTGATTGCTGTTCTTGTGTGGGGCACAGTGGTTGCTAATTAAGTGTTTTATTTTTACCTGTATTTAAGTTTGGCAGTTCCTAAACCCTAGACACTACACTTGTAGTGTCCCCCACCCTTCCACCTCCTTTAACCTAAGGGGTAGAGTGAATAACAGGTAAGCTCTTTCTTTCTTTTTCTTTTTTATATCTGGAGGGGATGGCAGGGAGGCAGTGCAATGTTCCTCCTGCAGAATGTTTGAGGTGAGGGACGCCGTCAGTGTCCCTGCAGATTTCACCTGTGGGAAATGTACCCATCTCCAGTTCATCAGAAACCGCGTTAGGGAACTGGCGTTGGATGAACTTCGGATCATTCGGGAGGCAGAAGTGGTCATAGATAGTAGCTTCAGGGATGTAGTTACTTTGAAGAATCAAGATAGATGGGTGACCGTGAGAGGGGCTGGGAGGAAGCAGTCAGTGCAGGGATCCTCTGTGGTCGTTCCCATCAGTAACAAGTATACCATTTTGGATACTGTTGAGGGGGACGACCTACCAGGGGTAAGCCACGGTGAACGGATCTCCAGCACTGAGTCCGTCCCGGTGGCTCAGAATGGAAGGAGGGAGAGCAGGAGAGCAATAGTTATTGGGGACTCAATAGTTACAGGGACAGATAGACGGTTCGTGGCAGCGAAAGAGACTCACGGATGGTATGTTGCCTCCCGGGTGCCAGGGTCCGTGACGTCTCAGACCGTGTTTTCAGAATCCTTAAGGGGGAGGGTGAACAGTCACAAGTCGTGTTACACATCGGTACCAACGACATAGGTAAGAGAAGGTATGGGGATTTAAAACAGGAATTTAGGGAGCTAGGGTGGAAGCTGAGAGCCAGGACAAACCATGTTATTATGTCTGGTTTGTTGCTGGTGCCATGTGCTAGTGAGGTGAGGAACAGGGAGAGAGTGCAGATAAACACATGGCTGCAGGGATGGTGTAGGAGGAAGGGTTTCAGGTACGTGGATAATTGGAGCACATTCTGGGGAAGGTGGGACCTGTACAGACAGGACGGTTTGCACCTGAACCAGAGGGACACCAATATCCTGGGAGGGAAATTTGCTACGGCACTTCGGGGGGGGGGGGGGGGGGGGGGGGGGTTTAAACTAATTTGTCAGGGGGCTGGGAAAATGAGCTGTAGTCCAGAAGCCATTGTTGAGAGTAGTGAGGTACTGAGGAGGGTGTCAAGGTCGCAGGAGTGTACCGGCAGACAGAAAGGTGGGTTGAAGTGTGTCTACTTCAATGCAAGGAGCATCCGGAATAAGGTAGGCATGGATTGGTACTTGGGACTACGATGTTGTGGCCATTACGAAGACATGGTTAGAACAGGGACAGGAATGATTGTTGGAAGTTCCGGGGTATAGATGTTTCAGTAAGAGTAGGGAAAGTGGTAAAAGAGGTGGAGGAGTAGCATTGTTAATCAAGGATAGTTTAACGGCTGCAGAAAGGCAGTTCGAAGGGGATCTGCCTACTGCGGTAATATGAGCCGAAGTTAGAAATAGGAAAGGAGCGGTCACATTGTTAGGAGTTTTCTATAGGACCCCAAATAGTAATAGAGATGTGGAGGAAGCAATTGCAAAACAGATTATGGATAGGTGTGGGGGTCTCAGGGTCGTTGTCATGGGTGACTTTAACTTTCCAAATATTGTTTGGAACACTGTGTGCAGGAGGGTTTCCTGACACAATATGTGGATAGGCTGACAAGAGGTGAGGCCACATTGGATTTGGTACTGGGTAATGAACCGGGCCAAGTGTTAGATTTGTTTGTGGGAGAGCACTTTGGAGATAGTGACCACAATTCGGTGTCTTTCACTGTTGCGATGGAGAGGGATAGGGCCACACGACAGGGCAAGGTTTATAATTGGGGGAGGGGTAATTATGATGCGATTTAGGCAAGAATTAGGGAGCATAAGATGGGAACAGAAACTGTCAGGGAAAGGCACAAATGAAAAGTGGACCTTGTTCAAGGAACAAATACTGCGTGTCCTTGGTAGGTATGTCCCTGTCAGGCAGGGAGGAAATGGCCGTGTGAGGGAACCATGGTTTACAAAAGAGGTTGAATGTCTTGTCAAGCGGAAAAAGGAAGAGTATGTAAGGATGAGAAAACAAGGTTCAGTTGGGTCGCTTGAGGGTTACAAGGTAGCAAGGAATGAGCTAAAGAAAGGGCTTAGGAGAGCTAGGAGGGGGCATGAGAAGTACCTGGCGGATCGGATCAAGGAAAACCTCAAGGCTTTTTACTCTTATGTGAGAAATAAAAGAATGACCAGGGTGAGGGTAGGGCTGGTCAAGGACAGTAGTGGGAACTTGTGCATGGAGTCAGAAGAAATAGGAGAGGCGTTGAATGAATACTTTTCTTCAGTGTTCACCAAGGAGGGGGGGCCATGATTTTGAGCATGAGAGTGTGACACAGGCGGGTAGGCTGGAGGAGGTAGATGTTCTGAGGAAGGATGTATTAGCAATTTTGAAAAACCTGAGGGTCGACAAGTCCCCTGGGCCAGATGGGTTATATCCAAGGATTCTTTGGGAGGCATGGGATAAGATTGCAAAGCCTTTGGCTTTGATCTTTGGGTCCTCACTGTCTACGGGGATAGTGCCAGAGGACAGGAGAGTGGCGAATGTTGTTCCTCTGTTCAAGAAAGGGAATAGGAATGACCCTGGTAATTATAGGCCAGTTAGTCTTACTTCGGTGGTCGGTAAGTTAATGGAAAAGGTCCCGAAGGATAGGATTTATGACCATTTGGAAAGATGCAGCTTAATCCGGGACAGTCAACACAGATTCGTGAAGGGTAAGTCTTGCCTCACAAATTTGATTGAATTCTTTGAGGAGGTAACTAAGTGTGTAGATGAAGGTAGAGCAGTTGATGTCATATACATGGATTTTAGTAAGGCGTTTGATAAGGTTCCCCATGGTCGGCTCATGAAGAAAGTAAGGAGGTGTGGGATAGAGGGAAATTTGGCCAATTGGATAAGTAACTGGCTATCACATAGAAGACAGAGGGTGGTGGTGGATGGAAAATTTTCAGACTGGAGACCAGTTACCAGCGGTGTACCACAGGGATCAGCGCTGGGCCCTCTGCTATTTGTGATTTTTATCAATGACTTGATGGAGGGGCTGAAGGATGGGTCAGTAAATTTGCTGATGACACCAAGATTGGTGGAGTAGTGGATGAGGTGGAGGGCTGTTGTAGAGACATTGATAGGATGCAGAGCTGGGCCGAAAAATGGCAGATGGAGTTTAACCCTGATAAGTGTGAAGTGATTCATTTTGGTAGAAAAAATTTGAATGCGGATTACAGGGTCAACGGCAGGGTTCTGAGGAATGTGGAGGAACAGAGAGATCTTGGGGTTCATGTCCACAGATCTCTGAAGGTTGCCACTCAAGTGGATAGAGCCGTGAAGAAGGCTTGTAGTGTGTTAGCGTTTATTAACGGGGGCTTGAGTTCAAGAGCTGCAGGGTTATGCTGCAACTATACATGACCCCGGTGAGACCACATTTGGAGTATTGTGTCCAGTTCTGGTCACCTCATTATAGGAAGGATGTGGAAGCATTGGAAAGGGTGCAAAGGAAATTTACCAGGATGCTGCCTGGTTTGCAGGTTAGGTCTTATGAGGAAAGGTTGAGGGAGCTAGGGCTTTTCTCTTTGGAGTGGGGGAGGATGAGAGGCGACTTAATAGAGGTTTATAAGATGATGAGGGGGGATAGATAGAGTGGACGTTCAGAGACTATTTCCTCGGGTGGATGGAGCTGTTATAAGGGGGATAACTATAAGATTCAAGGTGGGAGATATAGGAGGGATAGCTGAGGTAGGTTCTTTACTCAGAGAGTGGTTAGGGTGAGGAATGGACTGCCTGCTGTGATAGTGGAGCCGGACACTTTATGAACCTTCAAGCGGTTATTGGATAGGCACATGGAGCACACCAGAATGGCAGGGAGTGGGGTAGCTTGATCTTGGTTTCGGACAATGCTTGGCACAGCATCGAGGGCTGAAGGGCCTGTTCTGTTCTTTATTTTATGTTCTATGTTCTAGCATGACCAATCTACCTAACATGCACGTCTTTGGACTGTGGGAGGAAACCGGAGCACCCGGGGGAAACCCATGCAGACACGGGGAGAACGTGCAGACTTCGCACAGACAGTGACCCCTCGGGAATCGAACCTGGGACCCTGGTGCTGTAAAGCCACAGTGCTATCCACTTGTGCTACCACACCGCCCTTTCCTTTTTAGATTGCACAGCTCATTTTACATAGCTCATTAAGAACTGATTAAGGCCAATTAAAGGTGACTAACAGGGATTTTCCAGTTGGCTTTCAGCTTCATGCAGGCTGCAGGCACCAATTGAGGTGCTTGGAAACTACTTTGCAGCAGGAGGTCAGTATTCTTTGGGTTTTCCCTGCCTGTCTGGGTGCAGGAGCAGCGACAGGCTACCCTGTCGAGGACCTCCCTGCTCTCACAGTGGTTGCCCGGCTGCAAGATGCCGTTTTTTAAAAATTGAAGCTTAAGGTCATAGAATTTACAGTGCAGAAGGAGGCCATTCGGCCTATCGTGTCTGCACCAGCCCTTGGAAAGAGCACCTGAACTCAAGCCCACACATCCACCCTATCCGCATAACCCAGTAACCCTACCCAACACCAAGGGCAATTTAGCATGGCCAATCCACCTATCCTGCACATCTTTGGACTGTGGGAGGGAACCGGAGCACCTGGAGGAAACCCACGCAGACACAGGTAGAACATACAAACTCTGCACAGACGGTGACCCAGCGGGGAATCGAACCTGGGACCCTGGAGCTGTGAAGCAATTGTGCTAACCAGTATATTACTGTGCTGTCATCATGAATGAACATCCATCTTGAAGCAGCTTCTTCACTAACCTCAGTCTACTGTTCTTTTAAAGTTGGAAAGCTTCTGATTTTAGCCCTGGAGCCTCGAGACCCTGGCCGCCAAGCCCGTCTCCAGCCCAAGTAAGGGGCGCCCTTGTGAATACCACCGAGTCATCATTTCCCCCTGGGGTGTGGGTTCAAGAAACAATCCTGACATCTGTTTCCTGCCTTAGGGATGCAAGCGTGCCACTTCATGGAACATGTAAGGATTAAGCTTTAAAATACCAGGGAAATAAATGTTTACACTGACAGCCTTTTCTTTGGAATCAACATGTGTTGCATTTTGGTCATAAAACTTGAAGATTCAAGAATAATTCATTGCCAGAAAATTCTGTAAAATGAGATTCAGAAAATAAAATGTATAACGGGTTATAATTAAGGCAGCCTGGCAAATTATCTCCAGATATGAGAGAAAAACATGAACTCTCCAAATATTCATAAAATCCCATTGGGACATGGAAATGAGAGAAAGTAATGAAAGTGGAGTTGAGGGTAGTGAGATAAAGATAGCTTAGGGAATTTGTAGGCATAATAAACGAGTCTTTGCAAGCAGTGTGGAGATTCGAGAGGACTGTTTCTTTGCTGACAATGACAAAATCATGTCCTTGATTTTGCACTTCCATTAGCAGCATTAGATTATATCAGTTATAAGACTGAAGTGTCCTTTTCCAGTACACTTGCAGAGCATAATAAATCTCTAAAATTGTAATTAATTATGTTGAGAATGTAAAATATAAGGCACCATTTTGGATTGCCTAGTACTGCTTGACACTACTGATGCCAACTGTTTTTTTTTCCAGAAGTGCTTCATGTCTCTGGCTGCTTCCTGGGCGGGAAAATCTGGGAAAGGTGTTCTCAAAGGGGCTTTCCCAGGGTGTGCTGGAAGGCTCTGATTCAGTGATATATGTAATGTATGGCACAGGAGCAGGCCATTCAGCCCATAGAGTCTGTGCTGACTCCTCATTGATCAATTCAGTCAGTCCCACAATTTCTATAGCCCTGCAAGGTACTCCAATGTCACTGAGGCTGTTACCTAATCGGCTGATGCAAGGCCAGGCCAATTTGATAACTTGGGCTAAACAAGTGCAAGCAACTCAGCAAACATTAGGACCGGGATTCTCTGTCGGCCGATGTCGAAATCGGGAAATGCAATTGGGTGGAGAATCGGTTTTGACGCCAAAATCGTGGCGAGTACCAGTTTCACGCCAAATCTCAATTCTTCAGTGACTCGACAGCGGTGTCAATGCGTTCCATTCTGCACGTACAGTAAATGCCATTGGTATATCTTTAGTGGACTTCATTTTGTATTCTCCAGGGCCTCCGCGATTCTCCGCCTCCATTGGAGCAAATTCCCGATGAGGAGGTTCACTTATGTTTTTAAAAATCATGAAACACGTGCCGTGGCTGATGAGGGACAAAGAGGTTGGACATGGGGAGGCGAGACCATGGGCTGCCGGTCCTGACACTGGCTGGGCTGGCGAGGGAGGGGGGGGGGGTGATGGTGCGGTGACGAGGGGATGGGCTGGGGGGCCAGGGTGCCCCCTCCAACAGGACCGGGGTGTCAAGGCATGGACTGCCATTTCTGCTGCCTGCAAGGTAGCCATCGTGCTGTGCACCCCACTGCCCAGCAACCTTGGCCCCTGTTTCTGCAGAGTGACAACGGCCGTATGGGTTCCCCCACCACCCCTGAAATCCTCCACCTACCACTGCACCCTCCACCATCCACTATACCACCCGCCCCCACTCAACCGGCCGGCACCCACTGGTGAAGCATCACGCGGCCCACCCAAATGCCAGTCCTGGAGGCCCGCTGCCCTCTCGACATGGGTCTGTATTCTCGCAGCCATAGAGCACAGGGAGTGGACCACCTCCATCTGGGGCTGCACCATATCATGCTGCAACTGGGCCACCTCCCTCTGTATCTGTACCACGTCATCCAGCACTGTGGATGGGCCGTGCTTGGGAGCACCACTGCAATGTCCAGGGGACTATGGCACATGGCTGCCTGTGAGAGAGCAACCCTGTCCTGGGCCTCGGCCACCACCTGCACAGAATGCCCCAGGCCTTGGACATGCCAAAGCCCTAGCCCCCATGGCCTCCACCGTGGACACCACCCATGCAGTGTTAGCCTGGGTGGCTCACATGGCCGGCACCATCTTCTGCTCCTGCGCCTGAAGATGCTTGGTGTTCGCCGACAACCCCTCATGTCCCTGGCTCTGGGACTGCATCTCCACGATTGATGCGACTGTTCGACTGCCCAGAAATCTGAAACGTGGAAGGCAGCTAGTCCCTGGGGTCGGCCTGTTCTCCGACCATCCGCCCCCTCGGTGGTTCCTACCTCCACCTGGTGTACCGGTACATTTGTGTGGTAAGCACCAGATAGTGTCCCAGGAACCTCGACTAAAGTGCCCAGCTGAGAATAGTGTCTCTGGAATGGTGGAGAGTGTTGGAGACAGCTGTGACAGGAAATCCGGGTCATTATCAGACTCCTGGGTCTTGGGCATATGGGTTCCCTCCGTGTCAGTATCCTAGTCACAGCTTGGCTCCCGGGGCTCTGGCTGTGGCTGGGGGTGTTGGACACCAAATGGGCCTGCCCCATACCCAGCAGGTCTGGCAAGACACGAGGCAAGATGCATGATTGGACCAGGGCTGGTGTGGGGACGATGTTGGGGTGAGGGTGATGTTGGGGGGGTGGGGTGGTTGAAAATAGGAGGCACTCAGTGGGGGCCTCACTTCTTCACCGAGGCCGATCTCCACTCTGGCATCTGCCCGTTCCTAGGGCCCGCTGACCATGTCCAGGGCTGGCTCACTCTGCCACAGTGAGGGGCTGCAGGTCCAGTGCTCCCCCTACAGTCTTTTCCTGCTCCCTGGGGTTATGAGTGGCTTTCTCATAAACAGAACACGCACAGAAAACGCACAGTGTTAGATAGTCCGACGCATGCAGCCCAGGGGGTGTGTAGCTGGTGGCTTCAGTGGCCAGGGCATCATTTCATTTTTCAGTATGTCAGCTGGTATGGGTGCCAGCTTGTGGTGTAGCGTTGGGGTTTGGACACACCCGGGTTGGGGGGGGGGTTGGTGGTGAGGTAATGGGTGTGTGGGACAGGGATTGGTGCCAGGGGCACAGTGCTGCCTACTCGCCCTGGCTGCCCTGAGGAGGTTGTTTTTACGGCACTGCAGGTTGGCACTGATGGTGTTACTCATGGTGCTTACTGCCTCTGGCACCTGCGCCCAGGCAGAGTGAAAGGAGGCTGGCAGCTTCCTTCCCGGGATGGGGGTACAGGGTCGCCTGCCTCTCCACTATGGCGGCGGGGAGAGTCTCAAGCTTAGCGTTGATGAATCTTGGGGCCGCTCTACTTGCTATCATCTTGTTGACTGGGCTGGTGTGTATGGGGAGTGAAATGTGTATCTGCGGCGACAGCTTGTCAACCTCCCGAGTGTCAATCATGAATCCGGCTCCGTTTCTCATTGGAATCAATTGTGGTCTACATGGTGCCGGTGCTAGCCCCTCAACAGTCGCTGAATCGGTCCAGGTCCGACGTCAGTTTTACTGTCATGGAAGTCCGCGAATCGTGCCCCGGCGTCAACACTTCGTCGCAAGAATGGAGAATCCAACTCATGGCATTCTGTTGAAAGCTGTGTCCTGAAACTGTGCTAATTAAAAGGCCACTCCCCATGCTGCAGTCGAGGTGCTTTCTTTTGATGCAGTTGGTGGAAGCACTATTCCCGGTTCTAAGAGGCCTTGTTGTGAGTTTCTGCAGTTATGAAGGAGGGTGATTTCCTAACCAGGTACAGAGACATACACAGGATCTTACCTTTCAACATGAGGGGAAATGGCATGGAGGAAGCAGGGAGGTAAAGGTCTGCATGGAGGAAAGGACTAGGAGGAAGAAGAGCCAGGACGAAGACATCTTGGAAACCATGCAAGCATATAGACTGTGAGGGAGCGATCATGAGGCTTATTTTCTACTGGAACAAAACAACGTGGGCCCACCATTCACTGTCATCACATCCATTGCAGAATCCACCATTTCCTATTGGCTGGTTTCCAACAATAGATGTCACACAACAGAAACATTCGCCAAACAATGTAAATACATAGACACAGGCATCGGGTGAAGCATACAAGAGTGTAGTACTACTCAGTAGAGAAGATGTGTGAATAGATCAGATCAGTCCAGGTTAGGAGTCTGGTAACAGTGCGGAAGAAGCTGTTTTTGAGTCTGTTTGTGCGTGTTCTCAGACTTTTGTATCTCCTGCCCGATGGAAGAAGTTGGAAGAATGAATAAACCGGGTGGGAGGAATCCTTGATTATGCTGCCCGCTTCTCCCAGGTAGCAGGAGGTGTGGACAGAATCAATGGATGGGAGGCGGGTTTGTGTGATGGACTGGGCTGCTTCACGACTCTCTGAAGTTTCTTGCGGTCTTGAGCTGAGCAGTTGCCATACTAGGATATGATGCATTCTGTGGGTGGCACGGTAGCACAAGTGGATAGCACTGTGGCTTCACAGCGCCAGGGTCCCAGGTTCAATTCCCCGCTGGGTCACTGTCTGTGCAGAGTCTGCATGTTCTCCCCGTGTCTGCGTGAGTTTCTTCCGGGTGCTCCGGTTTCCTCCCACAGTCCAAAGACGTGCAGGTTAGGTGGATTGGCCATGATAAATTGCCCTTAGTGACCAAAAAGGTTAGGGGTGAATTGGGTTACGGGCATAGGGTGGAAGTGAGGGCTTAAGTGGGTCGGTGCAGGCTCGATGGACCGAATGGCCTCCTTCTGCACTGTATGTTCTATGTTCTATGTTTTATGTTCTATGTTCTAAATAGGATGCTTTCCATGGTGCATCTGTAAAAGTTGGTAAGAGTCAATGAGGACATGCTGAATTTCCTTAGTTTCCTGAGGATGTACAGGCGCTGTTGTGCTTCCTTGGTCGTAACATCGATGTGGGTGGACCAGGACAGCTTGTTGGTGATGTGCACACCTAGGAATTTTAAGCTGTCAACCATCTCCACCTCGGCACCATTGACACAGACAGGGGAGTGTACGATACTTTGTTTCCTGAAGTCAATGATCAGCTCTTTAGTTTTGTTGGCATTGAGGGAGAGATTGTTGTCGTTACATCACTCCACTACGTTTTCTATCTCCCTCCTGTACGTTGTTTGAGATCCTACCCACTAAGGGCGTGTCATCAGCAAACCTGTAAATGGTGTTGGAGCCAAATTTTGCCACACAGCCATGTGTGTATAGGGAGCGTAGTAGGGGGCTATGTATACAGCCTTGAGGGGCCCTGGTATTGAGGACTATCATGGAGGTGTTGTTGTTTATCCTTACTGATTGTGGTCTGTGGGTCAGGAAGTCGAGGACCAAGTAGTCGAGGGAGGGGCCAAGTCTTAGGTTATGGAGCTTTGATATGAGTTTGGCTGGAACATGTTATGCAACATCCATTCAATTATACAAACAAGGGGCGGCAGGGTGGCACAGTGGTTAGCATTGCTGCCTACGGCGCTGAGGACCTGGGTTCGAATCCCGGCCCTGGGTCACTGTCCGTGAGGAGTTTGCCACATTCTCCCCGTGTCTGCGTGGGTTTCACCCCCACAACCCAAAGATGTGCAGGATAGGTGGATTGGCTACGCTAAATTGCCCCTTAATTGGAAAAAATAATTGGGTACTCTAAATTTATAAAAAAAAAATTATACAAACAAAAATGAATTATTCACCCATGTGTGCCTGTCTTATGGATGCCTTTGCTTCTCCTAGAGTTTCCATCACAGTAACTGTAGCATTACTGATGAAAGGCTGCTTAATTTTGAGTGGAGTAGATGGTCTTGCAAGTTGCCTTCAAGAGCTTGGAACATTGATGTCTTGACTTTTATCTGCACCACTTCTGCTTGGGTGCCAGCTGTTTGGGCTGACTGGCTGACAGGCAGCAGCAAGGATACTGGTGAAGTGGATGTAGTGGGAGGTAGAAATCTGGCAACTGAGGGGAAACAGAAGTTTGAGCTCCATGGAACCACCTCCACTCTCACTGACTCACCCTGCACCAAATTCTTTGCAATTCTATTAATCTAGGAAGGTTTCTGAACTGCTGTGAAAGTCAGCATGCTCCATTGAGCAATGAGATCCACATTCATGATGACAGCAGTCTGAGATGGCATAGCAACAAGCATTAATCTCATGGCCTCTGTAGTAATAATAATCTTTATTGTCACAAGTCGGCTTACATTAACACGGCAATGAAGTTATTGTGAAAAGTCCCTAGTCATCACATTCCGGCCCCTGTTCGGGTACACTGAGGGAGAATTCAGAATGTCCAAATTACCTAACAGCACATCTTTTAGGACTTACGGGAGGAAACCAGAGCACCCGGAGGAAACCCACGCATGACAAGACTTCACTATCAACCTGGAAAAATTGCAGGGTGGGTCGTTGTGTCAGAGCACCATTGGGAGGGAGAGAGACCCCAGGTAGAATCTGGGTCAGACCAGCATTCAGAAGGGAGAGAGAGGAAGTGTTTAATAGGCAAAAGGCAGGTCAGGAATCCAGTGGGAAATATTGTGGAGCAGAAAGTTCAGAATTGTAGGTAATTAGGGAGGATGATGGTTAATCAATCATGGCTGAAGGTTTCCTTGATGGGCCAGAAAGATCAATAGAGTTCCTTTCTGGCTCACAAGCGGTATTCTGGAAGGCATTAATCTACTTGATCCAGTTGTTACAATCAGTTAGCTGCCAGGTTTCCCGAGCCTTGAGAAACCCAGCAGGCCGGCATTAAATTTCAATCAGGGGACAGTGGGACTATGATTTAAATATTATAATGAGGTTCGATCTCTCAAAATGGAACACAGAATGCTGCTGTAGTAATGGTGACAGATACTTAGCGGTGAGTTGGGTTTACATTAGGTAATCCTTCTGGTTCACATATACCTAGAGACTGGAGTGCCTCGAGTGGAAAGCCTGGCATTAACGTATTAAATGTTGGTCACATCAGATGCAACTTTTATCCTTTCCTGGCCCAAAATCCTTGCAGCTAAACTTTTCAGTAAGAGCTGCAACGTTGTTTTTTGTTCCAAAGGGGAGTCAATGTTATGAGGGACAGACATAACAGTGGGTGGAGCTGAGGCCATCATCCAATCAGCCAGGATCTTGGCGGAGCAGGATCGACGGGCTGAATGGCGTACTCCTGCCTCTATTTTTTTGGTTCTTTTATTTATAACCAACCTTATGCCCTCTCGTCCAACATGGGGCATTAAGATCCTCCAAAGGCATTTGGGAGTGATTGAATCCTGTGTGCGATTGCAGATGTAACCTTCAGACAAGGTTTGTCATGTGAAATCTTCCTCAGATGTTATTCTGTCACAATGCTGCAGCCAGCACTTGTCCTCCTGTAACATGGACAGTCAGCTTTTCTGGGTTTTTGCACACACAGCAGCTTGTGTGTAATTGGGAGCATAGAAACACTCAGCAGCATGCATACTCTGAAAATTCATTTGGCCTTAAGCAAGGGCAAGTAGCTTTATCATGGTTACATTCTTCAGGTCGCCAAACCACTTACTTATTTGGCTACCCCCCTGAAGATGCTTTGTCACTGCCTGTGATGTACTCTGTCATTTCTCTTATGGGGAAATAGAACAACTCTCCTTTCCTCCAAATATTTAAATCAGCTATAAAAGCAAAAACAGAATGAAGAAAGTAACATTTCTTAATTAAGTGTCAGAATCGAGAGAATTTTCTTGTTATTGATTGATTTAATTACTATTTTCAACTTCATTCTCTGCCAGTTTTCCCCTTCTCACATGTGGTTGCTGGATGCCCACTGCTATATAACCCATTGATTACAGTTATTTTTCCTACACAGTGTTAACAGGCTCATCGACTGTTAAGGAATTACAGTTGAGGGTAACTCTATCCTCATTCCGCAGAGGCTTGCAGAAAGATTCATTGGCTGGTTTTCATCTGTGGGAATCAGTACTATGATTCTAGCTCCTAATCAATGGGTGCCAAGGCTAATTATAAATGTCCCAGGCAGGATCTCTCCCCTTTGAAAAATTTCAGGCATTGGGGCAATTTTGGAGTGCCGACATTACGTAGTCAGAGATGTGCCAACAGGGCGGCAGACAATTAAGACATTGAAGGACAGCAGATGAGCTCCTGAGGTAGGAGGTCCAATCAGAGGAATTACAGCACTGGACAGACAGCAGACCCACCAGGAGTTGGCAGGTAGTGGAGGGTGGAGAGAAATAGAGAAAATGTTTACAGGGTTACACGCAAAGGGCTGGTAAGTGGGTTTAGCTAGATTTCGCTTGCAGAGAGCCAGCAACAATTTTATAGGCTGAATGGACTTGTTCTTTACTTCCTCTAATTTTGCAGTGTGGAGGCTTTCAGGGTGACAGTAAGTGGCTGCCTTACACCTCCTCTCAACTCTTTCCTCACACTCTTCCTGAGATGTGGCCCCAAATTGCAAATGATGTAGCCATGGAACTCCTGAGTTCCTTATCCCCCCCCCCCCCCACCCCTCACACCCCTTCCCTTCTGCTTTTACGCCTTCAGATAACCAAATACTATTTCCTTGACAGTGCCTGAAGATCTAGGAGGAAGAGCAGCCACGGACCAAAACCAAAGTATATGCACCAATATTTGACCTTGCGTTTCCAGCCACCAGTTCAGATTTGTAATTCATAATATGGAAAGATGTGACTTTGAAACATGGAAGTCTGGCAATATCTGGTCTGAGAGAAACATGAGAGGATACAGGGAAAGATCCCAAAAAGGGTTAACAGCAGCTGCAAGGAGCAGGATTATAAAATGAGGATTCTTTCTCCCAAGCAGGCTTAGCAAACACACAGGATTCTTGTATGAAGCTAAAAGCAATGTTTTGCACCTTCATTGAAATTAACTCTCTTAGTAAGAAACTGGAAAGGAAAGGATGAGGTTCAGTTGAATTTGTTGACAATTCCAGGTGTGAAGTTCTGCCGATATCAAGTAAATTAAAGAAAATTGGAGACTATCAGTCCATGAGAAACATAATTTAAAGCCAAAATCAAAGTCAAAATTATGAGCTGGGGACACAATTGGAAAATAAAACTATAGAAACGACAGGAATTAAAAGTTACACCTTTTGAAACCAAAGCATTTTTGAATATCACAAAGGAACTTTGAACATCACAAAGGACAATGTAATCAGATCTGAGGGCTGAGGCCATGCCCAGAATGAATACTTACTCGTGTTAGAAAGTTTAGATCAAAGATACTTTTTACAATCAAAATGAAATAACAGTTACTTTACAATAAGGTCATTAAAAACATAATAACTGTTAGAAAGAGAATATAAACCCAGAGACCAGAGCAGGAACTACCAGATCCAGAACTCGGAGAGAAGTAAGCAGAGCCAGCTTACAACCAGCTCAGTCATGGGAAAGATAAGACATAGCAGCCGAGCTAAAACAGCTAATATATCTAAGGAAGACTAGAATTTAAAGAGGAGGCAAAGTCAGCTCAGAGTCAGCTCAGAGATAGCCAGCAGAGTCAGCTCTCATAGCTCAGTACATGGGATCGACAAGACACAGCAACCGAGCTAACCAGCGAATACATCTAAAGAAGATTTTGAAAAGATTGATTGTCAAGTTGGGCCTGAAGGTCCCTTCAACCAACCAGCAGGATCCAGAAGCAAGATCGTTTTACCTTTCTGTAAAGAAAAAAATATAATAATAAAATAACTTAATTTAACCTGAAACAGTGGTTTATTCCTAAAGCCTACTTTACTTACTTAGCAATGCGGGACCCAGGATCAATGCTACTAAGTGGTAAGTAGATGAAATCTTCGGTGAAGGTATGGGTTATACCGGGGGATAACTTGAAAAAGTAGTTTGACCTGAATAGCACCCACCGAAGCCTGCATCGGAGTCAGGGAGTGAGAATGCCTGTTCACCATTTAGAATGTTGGCTCTTTTTGGTATGGGGGAATTCTAAGAATAGTGGTGAGTTTTCAACAACAGATTCTAGAACTTCACAAACCAGTATTGAGTCATAAATCTGCATATGATGGGCCACTGGGCAACAGCTTTGCTAAACAGTCTCCGATAACTGTCCAAGAGCAGAGAAGATTGCAGCTTCAATGTTTCAAAGGGCCTCACCAGAGTTTGGAGTTCATTTTTCAGTGTGGAAGTTATGTCCAAGCTCACGATGAGATTGGCAGACACCACTAAGATGCAATATCTGATTACACTTTCATTGTAGGGGGAGGGGGAACGCATGCAAAATCTCATTGCCACAGTGCAAACCCTGTTACAGAAAGGAGGGACATTCATTTATAAATGCCTGATTTCTTTTTATTTAAATATTTTTGATTAACATTTCTTGTCTTGCCACCTGCCATAAACAGGAAGTTGTTTTTGATTTGCATTTCACTTTATTTTTTAAAAATCTTTTTCGAAATTATATACATTGATGTTTGTTTTCCTTTATTGTACAGTCACAAAGGTTCCTCCTTAGGTTTATCTGGTCTGTTTACAATATGTTGCTGTCTGGCTGGCTGAGCCTACAATTCTCCCTATTCCCCCCTCCAGCTCCTCTCTCCTTCCCCCCCCCCTCCCTTTCCCCCTTTTTCACTGCTGTTTCCCATTTTTTCTTGCTGGGTTTTGCTACTTCGCCATCCCCCCCCCCCCCCCCACTCCCCCCCCCCCCCCCCCCCCACTCCCCCTCCCACCACTCCCCGGTCCTCCCTTGCTTTCCTCTTTCTATCTTGTCCTGGTTATTTTCCCCTGGCTACTGGCTATTTATTTATTTGTGTGTTGGCCACAAGCAGGTCTTGGAACAGTCGGGTGAATGGCTCCCATGTTTTATGGAAGCCATTTTGTGGATGGTGAATTTGATTTTCTCCATTTGGAGAAATTCTGATAGGTCGGACAGCCAGTCTGCAGCTTTAGGTGGTGCTACTGATCGCCAACCAAGCAGGATTGTACAGCAGGCGATCAGGGAGGCAAAGGCAAGGGCGTCCGCCCTCCTCCCCATGAAGAGATCTGGCTGGTCTGATACCCCGAAGACCGCATCCTACTTTATAAGCAGTGGCATATTTGCCAACACCTATTAATAAACTATTAATAACCCTGTAGCATAAGGTAAGATTAACTTAGAGGGTTAGTTTCTTTGCACACACTCAAAACACTAGGGGGATGGGGGTCACTGCGTATTCCCATACAGTAAATGGGGTGACAGAGTGGCTAGCATTGCTGTCTCAGAGTGCCAGGGACCCGGGTTCAATTCCAGCCTCGGCTGACTTATATGGAGTTTGCACTTTCTCTCTGTGTCTGCGTGGGTTTCCTCCGGGTGCTCCGGTTTCCTCCCACTGCCCAAAGATGTGCAGGTTAGCTGGATTGGCCATGCTAAATTGTCCAGGGATGTGCAGGTAAGGTTAAGGGGTTATTGGGATAGGGTAGGAAGTGCACTCGGGTGAAGTACTCTGTCAGAGGATCGATGCAGACTCAATGGGCCAAATGGCTTCCTTCTGCAGTGTAGGTATTCTAAGAAAAGAGGGACAAAGAGAGAAAGATTTACAGACATGGACCACAGAGAAAATTATTATTGTTCATGGGAGTTCCAGAGTACAGAATCAACGTCCAATGAAGTATTCTTTTATGGAGGTTGACATGCTGAAACCTGCTGCCATATAATTCACTTTTCTAATAGCATTATCATGATATGATGAAATAGGCAGGCAAAGATGAATCAGTCTTGTAGGTAATGGTACAGAGGTTCCAGCCAAAGCAGTGTTATTGGGGCTAGGTATTCAATCTGGACCCAACCCCTTATCTGTGCTACTGCCGGGGTGATAGATAAATGGCAGATTAAAGGATTTTCTTCCAGTACGGCAAGGCAATATTACTGGCTACGCAAGTTAGAGGATACCATGTCACATGAATATCATCTCTTCACAGTGTCTTTGACAAAGGGTCTGTATCCCCAATCTGGGTTTGAGTTGATTGGATTTGATTTATTGTCACATATTCTGTAATTCCCACCTGAATTTGATCTTCCAAAATACATCCCTTCGCATTTGTCCAGATTGAACTCCATCCACAATTTCTCTGCCTATCTCTCCAATCTATCTATATTCTGCTGTATTCTCTGATAGTCCCCTTCATTATCTGCAACTTTACTATTCTTAGTGTCATCTGCAAACCTGCTAATCAGACCATCTACATTTTCTGCCAGATCATTTATATAGATTACAAACAACAGTGGCCCCAGCACTGACCCCTGTGGAACACCACTAATTACAGATCTCCATTCTGAAAAAAATCCCTTCCACTGTTACTCTCTGTCTCCAGTTGCCAAGCCAGTTCTTTATCCATCTAGCTTGCACCCCCCAATTTTACTTTTGTATCAGTCTGCCATGAGGGACCTTGTCAAACGCCTCACTAATGTCCATGGAGATGACATCCACAGCTTTTCCCTCATCAATTAATTTTGTTAGCTCCTCAAAAAATTCTATCAAGTTGGTAAGACATGACCTTCCCCACACAACCATGTTACATATCACTAAAAAGTCCATTCGCTTCCAAATGTGAATAAATCCTGTCCCTCAGTATCTTCTTCAACAGCTTTCCCACCACTGACCATAATTACCTGGATTATTCCTGCTTCCCTTCTTAAACAAAGGGACAGCATTGGATATTTTTCAGTCCTCTGAAACTCCCCTGTGGTCAAAGATGATGCAACGATATCTGTTAAGGCCCCAGCTATTTCCTCTCTTGCGTCCCACAATAACCTGGGATAAATCCCACCTGGCCTAGGGGACTTGTCTACGTTAATGCATTTTAAGATATCCATCACTTGCTCCTTCATTATGTTGACGTGTCCTACATACCCACGTACACGTTCACGGACCCACCACTAACCTCAATATCTGTCATGTCCCTCTCCTGGGTGAATACCAATGCAAAGCACTCATTAAGGATCTCACCCAGTGGCAGCACAGTGGTGCAGTGGTTAGCATTGCTACTTAATGGCGCCGATCCCGGCTCTGGGTCACTGTCCATGTGGATTTCGCCCCCACAACCCAAAGATGTGCAGGGTAGATGGATTGGCTAAATTGCCCCTTAATTGAAAAAAATGAATTGGGTACTTAAATTTATAAAAACAAATTAAGGATCTCACTCACTTCCTCTGGCTCCACCCATAACCCTTGTCCTTGACTGGGCATACTCTTTCCCTAGCTATCCTCTTGCTCCTTATATATGTATAAAAGGCCTGGGGATTTTCCTTGACCCTGCTTGCCAATGAAGTTTAATGGCCTCTTTTAGCCCTCCTCACTCCCCTTTGAGTTTGATCATACTTTCCCTATGTTCTTCAAAAGCGTTGTCTGTTTTAGTTGCCTAGACCTTGTGTATGGTTCCTTTTTCTTTTTGTCTAGTCTCACAATTTCTCCTGTCATCCATGGTTCCCTAATCCTGCTATTACTGTCCTTCATTTTTAAAGGGACATACCTGTTCTGCATTCTAATCACTGGCCTTTAAAAGACTCCCATATATCAAATGTGGATTTACCCTTAAACAGCCACTTCCAATCCACATTCTTCAGCTCTTGCCAAATTCTGTTGTAATTAGCTTTCCCCCAATTTAGCACCCTCATTCGAGGACCACTCTTGTCCTTATCCATGGCTATTTGAAAACTTACAGAATTATGATCACTGTTTCCTAAATGTTCCCAACTAAAACTTTGGTCAGCTCATTCCCCAATACTAGGTCCAGTAAGGCCACCTCCCTGGTTGGACTATCAACACAGTTTCAAAAAACCATCTTGGACACACCTAATAAATTATTCCATCCGAACCCCTGGCACTAAGGGAGTCCCAGTCAATATGGGGGAAATTAAAATCACCCACCAGAACAACTTTGCTATTTTCACATCTTTCCAGAATCAGACTACATATCTGTTTCTCTGTATCCTGCTGCCTTTGGTAGGCCTATAGTACAACCCCAACATTGTGATTCCACCCTTCCTATTTGTGAGCTCTACCCATAATACCTCTGATGTGGAGATGCCGGCGTTGGACTGGGGTGAGCACAGTAAGAAGTCTTACAACACCAGGTTAAAGTCCAACAGGTTTGTTTCAAACACGAGCTTTCGGAGCGCAGCTCCTTCCTCAGGTGAATGGCGAGGTATGTTCCAGAAACATTTGTATAGACAAAGTCAGAGATGCTGGACAATGCTTGGAATGCGAGCATTTGCAGATCAAATCATTACAGATCCAGGGAGAGGGATAATCACAGGTTAAAGAGGTGTGAATTGTCTCAAGCCAGAACAGTTGGTGGGATTTTGCAAGTGGGACCCTGTGTGAGAACCTCTCTGGCCACATCGAGGGCATCTTGAAACCCATCGTACAAGGTACACCCAGCTTCTGTCGCGACACAACGTACTTCCTACTCAGCACCCATGGACCAGTTGAACCAGGAACATTCCTCGTCACAATGGATGTCTCGGCACTCTACACCAGCATCTCCCATGACGAAGGCATTGCTGCAACAGCCTCAGTCCTCAACACCGACAACTGCCAATCTCCAGACGCAATTCTGCAACTCATCCGCTTCATTCTAGATCACAACGTCTTTACCTTCGACAACAAATTCTTCATCCAGATGCATGGAACAGCCATGGGGACCAAATTTGCACCCCAATATGCCAACATCTTCATGCACAAGTTTGAACAAGACTTCCTCACCACACAGGACCTGCAACCGATGTTATACACCAGATACATCGATGACATTTTTTTCCTTTGGACCCACAGTGAAGAATCACTGAAATGACTACACGATGAGATCAATAAATTCCATCCCACCATCAGACTCAACATGGACTATTCTCCTAATTCTGTTGCATTCTTGGACACACTCATCTCCATCAAGGACGGTCACCTTAGCACTTTGCTTTACTGCAAGCCCACAGACAACCTCACGATGCTCCACTTCTCCAGCTTTCACCCGAAACACATTAAAGAAGCCATCCCCTATGGACAAGCCCTCCGTATACACAGGATCTGCTCAGACAAGGAGGAGCGTAACAGACACCTACAGATGCTGAAAGATGCTCTCGTATGAACGGGATATGGCACTCGACTCATCGATCGACAGTTCCAACGCGCCACAGCAAAAAACCGCACCGACCTCCTCAGAAGACAAACACGGGACACCA
Source organism: Scyliorhinus canicula (assembly GCF_902713615.1). NCBI lineage: Eukaryota > Metazoa > Chordata > Chondrichthyes > Carcharhiniformes > Scyliorhinidae > Scyliorhinus > Scyliorhinus canicula. The sequence continues at coordinate 115,796,246 of NC_052151.1, forward strand.
CTGACAGAGTACCCTTCGTTGTCTAGTACTTTCCTGGGGCGGAGAAACTACAACATCTTCTTCGCAGCCTTCAACACATCATCAATGAAGATGAACATCTTGCCAAGGTCATCCCCACACCCCCACTACTGGCCTTCAAACAACCGCGCAACCTCAAACAAACCATTGTTTGCAGCATATTACCCAGCCTTCAGAACAGCGACCACGACACCACACAACCCTACCAGGGCAATCTCTGCAAGACATGCTAGATCATCGACTTGGATATCACCATTACACGTTGTAACACCACCCACCAGGTACGCAGCACATATTTGTGCGACTCGACCAATGTAGTCTACCTCTTACACTGCAGGAAAGGATGTCCTGAAGCGTGGTACATTGGCGAGACCATGCAGACACTACGACAACGAATGAACGGGCATCGTGCGACAATCACCAGGCAGGAATGTTCCTTTCCAGTCGGGGAACACTTCAGCAGTCAAGGGCATTCAGCCTCTGATCTCCGGGTAAGCGTTCTCCAAGGCGGTCTTCAGGACACGCGACAACGCAGAATTGCCGAGCAAAAACTTATAGCTAAGTTCCGCACGCATGAGTGCGGCCTCAAAAGGGATCTTGGATTCATGTCGCATTACATCCACCCCCCACCATCTGGCCTGGACTTGCAAAATCCCACCAACTGTTCTGGCTTGAGACAATTCACACCTCTTTAACCTGTGATTATCCCTCTCCCTGGATCTGTAATGATTTGATTACCTGCAAATGCTCACATTCCAAGCATTGTCCAGCATCTCTGACTTTGTCTATATAAATGTTTCTGGAACATACCTCGCCATTCACCTGAGGAAGGAGCTGCGCTCCGAAAGCTCGTGTTTGAAACAAACCTGTTGGACTTTAACCTGGTGTTGTAAGACTTCTTATAATACCTCTATCCTCCCTCATCACAGTTGTGATATGTTCCCTAACCAATAATGCAACTCCCCCACCGTTACTGCTACCCTCTCTGTCTCGTCTAAAATGTCGATATCTCGGAACATTAAGCTGCCAGCCCTGTCCCTTCTTTCACCATGTCTCCGTTAAAAGCAACAGTATTGTAATTCCCCACATTAATCCAAGCTCTAAGTTCATCCATCTTACCTGTTATACTTCTTGCGTTGAAGCAAACGCACTCCAGACCTCCAGACCCACTGAGATCAGCGACTTCCCTCAGCCTGCTCCCCCTCTTAGCTATATTCGTCTTAGTCGCAAGCTCTTCCCCAGTCTCTCCACTTGCTGGCCTGCTGCTCCGGTTCCCACCCCCACCCAAGAACGTAACAATAAATATTCTTTGAATTATAAGATTCCAAAAAGAGAATGCCAGGGAGATCTCATAGTGAGCATAAATATATTATTCTAGCTGGAAATGCAGTTAGTTAGTAACATAAAAACACTAAAAGGAAACAGGGTTTCATACCCTGAACAGAGAAATAGGGTATATTCAATAGAAAAGCCAAGAAATGATGTTGGATTTGATGAGGAATTGGTTAAGCCACAATTGAAATAACAAGTTCCCCAGTACAGGGAAGGTGTTTAAACCATAGAAATTATATTGTAAAGATTTACTGGAATGATAACAGGCCAGAAATATATAACAATGAAAAAAGGTTCAAAAATTGTAACTGTGCTCAATAAAACCGAGAACAAAATCTAATAGAAAGATTTTAGATGGGTAAGGAGTAAAAGATTCCTTGAGCGGTTAAGTCAAAAGGCAAAGTTATACACAAATTTATAAGCAACATCAAAATGTTAGAAATTGTATATGTGTACAGAATCAGTTTGAAAAAGAAATGGGGTTAGTACTCTTAAGCATTGTTTTCCTGGAAATTGCCAAAGGTTTAATTGCCATGGAAACAAAGCTAGTGGAATGATTCATCTTGGATGATGATAATGATGACATCTGTAGTTAGCCCACAAAGGGACCCATGGACAGACGAGGATAATGTGATAATTATTCTTGGGTAATGTTGGTGTGCTTGAAGAAAGGGCCATAGTTCTATAAATGTATATATAGATAACCATATTACAACTCTACGTTAAGGTTTTCATTTAACCTTGCTCAATTAAAATGCTTGCTGACATACATTAATTAATTAGTTTGTGGAAGTAGAAGTTACTTTGGTGAACAACCTTCATGGTTCAAAACCTTGATAAGTAATTGCTGTATCTTTTGAGTTTGCCGCAAAGAGAAAATGTATGGAGGTGGTCACACTCTGGATTATTACAAACACGATGAGAGGTTTTATTAGGGATGTTGCTCATACAATTTAAAATGGAGAACTGTAACCCGCGCAAACACTCACTGCTGATGTCTCTACAGATCACATGATGTTTCACCAGCAGCGATGTATTCTTTGATACATAACACCCCTCCCCACTTTACTTCTTTAGTGCAACAGCACTAAACATTTTTACAGACTGACTTATGCATTATCTCTCTCTCTCTATATATATTTACAACTCAATAAAACATCTCTCCGGCGAAAGTCTTTTCCTATTAGGTTGTATTCAACGTTTTGGATCCTGGCTACTTGAGACCGTGGAAGTGTGTCCTCTTTTCCTTTAATAGGTGGTGAAGTTACTCCACTGTCCATTTTTATAGGTATTGGAATGTCCTCAGAAACAAAATCTGAACTTGTCTCTGCATCTGGCTTCTGTTCCGAAGTATTGCTATCTACATTGTCCAAGGTCTTGAGAAGTTTCTGTGACGTCACCAAACTCTTTCATCATCTGTCTGTACAGTGTATGAATTTGGACCTATCTTTACTAGGATCACAGCAGGTAACAATTTCTCGGTGGTGAAGCTTCTGGCTAGCACTCACTCTCCTTTACTGAATACTCACTTCTGTCCCAGCAATCTGTGCTTGTTGTTGTCGTTTGACAATCGCTGAAGTATCAGGTACTAGTATCAAATCAAGCCGTATTTGAAGTTTCCTCCTGAACAGCAGCATTGTTGATGAACTCGGTTGTTCATGTGCGGTGGTCTGATAAGACAATAAGAATTTATTTACTCTTCTTGCCAATGTACCTAGGTACTTCAATGTATTGATGGAATGTTTCAATGATTGAATGAAATGTTTGGCCAACCCAGTTGTTGCAGGATGATACAGAGCTGACACAGAGCTGACTATGTGTTATATCCTGTTTCCTCTTAGGTAGTCCTCAGACTCCTCCTAAGTGAACTGAGTGCCATTGTCACTTACAACTTGGTCCGGTGTATCAAATCTTGCCAATATTTCATATAGCTTCTCAAAAGTTTGTTCTGTCGTTGTGGATTTCATGATACTGACTTCTGGCCATTTAAAAGGTGCATCCACAATCACCAGAAACATCGTGACCCTCACTGGACCCAAATAGTCTATGTGTGCTCTCTGTCATGGCTATGTCGGCCATTCCCACAGATCCAGTGGTTACAGGAGTGGAGTGTTTTTTTAGTTTTGCACAGGATTGACATTGCCCTACTTTCTCTTCAATTTGAGCAACTAATCCTGGCCACCAAAAATAACTATGTACCAGTTCCTTCATCCTCACCATACCAGAGTGTCCCTCATGCGGTTGGTCATGATCTTTACTGTGCAAGCAAGGAGGAATAATCACTCGGATTCCCCATAATAAAACTCCATTCTGAACAGTTAACTCGAGTCTTCTTGTAATGTAGGACATGAGATTTGGATTTTTACAATGAACATCTGTCATTGTTCCTTTTTGGACATTATCCATCACCTTCCCCATCACTGGATCTGTTCTTGTATACCTCTATACTTGAGTTGAAGCCACAGGTACATTAACCACGAGTGAGAAATATTGGATGTTGACAAGATGTTCTTCAGGTTATTGTTTGTCTTGGAATGGCAATCTTGACAAAGCATCAGCATTTGCATGTTGCTCTGACTTATGATATTGGATATTGTATGTGAGTGCTGACAATATCAAAGACTATCTTTGTAACCTACCAGCTGCTGAAGAAGGAATATCTTTATATGTCCCAAAGATTGGCGTCAAGGGTCGATGATCCGTCAGATGAGTAAAATGACGGCAATAAAGTTAGTGATACGGTGGGACTTTCTATACCAAAAATGATGCAGAAAACACCTTTTTTTTTAGCTGATCGTAATTTGTTTCAGGCTAGTAAGAGTTCATCAAGTAAATACTATTGGTTGTTCCTTTCCTGAAGGCATTTTGTGTGAGACAATTGCACCAACCCCATAGGGCGATGCTTCGCAAGCAAGTTGTAATTTCGCCTTGGGGTTGTATTGAACCAACAGCTCTCACTTCTGTAAGGCGTCATGGGGCTCTGAAAAGGGATAGAAGCAGGTCTGGTCCCGAGAATCTTCACCGTTGTCACCACTGATTTTGTCGATGATCTTTATTTTTTCAGCAATTCAGTTTTCTTACCTCAATCCTCATTGCTAGTTTGCTCTTTTGTTGTATCTCTGAGTATACTGCAAATAGAAAAGGTATGAAGATGCCCACACTCTGGATTCTTACAAACACAATGAGAGGTTTTATTGTTGTTGCTCATGCAATATAAGACAGAAAACTCAAGCCCACACAAACTCACACTGCTGACAACATAACAAATAATGTCACGCTTAACCAGCAGGGATGTATTCTCAGCTACAGGTGATGAGGTGAGGTGAAGAAGGGTATAAGGTAAGAGACTTGAGGGGAGCTCAGTGCTGGAAGTGGTGGAAAATTATTCTCAAGGAAGACTCCAATCTACCACTCCTACATTTGAGAAGTCAAAACAACTTGCGCATTGAGAGGAGAAAGAAGAGGAAAGAGCTATTCATGCATGGCAGGCATCCTGTTTGATCAGGATTGGTTCTCATTACTTGTTGCTGTGGTATTTTTGCCATATATCTAGTAATATCCCATCTTAAATTCTTATCGGAACATCCCACCATCTCAGTTGAACTTGATACTGATTGATTGATTAAGTAGTGATAGCTTTTAAATTTTTATTAAGGACCAAAAATGAGTATAATAATGTTTCTCTCTCTATTTCCAGTCTTTCATTTCTCTTCCTATACATTCAAGCCCAACTGATTTAATGTGGGTTATTGCTCTCTTTCCCACTTCTATTGTTTAGTTCCTGATTTACATCACTTTTTTTACTTGCTTCACAATCTGCTAATCTAAATTCAAATTTTTGGCAGGCTCAAAACCAACATAGGCAAGTTCAAGGAACGCCCATTTCACAACATACATTTTAAAAAAAAAATTTAGATTAGCCATTTATTTTTTCCAATTAAGGGACAATTTAGTGTGGCCAATCCACCTACTCTGCACATTTTTGGGTTGTGGGGGCGAAACCCACACAGACACGGGGAGAATGTGCAAACTCCACACGGACAGTGACCCAGAGCCGGGATCGAACCTGGGACCTCAGCGCCGTGAGGCGGTTGTGCTAACCACTAGGCCACCGTGCTGCCCTATTTCACAACATACATGACTGACTTTAAAATGTTTTTCCAGTATTATTTAGGGTCTTTAACTTATGCAATGCCTAGAAAAGGAACTTTAAACCCCCAAAACAGATGGCATTTCTTGGACGGCATTTAAAAGAAATTAAGACCTTGATTCCAAACCCAATCCGCCTCAATCCCAGACACTTTCACATTTCTGATCTGGGCAAATCCTCCAGAGTGGAAGAATATCAGATTCCCTAGTGGTCATGGAAACGTCGCACTAGAGCTGTGCCTGACTGTCCTTTGAAAATGAAACAGCAAAGGTACATGCACAAACGATTAAGATATAATGAACAACATTTGTTCTGTATATTCTTTGCTACACGACGGTGCTTCATTAGTTGATTGGACATCCCCTTTTGTGGCTCTTACCTGTAGACATGTTTATGTAACTTGTTAATGTAATATTTCAGTATGTTCAGGCTGTGTGCTTTATCATTACTGCTGAGCTCCCTAATTTAGAAGTTACAGTTGTGATTAGGATGTATTCCCTGTTGCACACAGTACATGTTGTGTTAATAGTCCTTTCTCTATATTTTATAATCGTCTTAAAAGGCAGGGTGTGTGCACATGTGTATTATCTTGAAAGGGTTACGATGTTAGGACTTAGAATTTTCTTTGCTCAATAACCAAATATAGAGGGCCAGATTAAATTATTTTTTTACACTTGATAGTGTGTAATGTCAAACTGTGACTTTCAGGAAGAACAATAAGAAAGGCCAATTGAAAGTTGAACGTCAGCTTCATAGTGAAGTGATCAATCAATTGCCAATGTCAGATATTAGTTGGAAACGTGTCACATTTGATCAGTTGGAATTCAATAAGAACTAAAAAATCATATTTGAAATGTCATGCACTCTTGAATCTTGTAGCATTGCAACCTTAGCACAAATGTCAATCTTTGTGACCTTTCAGTTGAAACACCTAGATTAGGCAGCCTGAGTGTAGAATAGTCAATTGATGCGAGATGTTATTAGTGTCTGGAAAACATTGCTCAGAAGTCAGTCAGCATGCTATCCAAACTGATAGGAATTTCAACTTGACATCGCTCAGATTAGCACAAGATAATCAAAGGAGGGTATTGCCAAAAAAAAATTCTCTCCATTATTTCAAAAATGCTCAGAGTTTCAGATGCCTTTCAGGGTGACATAGCTTTGATAATGTTTATTGCTTCAGCATGTAACTAAAATACAAATAAAAACTAAACTGTGATGGATAGCAACAACAGTGATTAAATTTGCAGGCTTAAGCTCTTTGGCTACCATTATATTTTTAATCTTCCAAATTAATTTCTCGTGAACTTTATTAGTGTACTACACAAAGATACTTCATCAAGCCAAGATCAGGGAGTTGTAGCTGGAGGAAGAAAATTATTACAATCAACCTGTTATCAGAGCAAACCTTACAATTAAGAACAACACTGATGGTGCACACATCCTATAATGCCTATTCACTTTGCTAAATGAGATAGTCGCTGCGATACTGGGAATACGTTTAGGGTTGCATTCTACTCCTCTTGCTAAGGTAGTGATGGATGGACTTTGGTGTATTGGAATGGGAGGCTATGGTCCCTGTAAAGCACTCTTTGGGCCACTCGCTGGGAGCTCTGCCAGCTGGGCCTCCCGGTGGCCATAGCCACTCCTGTACTTTCTCCTGCTTGTGCAATATCATCCTGCTCTTGCTGCACTTCTTTCTGTCAAGGTAATGGTAAGAGATAATTCCTCATCAAGGCAAAGCTTTGGAATATGCAAAGAACATCATTGAATCTGGATACTTACTCAGGAGTGTGTTGCTAAGCTTCTCTCAAATAATCCAGATAGTGTAAGCATTGTTTGAGCACGTTAGCTGCATGCTCAATGATGTTCCTGGTGTGAGCATGTTGTAGGTCAGCTTTGCATGGGTTCCAGAGGGGAGTCTGAAAGTTTTTGTCACCTCGGTTCTTATTCTTCCAACAAAACCTCTTCATAGTCATAATCAAAGGGGAATAATGTTAGCATCTATTCCTCACTATGTCAGAATTACACACTTAACTTGGAGCATCAACCATTTAAGAAGTACAGCTCTCTTAACTCCCTTTGAATTGAGTCAACCAAAAGTTGTTCATCCTCATATGCAAAAGGCTTTATAAAAGGACATACATGATCTCATGCAGTTCAGACCAGCAATCTGGTTACTTTGTTGCCTCATAGGTGCGAGAATAAGGGACATATTTAAAAGACTTGAAAGTGAGCAAACTGAAGGAGAACAACCAGTTATTGTAGCCCATGTGTCTGGCAGCAATATAGGTGAAGAAGCCCTGTAGTGCAGCAAGAAGAATTTAGGAAATAAGGAAATAGGTTTAGGCAGAGTTGGCTGAAGTGGACTGGGAAAGGAGTTCAGCATAGAATTCAACTGATCAGTAATGGCACCCATTAATGAAAATAATTCATGACTCACAACAAAGACATATCTTGATGAGGATGAAAGATTCTAGGAAGGGTATAAATCAACCATGATTAACCAAGGTACTTAAGGAAACTGAAAGAAAGAACAAAGTGGCTAGAGGATTGTAAAAGTTTTGAAAACCAATATAGGTTGACTAAAAAAGAGAGGGAGAAGATAAACTGAGGGTAAACTAGCAAGTAATATAAAAATGGATAACACGAGCTTATTTAAATATATAATAAGGGAGAAAGAGGTCAAAGTGAATATAGGCTCCTTGGAGAATGAAACTGGGGAAATAATAATGGGAATCCAGGAAATGGCAGAGGAGTTAAATAAATACTTTGCATCAGTCTTCGCAGTGGAAGACACTAATAACATTCAAAAAATACTAAATAATTCAGGGGCAAAATTGGGGTAGGAAATAATATAACATTTATCACTAGAGAAAATGGTCGAGGGAAACTAATGGGCATAAATGTCAATAAGTCCCCTGTGCCTGATGGGTTGCATCCTAGATATTAAAGGAAGTAGCTACAGAGATAGTGGATTCACAGGTAATAATCTTTCAAATATCTTTAAATTCTGGAAAAGTCCCAGAGGATTGGAAAACTGCCAATGTAACGCCCTTATTCAAAAAGTGACAGAAAAAAAACCATTAAATATAGATCAATTAGCAGAAGATCTGTCATTGGGAAAACATGAAAATCCATTATAAAGAATGTAATAGCAGAGCACTTAGAAATACATAATATAATCAAGCAGAGTTAGCATGGCTTCATGAAGGCAAAATCATGTCTGACAAATTTATTAGAATTATTTGAGGTAGTAACAAGGAATATAGATAAAGGGGAACCATTAGGTGTAATGCATCTGGATTTCCAAAATGTGTTTAATAAGCTACCACACAAAAGGCTACTTCATAAGATAAGAGCCCATGGTATTTGGGGTAATACATTAGCATGGATAGAGAATTGGTTAACTGATAGAAAGCTAAGAGAGTTGGGATTAAAGGGGAATTTTTCGGATGACAACCTGTAACTAATGGAATCCCACAGGGATGAGTGCTGGTGCCACAATTATTTACAATGCATAATAATTGGTAAGTTTGCGGATGACACAGAAGTAGATGGGAAGGGCAAGTGGTGGATGACACAGTCTCCAGAGGGATATAGACAGGTTAAGTGAGTGGGCAACAACCTGGCATATGTAATATAATGTAAGAAAGTGTGAAGTTATGCACTTTGATAGGAATAGTAAAATTATTTAAAAAGAGAAAGACTGCAGAGGGATTTGGGGGTCATTGTGCATAAATTAGAAAAAGAAACATGCAAGTCCAGCAGATAATTGGAATAGAAAATGGAGTGTTGGTCTTTATTTCATAGGGAATGGAATATAAAAATAGGGAAATTTTGCTTAAACGATACAAGGCACTAGTTAGACCATACCTAGAATACTGTGAACAGTTTTGGTCCTCTTCTCTAAGAAATGATTTACTGGCATTGGAGGCAATCCAGAGAAGGCTCACTAAGTTGATCCGGGTATGGAAGGATTTTCTGATGAGGATAGGTTGAGTAGGTTGGGCTTGTACAAAATGGAGTTTAGAAGAATGGAGGTGACGTTGTTGAGGCATATAGGATTCTCAGGGGGCTTGGTAGGGTAGATGTTGAGAGATTGTGTCCTCCTGTGGGAGAGTCTAGGACCAGAGGGCATAATCAAAGAGTAAGGGATCAACCATTTAAGAGAGATGAGAAGGAATTTCTTCTCCGAGGGTAACGAATCAATGGAATTCTTTGCCATAGAGAGCTGTAGAGGCTAGGTTGTTAAGTATGTTCAAGGCTGCGATAGACGGATTTTTAATCAGTAAGGAAATCAGGGTTTATGGGGATAAGGCGGGAAAATGGATTTGTGGATTATCGTATGAAATAAGTCATGATCTCATTGAATGGCGGAGTAGATTTGATGGACTGAATGGCCTACTTCTGCTCCTATGTCTTGTGGTCAACATAGTGGGTGGTAGTCTCAATGGGATTTTCCAGCCCTTCCCCCATCAGCATCTTTTGGTCCCGCCGAAGGAGACCCCACAGTGGGTTCCCTGGTAAGCTATGCAAAACACATAGGCATTGGCCAATGACGAGTCGCCTCCACCTCCACTGCCGGAAAACACATTGCGGGAGGACCGGAATATCCCACCTTCAGGATTACTTTACTAGCCATGTGCCAGGATAGGGAGGGCCAGGAAGACTGGGGGAAATTAATCTTTGTCTAGAAGAGGATTCCAGTTGTGAGCATTGACACGAGATGGGAGCTCTTCAGGAGGATGAGCTGTGTCCGAACAGGCATTAATGTATTGAAAACTATTCCTCACCTGATGAACAATGGGGAGGGAAACAGAATAAATAAAAACAAGCAGCATCTGTGAATAGTGAGTGGAGAAATAAATTTGGTTAACATTCATTCATTAAGCAATTTATCAAGAGTAATTTGAAAGACAGGAGTGCAATCAATTCGACTGGTTTCAAACAGGGAAAAGAATGAAGTGAAGGTTGGGACTAATTTAGGCAAATATATCATGAGAAAAGGAATAGTTTTTTAAAAAATAAAATGAATACATTGCTAATGCATATACAGTGTGAGAAATAGACTGAGTTGGTGCAAACAATCATTTTGCTGGAAGATCGAGGTTTAGTAGCATTAACAGAAACTTGCTGCAAACCGGACAAGAATGGAAAATAAACATGTCAGGATTGAATAGAAAATAACCTGAAGCTGTTTTAAAAATAAATATGGTAGCTGGTGGCGGTCATGGAGTAAATGGTTGCACATTTAACATCTCTCACCCTTCGTGTTTTTTAAAATGGTGTTTAGGCCAGATTTTTCAGAAAATTTCTGAACATAAGTTGATCGAAGGGAGAGGAAAAGGAGGTGACCCTCAATTTATGGAATTGTGTCCAAATATGAGTTGAAAAAGGAGAAACCAAAAGATGGGTGAAGGGAAGAATCAGGAGCAGGATTCTCCGACCCCCGGCCGCGTCAGAGAATCGCCTGGGGCCGGTGTCAATCCCGCCCCCGCCATGTCCCGGATTCTCCGCCACCAGAGATTCGGCAGGGGCGGGAATCGCTCTGCGCCGGTCGGCGGGCCTCACCCGGCGATTCTCCGGCCCGCGATGGGCCGAAGTCCCACTGCTGTCAAGCCTCTCCCGCCGGCGTGGAACAAACCACCTACCTTACCAGCGGGAGCAGGCGGCCAGGGCGGGCGCCGGGGTCCTGGCGGGGCGATCTGGCTCCGGGGGGTGCCCCCACGGTGGCCTGGCCTGCGATATGGGCCCACCGATCGGCGGGCGGGCCTGTGCCATGGGGGCACTCTTTACCTTCCACCTTCGCCATGGTCTTCACCATGGCGGAGGCAGAAGTGACCCCACCCCTGCGCATGCGTGGGGATGACGTCAGCAGCCACTAACGCTCTGGCGCATGGGCGGACTTACGCCGGCCGGCGGTCCTTTTAGCCCCGGCTGGTGTGGCGCCAAAGGCCATTCACGCCAGCTGGCAGAGCGCCAACCACTCTGGCGCGGGCCTAGCCCCTTGAGGTGAGGGCTTGGCCCCTAAAGGTGCAGAGACCTCCGCACCTTTGGGGCGGCCCGATGCCAGAGTGGTTCATGCCACTCCATCATGCCGGGACCCCCCGCCCCGCCGGGTAGGGGAGAATCCCGCCCCAGAGGTCATCGAGCTTAATGGTAATGAGACGAAGCTCGTCCATGCCAGCTTACTGGCCGATGGAGCAATGGGTCGAGTACCTGAATGAGAGGTTCGTCTGGCATCGCAAAGAGTGTACAGAAGATGGAACCCAGATGATAGCCTCAATTAAGGAGGTGGTTAACCAGGTGGAAGAGAAAATGACGACCCAGGGATAGGAGATACTAAAGCTGCAGGAGCTGGCGACTGAATGAGAGGAGGAGTCCACTGCAATGGCTTTAGAAATTAGCATACTTCAGGACAGACCAAAATGACAGCTTGATAAAGTGGAGGACTTGGAGAACCGGTTTCGCAGGCAAACTATCCGAATCGTCGGGCTGCGAGAGGGGAAGGAGCGATCAGATGCAGGAGCGTATGTGGAGAAGATGTTGCAGGAGATGGTTGGGGCCGATGTGTTTGACAAGCCGCTGGAGGTGGCCTGGGCGCATAGGGTGCTCGTACATAAGCCCCAGGGTCATGAGCCCCCAAGTGCCATGGTGGTGAGGCTACATCGATTCCTCGACAAGGAGCGTATCATGAAGTGGGCCAGGCAGACGAAACGGTACATGTGGGAAGAATCAGAGATCTGGGTGTACCAAGACTGGGGACCAGAACTCGCAAAGAGGAGAGCAAGTTTGAGGAAGACATTAAATTTGGACTGTTATACCCGTCGCGTCTTTGGGTGACTTACGAGAACCAGGAGCTGTCCTTCAATTCTCCAGAAGAGGTGGTTACTTTCATGAAAGACAATAATCTGGCTTATGGACTTTTAAATTAAGGACTCTTTAATTTTAACAGTGGTGGGCTGAGTTTGAGGGACGGGATGGAGTGGCAGGGAGGAGAGAAACATGGCTCTGTGCTCTGCTTTATCTTGTCTAAAATTTCAGTCTTTTAATTCTGTGAGTTAAGTTGCGACGTTCGGGAAGAAAAGGGTTTGGGTGTTTTATTTTTTAAAAATGTTTTTCTCTCTTTTCTTTTCTCTCGTCTTGTGTAATTTGATTTTGATTTAGATGGTCAATTCTTGCATGCATAATTTTAATTAAGCTGCTTAGACCTTCTTCTACTGTGTTTGATTCTCTTTGAATGTGATGGGACTGGTAAGAATCGGTCAAAGGGGGAGGGGTAGAACCTGGCAATCCTGTGTAGCGACTTTTAAACTCAAACTGTGGGGGGTCTGAGTTTGGGAGACAGGATGGTGGGGAGGTGAGAAAAATGGTTATGTGTTTTGCTATCTCTTGTTTAAAATTCCAGTCTTTTAATTCTGTGAGTTAAGTTGCGATGTTCGGGAAGAAAAGGGTTTAGGTGTTTTAATCTTTTTTTTTCTCTTTCCTCTCTTCTTGTGTAATTTGATTTTGAATGACTGTTTTATGTATGATATCACAGAGGGAAGGACTTTTAAGATGCGATGGGCTGCTTTAGTTTCCACAAGAATGATGGTTCATTCTTGCATGCAGAATTTCACTTCAGCTGCTTGAAGCTTCTTCCTTTGTTTTGGATTCTGTTTGAAGGTGATAGGACTGATGAGAATCGGTTAAAGGGGGAGGGGTTTGTCTCTTTGCCTGCGTGTTTTATAGCCAGCTATACGAGTCGGAACCCCCGGTTGGGGAGGAGGGCATGAATCAATTCCTGGGGAGGCTAGAGTTCCCGAAGGTACATGAGGAGCTGGTGGAGGCCCTGGGGGGCCCAATTGGGCTTGGGGAAGTGATAGATGGACTGGGGGCGATGCAATCGGGTAAAGCCCTGGGACTTGATGGGTTCCCAATGGAATTTTAGAAGAAGTTCTCTGGGTTACTGGGGCCGCTCCTGGTTAAGGCTTTCAACGAGTTCAAGGAGCTGGGAGTACTCCCCCAATGTTATCACAGGCATCAATTTCTCTCATCCTGAAGCGTGGCAAGGATCCGGAGAGCTGTGGATCATACAGGCCAATTTCCGTCTTGAATGTAGATGCCAAATTATTGGCAAAGATCCTGGCGACTCGAATAGAGGATTGTGTCCCGGAGATAATTGGGGAGGATCAGACGGGATTTGTAAAGGGCAGGCACCTAACACCCAACATTAGACGGCTTCTTAATGTAATTATGATGCCAGCGGAGGGGCCGAGGCTGAGGTGGTAGTTGCCATGGACATGGAGGAGGCTTTTGACCAGGTGGAGTGGAAGTATCTATGGTATATTTTAGGCAGGTTTAGGTTTGGGCAGGGATTTGTGGAGTGGGTCCGGTTATTGTACCAGGCCCCGGTGGCAAATGTAAGAACAAACCGAGTTTGGTCAGAATACATTAGTCTATGTCAGGGGACAAGGTAGAGATGCCCGCTCTCCCCATTACTGTTTCCCATCGCCGTAGAACCCTTTGCAATGGCTCTGAGAGTAGTGAATACCTGGAGGGGTATAGTGAGAGGGGGGGGGGGGGGGGGGGGGGGGGGGGGGAAGAGCACAGGGTCACTTTCCATGTGGACGATTTGCTCCTTTATATCATGGACTCGGTGGGGGGGGGGGGGGGGGGGTGACTAAAATCATAGAGGTGTCAGGAGAATTTGGGCGATTTTCAGGCTATAAGTTAAATATGGGAAAAAGCGAGATGTTCGTGATCCGGCACGGGGGCAGGAAAGGAGGCTGAAGGAGCTACCTTTTAAAGTGGTTAGGAAGAGTTTTAGGTATCTGGGGATTCAAGTGGCCAAGGATTGGGGGCAGCTTCACAAATTAAATTTGGGCAAAGCAGTGGATCAAATGAGAAGGGCTTTCCGTAGATGGGACATGCTCCCACTGCACTGGCAGGGAGGGTTCAGACGGTGGAGATGACGGTCCTTCCGAGACTGCTTTTCTTTTTTCAGTGTCTCCCGATTTTTGTCCCAAAGGCTTTTTTCAGAAGTATTAATGTGGCGATATCGAAGTTTATATGGGCGGGTAAAATCCCGAGTGTAAAGAGTGTACTCCTGGAACAGGAAGGGGGGATTGGCTCTCCCGAGCTTTATTAGCTATGACTGGGCTGCCAACATGTCGATGGTCAGGACGTGGGTAGTGGAGATGGGGTCGGTCTGGGAGCGGATGGAGGCAGCATCCTGCAAGGGTATGAGTCTGGAGGCTTTACTGACGGCGCCCCTGCCGTTCTCGCCGGCTCGGTACTCCACAAGTCCTGTGGTGGTGACAGTCCTGAGGGTGTGGGGGCAATGTAGGCAGCATATGAGACTGGAGTGGGTGTCAGTGTGGTCACCAATCTGTGACAAACACCGGTTTGTCGCGGGGGGCGTGATGGGGGCTTTAAGATATGGCAGCGGGCAGGGATTGAGAGGTTTGAGGATCTATTCATCCAGGAGGGCTTCCCGACCTTGGAGACATTAGAGGAGGAGTTTGACTTGCCGAGAGGGAACGGGTTTCCGTATCTTCAAGTGCAGGACTTTGTACGGAGACAGCTCCCAAGCTTTCCTCGCCACCCCCTGAGGGGACTACAGGATAAAGTGCTGTCAAAAACAGGGGTTGGATGTGAAAAGGTTTTGGAGATATACAGGGAATTGTTAGAGTGGGAAGGGGCCCTTATCAGAGAGATGAAGAGGAAGTGGGAAGAAGAGCTAGGAGGGGAGCTGGAAACTGAACTGTGGGGAAAAAGCCTTGAAAAGGGTAAATGCATCCTCGTCCTGTGCTAGACTTAGCTTGATTCAGTTCAAGGTAGTCCACAGGGCCCACATGAAGGTAGCCTGGATGAGTAGGTTCTTCGAGGAGTTGGAGGACAGATGTGGGCGGTGTGGGGGTAGCCCGGCCAACCGTGTTCATATGTTTTGGGCATGTCCAGAATTGAGGGAATTCTGGCAGGGATTTGCGGATGTTATGTCAGAAGTCCTGGAAGGTAGGGCAACTCCGAGTCCAGAATTGGGAATATTTGGGGTGTCGGAAGATCCGGGTGCAAAGTGGGGGAGTGAGGCCGATATCCTGGCCTTTTCCTCCCTGATGGCTTGGAGACGGATTTTGCTGAGATGGAGGGACTCGGAGCCTCCAAAATCAGGAGTGTGGGTCAGCGATATGGTAGAGTTTCTCAATCTGGAGAAAGTCAAGTTTGTTTTAAGAGGATCAATACAAGGACTTGCCTGGAGTTGGCAGCCATTCATCGATTTCTTTAACAAAAACTGAACGCCAGCAGTAAGGTGGGAAAGGGAAAAAGGGCGGGGGGGGGGGAGGAAAACAGGAGGCATGGTAATGTTAAATAAGGACAGGGAACTTAGTATACGGGTAATTGGGGATAGGGCAGAGAAGTGGGGTACGTGGTTTATTGTTTGTTTTTTTAGGGGGTATTTTGTGCATCGACCTGCGTGGTTGTTTTAGAAATGTCAATATGTTAAATTGTGAAAATTACGAATGCTTCAACAAAATATTTAAAAATAAATAAATACATTTGGTATTCCTGGCTTTGTAAATTGAAGCACAAGAGTACAAAGGCAGGAAATATATGCTAAACCCTTTATAAAAGCATTGGCTAAGCCCCAGCTGGAGTAATGGGGCCAGTTCTGGACACCACACTTTGGAAAGAAAGTCAAGGTGTTGGAGTGAGTGCAAAAGAGAATTACCAGAATTATACAAGGGATGTGGAGTGACTGGAGAAGTTGAAACATAGGAACATAGGAATTAGGAGCAGAAGTAGGCAATTCAGCTCTATGAGTCTACTCTGCCATTCAATCAGATCATGACTCATCACTTCCTGGTCTCAAAGCCACCTCCCTACCTGTTCCGCATATCCCTTTAACCTGTGTTAAATCAGAAATATATCGAGCTCCCTCTTGAAACCATTTAATGATTTAGAATCCACTGCACTATGGGGCAGCGAGTTCCACCAATTCACGACCCTCTGCGAGAAGTAGTTCCTCCTCACCTTAATTCAAAATCTACTGCTTCTTAACCTATATCTGTGACCTCTTGCTGTAGATTTCCCTACAAGGGGGAATTTACTTCATAATTTCCTTTTAGTATTTTATATGCCTCGATCAGACACCCTCTCATCCTTCTAAACTCCAGTGAGTATAAAGTGAAACTATTTAATCTCTCCTTATATATCAACCCCTTAATCCCAGAATCAATCTGGTGAACCTCCTCTGAACTGCTTCCAATGCCATTACCTCCTTCCTCAAATAAGGATACCAAAGCGGGACACAATACTCCAGATGTGGTCTCACCAACACCCTATACAATTAAAATGAAACTTCTCTACTTTTATACTCCAGTCCTTTTGCATTAAACGCAAACATTCCATTTGCCTTTCTTATTACATTTTGTACCAGCAATAGACTTTCTGCGATTCATGAACAAAGACACCCAGATCTGTCTGTCCAGACGCATTTTGAATCTGCTTTCCATTTAGATAATTTGCCTGACTACTTTTTTAGGTCAAAATGGGTAATCTTACACTTATCCACATTAAAATCCATCTGCTACATTTTGGTCTAATCTCCTAGCCTACCTATATCCATCTTTAAAATCTGTATCTCCTCTTCACTGCCTGCTTTCCCACCTATTTTAGTATCATCCGCAAATTCTGCTATGTTGCACTATGTTATTTGCTTGCAATCATTTATTTAGATTATAAACAGTTGAGGTCCGAGGACTGAACCCTGCGGCACCCCACTAGTTACAGTTCGCCAGCCAGAGAAGGACCCATTTAACCTGACCCTCAGCTTTCTGTTAGTCAGCCAATCCCAAATGCAATCTAGTATCCAACCCTCAGCCCCCTGCGATCTCACCTTCTCGATCAATCTTTTATGTGGCATCTTGTCAAACGCCTTCTGGAAGTCTAGATATACCGTATCCACATGGTCTCCATTATCCACCTTGCTGGTTACATTCTCAAAGAACTCGAGCAAGTTTGTCAAGTATGACTTTTTTTTTATAAATTTAGATTACCCAATTATTTTTTCCAATTAAGGGCCAATTTAGTGTGGCCAATCCACCTACTCTGCGCATTTTTGTGTTGTGGGGGCGAAACCCACGCCGACACGGGGAGAATGTGCAAACTCCACAAGGACAGTGACCCAGAGCCGGGATCGAACCTGGGACCTCAGCACCGTGAGGCAGCTATGCTAACCACTGCGCCACTGTGTTGCCCCCCACATTACGTTATTAGATACCTTCTCCCTGGTGATGGTTATTGCACTAAGTTCCTCTCCATTAACCGTAATTCTTGGAAAATTTTTATTATCCTCTACCGTGAAGAAATAGGCAAAATATTGGTTCAGTTCCTCTGCCATCTCTGTGTTCCCCATTATTACCTCACCGGTATTATCCTCCAAAGGGCCAACATTTACTTTAGCTATTCTCTTCCTCTTTATATACTTATAGAAGCTCTTGGGATCAGTGGTTATGTTTTCTGCTAGTTTCCTTTTGTAATTCGTCTGAGCTTTTTGAATTCTATTTTTGTAGCTTTTTGCTGACCTCTAAAGTTCTCCCAATCCTCCAGTTTACCACTAGCTTTTGCAGTATGGTATGCCCTACTTTTTGCCTTTATGTCCTCTATGACATCTTGTTTAGCCATGGAACGTTTTCTCCCTTTTACAATTCCTCTTCCTCTCAGGAATATACTTTAATTGAGAGCTGTTTAATATCTCCCTGAACATCTGCCATTGTTCCTCAACTGTCCTACCCAGTATTTGTGTCCAGTCTACAATCCAGCTGGGATTATTCCCCTTAATAATAATAATCTTTATTATCATCACAGGTAGGCTCACATCAACACTGCAATGAAGTTACTGTGAAAGTCCCCGAGTCGCCACACTCCAGCGCCTGTTCGGGTACTCTGAGGGAGAATACTGAATGTGAGAAAAGAGAGTTTTAAGCAGGCATTAATGAGGGCTAAATGGGAAGACATTTTCCATTGATAGATGAATTGGTAACCAGTGGATAGCGGTTTATCATAATAGGCAAAGGAACCAGACAAGATGAGGAGAATTATTTGAATGAAGTGAGTTCTGATAATCTTATAAATAATTATAAAATTAAGGGGCTGGTTTAGCTCAGTGGACTAAACAGCTGGCTTGTAATGCAGAACAAGGCCAGCAGTGCGGGTTTAATTACCGCACCAGCCTCCCTGAACAGGCGGTGGAATGTGGGGACTAGGGGCTTTTCACAGTAACTTCATTGAAGCCTACTTGTGACAAAAAACAATTATTATTATTAATCTGGAATGCACAGCCTGAAATGGTGATGGAAGTAGATTAAATAATAACTTTCTAAAGAGAATTCTACATGTACTCAAAGGAAAAAACAATTGGAGCTATGGAGGGGTGTGGAGGATTGGCACATTCTGGATGGGTAAGTGGTCCTCTTTGATTCAGTATGATTCTGTGAGTAGGAGTATTGGTTAAAGAGGGAATGCATGCTTTCGAGAAGGAAGGAGCACAGATGGATTTCATTAGTTAGAGGTCAAATTACAAATCAAATGGTTACCGACCTCCAAGTTTTAAAAAGGAATATAATCTGGAGTCCGGTTATAGAAATGAGTAAATATAACAAAATCAGTGTTCTGGGAAATTTTACTTATTCACACATTGATTGAGGCACAAGTTCCAATAAATGGAGATGGGGAAATGGATTTCCTATAATATCTACAGGATTCTTTCCCCAAGCAGGTAGGTTAACAAGGGTAGGGATGTTGCTTGATCTGTTTACAAGTAACAATACGGATCAGGTGGAAGAGCTAAATGTAGGGACTTCTGTGCGAAACTGAAAGAGCACCTTGAAAACAATAATACCAATAAAGTTTATGATCCAACTGGAAGAAGAAAATGTTAGTTTAAGAAAATCCCCAGAAGACCAGGCTGGATTCAGACTGATTTAAGAATAATGCAGCTGAGGTATGGAAGAAGAGGAAATTGGTACATGGGGCTGTACGCTTAGGAAGGGAATACACTTTCTTGGGTTCAGAGAACTGAAGACATAACTGCAATTTCTCCTTCACACATTCTATTACTCATCTGTATTTTATTGGCAGTATTTCAAGGGTGACTTCAGTTTGAATTTACATATTTGTTTGGTGGCAGTAAATTTCCCTTCATTGTCATTAAATGGACTATAAATTACCTTTATTGTCATTGTTGCATCAGCATGGATTGAAAATAAAATCCAGTCCTTCGTAAAATAAATGGTTCCATGCAAATAAGAGAAAGGTCATAACTTATTGCTGAATTACCACCACATAACACCTAAGTATACATCTAGTTAGCAAGCAAGAGATGCATACGTTTCCTTTATTCCCAGTTATATATCAGAAAATAGTTTGCTATAATTATATGAGAGTCTGAGCTCCTAATGTTGCTGATATGAGTCCAGTAAATCATTAATCTGACATCGGCTGGCATCCCATAAGCAAAAATATTTACTCTGTGTAATTTGCATTAGAAGATGACTGTTAGAAGAAAGATTGTTACATTTATTACTGAAAAGACTGCCGAAATGAATCTATTTGTTGTTTTAAAAAATGGCTGTTAAATGTATCCTTCTTCGCAAAATATTTTTTTAATATAAATGACGAAAATATTTAATCCATTAATATTGGTTTAAAGCTTGTGCCAACATTTGAGAATATAGATGTTCAAAAATATACGCAAAGCTGAAACTTAATGCTGCAAGAGACCCTGAGTGAACTTTGTTCGGAATGACAGATGAGCACCTCTGAATCACAATGTCCCAGGTTCAGGTCCCGCAGCAGGGTTTGAGCATATATATATACATATATATATATATATATAGTTAACAAATGCATCCAGTTAACCTACTACAAAGATTTCATTCAGACCCACCAAATGGTAAACGATACCCTACAAACACACTGCATTGTCGAAGCTGCAGTTTTTTCAGATAAGGTGTTAAATTGAGGTTCCATGGTCTGTTCAGGTGGATATAAAAGAAGCCATGGGGTGGGGCTAGGCAGATTTTCCACCCCCATTTCCGGTGGGCAGGGAAGCTGTTGGGATCGGTGAATCCAAGAGGAGTCCCTAAAGAGAGGGTATGCCTCAGCATTACTCTGGCAGTGTCTGGGCACTGCCCCCGGCATTGCCAGGGGAGGCTTCCATTGGAGTTTTCCCTGGTAGGGCCGCGTCTGTGGGGGTTGGGGTGAGCGTGTCCATGGTGGGGGGGGGGGGGGAGGGTGTGGCGGGGGGATCGATCGAGCCTGTGAGGGGGTTCCTTTAAAAACAACATTTTTGATCAGGAGCCGAGATTGCGGTTTGAGTGGGCTCATTCAGAACCCTCACCACCAGCATAATGTTATGGGGCCCGCTCCTTCCATTTTTTCTTAAAAACATAGCGTTTACTGTGCAGAAGAAGGCCATTCGGCCCATCGCTTCAAAGTGTTCTGAAATACGGCGGGAAAATCCAGCAAGGCAGCTGGCGGACTGCCCTTTGCTTTTCCCGCTGGATAAAGCAGCGAGAAAAAAAGGGAAAATGTCACCCTGTGGCAGTAATTTAAAGTAGAGCAGGGCCGTTATCCCCAGTCCCCTGACCAATATCTATCCCTCAATCAACACTGGTCATTATGACTTTATTAACCACAAGAAAAGATGTTGGCGGAATACGGATTACAGCCTCTGCTGCCGACACAACTGAAGGAGAAGATCATGGTGCTAACTTCTTTTTAAAAACATGTAATGTATTTAGTTTTTGCTGTTTTCCTGCCAGCTCCCTAAGACACCATAGTGGATACAAGTTGGCAGAGCTTCCAAGGTACCGCCCAGCAATATATCACCATTGTGAGCAATTAGGTTGGTCTACAATGAGGTTTCACTTCTGTAAGAGTCTCGTTGTGAATATCTTGATCAGCCATTTTTGATATAATTGTGTTTTGCCTTTAAAGGGAGTTCAGGGGCGGGATTCTCCCCTACCCGGCGGGGCGGGGGGTCCCGGTGTAGCGGAGTGGCGCCAACCACTCCAGCGTCAGACCTCCCAAAGGTGCGGAATTCTCTGAACCTTTGGGGGCTAGGCCCGCGCCGGAGTGGTTGGCGCCACGCCGTCTGGCGCCAAAACCGGTGCCAGCGGCCTTTGACGCCCGCCGCCCGGCACCGGGGCTGGCCGAAAGGCCTTCGCCGGTTTGCGCATGCGCCGGTGCGTCAGCTGTCGCTGACGTCACCACCAGCGCATGCGTGCTGGGGGATTCTCTTCCGCCTCCGCCATGGTGGAAGCCGTGGCGGCGGCGGAAGAAAAAGAGTGCCCCACAGCACTGGCCTACCCGCCGATCGGTGGGCCCCGATCGCAGGCCTGGCCACCGTGGGGGAACCCCCCGGGATCCGATTGCCCCGCGCCCTCCCCCAGGACCCCGGGGGCCCGCTCGCGCCGCCGATCCCGCCGCCACCAGAGGTGGTTCAAACCACGGCGGCGGGACAGGCCTCTCAGCGGCGGGACTTCGGCCCATCGCGGGCAGGAGAATCGCCGCAGGGGTCTCGCCGATTGGCGCGCCGTGATTCCCGCCCCCGCCAATTCCCAGGTGGCGGAGAATTCCGGCCACGGCACGGGCGGGATTTTCGCCGGTCCCAGGCGATTTTGCCCCTGGTTTCTGAAAAGAGATGAAACTTGTCGGTTTGATATTATGACTAAGCACATCATGTTGTGCCAAGGCAACGCTTCAGTCCCAGGCTCGAAATAATGCAGGGCGGAATTTTCAATTTTTGAGGCTAAGTGAGGTGGCGGGCTTTGTGGGGATTTGTGCCCGATGACCTGTTCGGATACTCAGGCTCGGTAGCTCAGTGATTATGTATTGGGGAGTTTGTGGTGCGCTGGGAACAGATTTGCCCGCTGTCACCTAATAGGGCTTGAATGTCAAGGCACCCTATTTACAAACCACCCTCACTCTCTCCAGCCCAGTTTGGAGACAAAGACACTGTTCTGTAGTATAACTGACGCCCTGGGTGCCTCATAAATGGTGTGCAGTAAGGGAGGGAAATCGGCTACCCTTGAAAGCCCACCAACCTCACCTTGTCAGCCTGCAAGGGTGGACAGTGCAGTTGGCCAGAAACAGCATCCAGAGCAGGAAGAGGGTGAATGAGCTCATCCAATCCGCTTCAACTCATTCCAATCTCGCACACTCATAATAGCATTTTGCACTCAAAAGGTTGCACACCTCAGTGATCTCACATAATATTAGTGGGGGATAGTTCACCACTGATAGTCTCACAAATATTTCAATATCACCAGCATCTTATCTATCTGCAGCACAAACTCCATCCACATCCCTGACTGGGGAGGCCTCGGCACTCACAGCAGACATACATGCTTTCCAACTTCTCCTCTATCTCATCATATTCCATTCACTTGTCTTCATCCAGGCCAAGCTTGCCCACAGCAAGAGGCAGAGATCCCAGATCAGAGGAAGGAGGGCAGACATAATTGAGTTCACTAAATTTGAGGAGGATGCTGTTGAGTTGGTGGGGAGGACAGGGTTGTGAAGACAAGATCAGCCTCACCCAGCAAACCAGTATGGATGAGCTCTCCATCAGTTGATCACATCCTGACATTCACAGTGAGAGACACACAACGTTGAATTCAGCCTATTCATGAATTAAATCTCTCTACTCTCTCTTACTGACACTCGCAGATCCAGATGTCCGTCAAGACCCAACATAAGCCCCAGCTCTCAAGGCCACTTCAGATGGGGAAGGTGACGAACCATTTTCACCCTCCAGCAGCTCAGAGAGACACACCTTGATGGGTCCTAGCTATATGTAGCTCAGGGTCACATTCTGGGGAACACCTCACTGACATGTCTCCCACAGCTGTCGCAGGCAGTGACAACCTAGGTCTCTGGTACCCAAAGGCCCTTTGGAGCACAGGCACCCACGGAGTTTGAGTCTGATGATGTGCCTCTGGGAACGACCATGTGAAACATACTGGAAATGCATCAGGCAGCAGAAGATCCGGTAATTGCAAGAGGCAGTCAACAGACAAGAGCAAAGGATGGAAATGTCAGTCCCCAACATGCAAACGTCTTGAGGTCTACATCGGCAGGGGAGCAATCGCCTTGGAGAACTTGATCCAGTGCTTAGACCTGCACTTCAATACTATAGGCATTTGTAGGATGCATCAGTGGTAAGGCAAAAGGGTGCTGCTTCTCCTCTGGGAGTCAGGCAAGGGCCCTCAAGCACCCACAGGGAGGAGGACCAGCAGATGGACACCACCTAGGCCATCTACCCAGGAGAATGAGAGTCCAACCAATCCAAAATCCCCTATGACCCCATCATAGCAGCACGGTAGCACAAGTTGCTATAACTGTGGCTTCACAGAGCCAGGATCCCAGGTTTGATTCCCCGCTGGGTCACTGTCTGTGTGGAGTCTGCATGTTCTCCCCGTGTCTGCGTGGGTTTCCTCCGGGTGCTCCGGTTTCCTCCCACAGTCCAAAGACGTGCAGGTTAGGTGGATTGGCCATGATAAATTGCCCTTAGTGACCAAAAAGGTTAGGAGGGGTTATTGGGTTGTGGGGATAGGATGGAGGTGAGGGCTTGGGTGGCTCGATGGGCCGAGTGTTCTCTGTTCTATCACCTTCAGCTGCACAGGCCAAGAAGGGTGGACCTGCCCCATTGCTGGAAACGTGAAGCATCCCTCCAGCTCCTGATCCTCGAGAGGACGCCTGCCAAAATCACTGAAAACAAGCGTAGCAGCCAGCAGCCTACCTCCATCTCTGCTACAGATTTCAGGGATATATGTAGCAGTAATGCTAGAAAAATTAAGAAACTTTGAAATCACTTCTGGGTTATTTGTGTTCAATAACTGTAAACACCACACACCTTTGTAAACCAATTTGTCTGTTTATGAAAATGGAGTCGTCACTTTGAAAGCATATGCATCTATCTACCCTCTTAATGCAAGGGTGGCCCATGCTACCCCTCCATGTTCACCCCCCCTTTGTGAGCCTCAAATTCACGTGATGCGTATCTGTTTCATGACCCTTATTCTATCCTTGTGTTATGTCAGGGAATGTGTGAAGCCTCTTACTGAAGGATCTGCAAAATGTGCCTGCAACCATACTAGCTGTAACTGTCTCTCCAAATAAGAAGGATGCCTTCATTGGTAGAAAAAGCACAAGACCTGCAGCCTTGATGCTCTTTCCAAGTGTCCATAAAAAGCTTCTCATAAAGATAGCAACCACTGTGTCATAATATAAACCAGTATATCATGGTGCAGACACACACTGATGGACACACACAGGGACCAATCAACATGTACAAACACCGCATCCAATCACCAGTTAGAATACACACACTATAAAGGCAGAGGGCACCACGGTTCCCGCTCATTCTGGGTGCTGCCTATGAGTGTAACAAGAACTCATCCAGCCCAGCACAGACTTACAACGTGTGCTGAGAGAATCAATTGGTTCGGACAAGGCTTAGGTCTCTAGTTTAAGTTAGCATCATTTAGACCCACAGCCATCGTATGTTAGTTAGTTAGAAGTAGTTAATAAAATTGAGTTGAACCTTCATCAGTGTTGGAAGTGTCTGTTCATCTCTCAAGTCTACACTAGCCAACACTTCACACTGCATCAAGTCTTTTGATGCAGTGCCTGCACTGTTGTGATGACTATCATTTCCAAGCGTGTACCAATGAACAGGGCCTAGTGAATCATGAGGGTTCTAGGTGCAAGGCCGAATGCAGAGATTGCTCTCCAAGTGACTATTTGTAAAGGCTGTTCAGTCCACTGGCATTGCAGTAAGGGACATAAGAATTCAAATGTGTCCTGTTGCATGTATCTTAGTCATCATGGAATCACACCGTGATCAGTGCTTTGTGGGCATGTCTTTGATGTCATCTCACGTAGAAGCAGACCCTAATCTCCTAAATCATGTTCCTGCCCTTTCTGCTCTTCATTATCTGAGGCCTCGATCTTCTGTATGTCTCCTTTTTGCAAGGGATCCCCACTCTGCAGCACACCATTATGATGTGGGACGGCCTCAATAGAAGATACTGCAGAGATTTACCTGAGCAGTCCAAGATCCGAAGCTTATTTTTAGGCTGCCAATAGTTTGCACAATGATGGATTTTGTGCCACGTTGTATCTTTCCTCTGAGTGACTCAGAATGACGTACTGGTGTAATGAACTGACATTTGAGCGGGTACCACTTTTACCCAAAGCCTTGTTGAGGCCTTTCAGATATGTGAGGCACCTGGGAGTGACTCAGGATGTTTGAGTCATGGCAATCCCCAGGGTATATGGTACTAACAGGCTTGCTTCTGATGATCGTACACATATGAACAACGAATAGGGATAAGCCCCTCGGGCTTGCTCCCCCATTCAATAAGATCATTGCTGATAAATGAAATGAAAATCGCTTATTGTCGCGAGTAGGCTTCAAATGAAGTTACTGTGAAAAGCCTCTAGTTGTCACATTCCGGCACCTGTTCGGGGAGGCTGATACGGGAATTGAACTGGGGAGTGGTGGCCTGCCTTGGTCTGCTTTAAAAGCAATCTGTTTATCCCTGTGCTAATCCAGGTGATATGATATGATTGTGTTGCCAATTGGAATACTATCCCACCAGCGTCACCAATAATGTTGCTCTTTAGAGTCCCCAATATGATACTGAGGCTCTTTTTATGATATGATGCTATGTCCCAACAGCGTCGCCAATACTGTGGGTGTTTCTATTTCTCTTACTGAACCACAAGGCTTTCCCGTATATCGGTCAAATGACCACACAACCAGTTAGTCAGTTCAAGTTCAAAGATGGTTTATTTACACACAAAGGTTACTTTGACATGCAAGCACAACATACTACAAGTTAAACTACACCTATCAACCACAATTACCTATACCTAGCGTCAGGCGACTGGCACTGTGCAAATGGATAAGGCCTTTATCTTGATCTCGCGTGGCTGGTTTGAAGAAATGGCTGTCTTTGCTGGGCTCATCCGTCTGGATAGAAATTGTCCCATTGGGCAGACGCAGCATGGGTTCATAAAGGGCAGGCCGTGCCTAACTAATTTAATGGAATTTTTTGAGGACATTACCAGTGCAGTAGATAACGGGGAGCCAATGGATGTGGTATATCTGGATTTCCAGAAAGCCTTTGACAAGGTGCCACACAAAAGGTTGCTGCATAAGATAAAGATGCATGGCATTAAGGGTAAAGTAGTAGCATGGATAGAGGATTGGTTAATTAATAGAAGGCAAAGAGTGGGGATTAATGGGTGTTTCTCTGGTTGGCAATCAGTAGCTAGTGGTGTCCCTCAGGGATCCGTGTTGGGCCCACAATTGTTCACAATTTACATAGATGATTTGGAGTTGGGGACCAAGGGCAATGTGTCCAAGTTTGAAGATGACACTAAGATGAGTGGTAAAGCGAAAAGTGCAGAGGATACTGGAAGTCTGCAGAGGGATTTGTATAGGTTAAGTGAATGGGCAAGGGTCTGGCAGATGGAATACAATGTTGACAAATGTGAGGTCATCCATTTTGGTAGGAATAACAGCAAACGGGATTATTATTTAAACGATAAAATATTAAAGCATGCCACTGTGCAGAGAGACCTGGGTGTGCTAGTGCATGAGTCACAGAAAGTTGGTTTACAGGTGAAACAGGTGATTAAGAAGGCAAATGGAATTTTGTCCTTCATTGCTAGAGGGATGGAGTTTAAGACAAGTATGACCTATACTCCAGTGACCCCATGGAAGTCACTTACCTCAAATATCCAGAACCACCACCCGACCCCGACTACCCCGACAACACACTCGACACTACACAATGGCACAGGGACAATTCCTACAGACTTGTCCGCAATGACGAGAGTGACCCCCGGTCACACAATTCCAAAGTTGCATGCCTGATCCACACAAGGGTGTGGGATCCGGGAGAGCAGGACGACACGGTGTCTGACTCCCGACACGGTAACCCCTTTGTGACCCTGTTCACAGAGGCAGAATCAAAGTGAGGTGTCCAGATGATGTAAGATAGGAATCGTTTGAGGGAAACGATGTCCTTTCTGATGGAACCTGCACGTATGTTTGTCTTCGTTTTATGTTTGTTTGTTTTCAGCAATGTAAATGTTTCAGTTGGAGGATGGACATCTTCTTTTCAGCTGAAAAGATTGTGACCACCTCACATACACGTTAGCTTGTCTGCCGAAACTTTTGAGAACTTCGGTTTGATTGGAGATCTTTTCCAAAGTTGTAAGGCCACACGCCAAATAGTTTATCTGCAGATATCTCTGAGAACTTCAGTGATGTCCTCAGTTGGAGCATCTTGGCTCCCTTGGTTTTTTAGGTGCCCCTCTATTTGGCGAAATAGAGGCTGCAAGTCATGGTAAATACATTCATACCCGTTTTTCTTTCCAGGTTACTCAGGCAGTGGACAAACGGCACTGAGGACCCGCCCTGTCTGAGAACCAACCCTTGGTCAGCCAAGCTCGGGTATGGCACAGCACGCCCTACCCGGGGATCCCATCCAACCCGTACCCGTCGCGGCCCATACGCAACTCATTCGGATGTTTATTTCAAAGTTTGTTTTCATTTTAAGTTAGGTAGCCCTTCGGCCACCATCCCACATGCTATTTACATCCGGGAACATTCGGATGGTAAATCAGCAAAGCCTGCGAGACGGCTCGCAGAAGGAAGGATTGTTAGGTGTATGCTGTTCTTTAAATTCGCTTTTTGAAAAAAAATGAGGGGAGTCACAGGGTGTGACTTAGCCAGTCATTTTAAAGGGTCAATTGGGTTTTGAAAGACAGATGCACTAACAAGTAAAGGTCTTAAACTGTGTATTGACAGATACTGTGCTTGATCCCAAAGGTTTCAAAGGACGAGACAGAGGTCGAAGCCAGGATTGTCAATACCGGAGGAAGAAGGAAGAGAAAGAAGAAGAACAGCAAAATGATGGAAGCCCACTTATTACTGTTTAATGTCATATGTATATGTGTGGAAACAAGACACGTTTCCCCCACAACCCCCACCGTAAATGTTTCAATTACAGCAAACCCCCAGTGCTCAGCTCTGATCAGCGAGGTTCAGACCTGGTGTACTAAATTCATGACGTGGTACTCCATGTCCTACATAATCGAATCACTGTTGGTGATCGCGATCCTCATCATCCTAGTGCAGACCCTCAGGTTGAGGAAATGGAAGAGGAGAGCCTCTCGTTCCAGCACCTCACCCATCTATAGAGTTCAATCCCCCATCTTCGGATTCCACCAAACCCCTCAACCCCTCACTGATTACAACACTCTGTAAATAAAAATTCAGCCATGTATTATATTGTTCCATACTCGACTGCCGAGTTGGGAAGTGTGATGTTGTGGTATGAATGGTTAAGGTTTTAGAGTGATTAAATGTTTAAGTTAAGGTTAAGGTTAATAGTGATAGGTAGAGGTTCCCAGTTGTAGTAATGCATGTCCCTTTGACATAGGGCCAAGTAGAAATGTTAGTTAAAATTTTTTTTCTCTTCTTCCCATAGTTTAGAACAGAGTAGAACAGGAACTGGCAAGAGGTCAGAACACAAGGAAGGCAAAGTACATAGGTGATCCTTCACAATAGTATGATTGTGAGGATCACAAGGAGGGAATGTAGCCATGCTGGCCACGCAAAATGGACACTGAGCCAAACTAAAATGGAGGACAGCAGGGAAAGCCTGTTTAGTGAGAACAGACAGCCTGCTCTCAACTAATTAGCATTTTGCAAGCAGCAAACCAGTTTTCTGGCCAGGTGCAGATCTCCAAGCCAAAGGTGTTAATGGCAAAGCGCTTAACATTCTGATGAGGCGGCCCAGATCCAGGCACACACAATGGCAACATTTCCATCTCAATGTAGCACTTAATTGGTGGAGTAGACAGGATGGCACCAGAGTAACGAATATCGAAACCACCCCCCAACATCGAGGAAAGCCCCGCATTGGAGGATTTCGAAGGTAGCCGTTTGGAAACGTTCCAATCGGTACCGAAAGGTAGAGCCCGCCTAGAAGGGGGCAAGGACATTAGAGAGGGGTATAAAAGCAAATCCCCCACAGAGCCCGGTCTGTTAAACTCGTGCTCCGGCTCTGACTGACATCTCGCATCCTGACTCCAGCCGTTGAGCACCAGCCGCCGAAACCGTAAGTTCAACGCTCGCTACGCGATCCAAGCCCACTAGACTCCCAAGTACCAGAACGCTTGCTGAAGGCTGCAGACAAAACCAGGACGAAGGCCTCGTTCTCTGACCTTGCCTGTTCCTGTTAGATAAGTATTCTGTTCACTTAAGTTTAGTTATAGCTTAGTCTCTTAGTGTGTGCATGAGTATTTATTATAACTGTATAATAAATATTGATCGTTTGAACTTTACTAATCGGTGTATCGTCTTTATTACTTTGAACTTGACCTTGGGATACTTGTGACGTTGCCTATACGGCAACTGGCGACTCCAGAGCTAAATAATTACATAGAACAGAGCCTAGTAGTGTTAAGCACACGTCGAACTCGGAGGCGTGTTAATACACTCCAATAAACGCGTTTTACGCCCATAGTAAAACGTGCAACAGGTTATGTTGCAATTATATACGGTGTTAGTGAGGCTGGGCGGGTCCTTAGCGGTCATTGACCTTGGCGGTTAGGCTCTCTCAGCAAAGGGGGGTGGCGCCGATCCGTTTGTGTCTGTATCGGTTTCTTGAGTGCAGTCCTATTGTTCTGGGGAAATTGGCCATTAAAATGCAAACGAGCAGGAGTTTCGTTCAGGTCTAGCTATCTGTGTTTCAAATACACAGAAGCTCTGTATCTGTCTGAGTCCTAGGTTAGCCATAATTCCCATGGTCCTTTGCAGGTGACCATCTGAGATGGCTATATCCCATCTTCTTGATCCTGAACGTGAAGTGTGGTGGATCACACTGTTGATCCCTTATTATCCTTGGTGCGCTGGTCACCCTTGGTCAAGGACAGGTTCTACACTACTCTGTCCTATATTTTGAGGCATTTACCTGATTCTATTAACACACCAAAACTTACTAATTTCTAACGGGTCACTACAAAACATTTCACTATTAAACATTTAACTTATCCGCACAATTGAATCTCTAACTAACACTATCTAAACTATTCTTATGCTGCTGGTAATTGTCAAAAAGAAAGTATGTACAGTACAAAAATTTTAAAACCGCAGCATTACATTTCTACTTAATCTAGCAAAGTTTACAGAGGTACATGGTTCTAATTCTTACAGCAGGTAATTCAGTTTTGTTGAATGCCAATAAAGGGGGCTTGAACTGTATATATCGGGGATCTGGAGGCTTTTGCTCGCCATTTGTGGAGTCTAAGTGTCTGAATGAGACTGCAGATTATTGCAATTACCAGAAGTGCCTCTACTGTGTATGAAAGGGGGTTCCAGTTGGTAATGTTTTCGCACCAAGTGGGGGTGTCAGTGTCTGTATCTATGTGTGGTGTAGTCTCCAAGCTAGGGGTGTCATGTTGGGTGGTGGTGTTCGGGCCTGGTGTGGTGCACATTAAAATAGTTTGTTGCACGCGCAGTTTCAGAAGTCCAGTGATGATCAAAACGTATGTCAGCAGTCCTTGCTTCATCCTGTCTTCTGTCTTCCGTTTTCCGTGTATTCCTGGGGGTGCGAGCATAATATCTGTTATTATCTTCGGTTAATATCTCGCTTTACTTGTCTTTCTCTCCTTAATCCAATTTCCCATTATGATCATCACCATGTGTGACTCCCTCATTTTTTTTTTTTGAAATAACATTTTGAGAGACAAGAAATACTAATTTTTAAAGTACAGAGACTCTCGCAGCTTGTGGCCAATGTGGGAGTGGGCGGACAATTTCTCTGTCCAGTCTTTTTTTACTGCAACCAGTGGTGATTGAGGCTCATCTTAACCAGCTGAAATTTTAGGACGGCCAGTTTTATAAAGTTTCTTCGTCTCAGGGCCCGGAGGTAGTTCGCGTGTAGCAGCATGTGTGGCAACCAAGTGTGTCAAACATGTAAATAACAGGTGGGGAACGACCAAAGGATCATGGAATGTAAAGGAAAGAGTGTACAGAGCGTGGCAAAGGGCATTCTTTAAACCACAGTAAAAGAGCAGATAAGGGGAAACTAAGACCTGCCAAGGACAGTGTAGCGTGTAGGGAATCATTCCAGAGTACTCGAAGTGAAGAGAACATGAGTTGCTTGTAGGCCACTGCAGGGCAAGAATGGGTGGAATCTCTGGGTAGGGCGGTGATCAATGCCGTTGCTCCACTACCCGAGCTTGACTGACTGGATGCATTTGGGGTCCTCAGGTGGGGAAGGGATTAGTGCCGTTAGTCCACTACCTGGCTGACCGAAATGAGCAGAAAGAATTTGTAGTCATGTGAGATCCAATAATTGTTCCTTTAACGGCCATTGGTCAGTAAATGGTGTCTGGGTTTCTGTGAGAAGAGTAACTATGACTATCAAGAAATCGAGTGTCAGGACGACATCAATTAAAACCATGTAACAAGAAGAAAAGAAGAAGCAAAGAAGGTGGGCAAGCTCCATTAGAAATTAGGACACCTTAATACTTAGGCGGTTTCTCTTTCTCATCATCTGACACCTCAGGGTTCTGTACCAAACAGTGTTGTAAAAGGATTACCAAAATGAGAGTCAGGATCTGAATCATCACCATCTCCCGGTTGCCAGACTCGTGTCTGCCGTTTTTGTGCCGTGGCTGCATGGGCCGTCGTAGGATCCGAATCGTCATGTCTTAACATAGACATAGAACAGTACAGCACAGAACAGGCCCTTCGGCCCTCAATGTTGTGCCGAGCCATGATCACCCTACTCAAACCCACGTATCCACCCTATACCCGTAACCCAACAACCCCCCCCCCCCACCCCTTAACCTTACTTTTTATTCGGACACTACGGGCAATTTAGCATGGCCAATCCACCTAACCCGCACATCTTTGGACTGTGGGAGGAAACCGGAGCACCCGGAGGAAACCCACGCACACAGGGGGAGGACGTGCAGACTCCACACAGACAGTGACCCAGCCGGGAATCGAACCTGGGACCCTGGAGCTGTGAAGCATTTATGCTAACCACCATGCTACCCTGCTGCCCCATAGTCTACAAGAGTTGTCGCGGTGCCAAAAGGGTGTTCGTTTGTCATGAGGCGTAGGGGCGGTGGCTGTGGCTGTGGAAGGGAGGTAGGGGGCCAAAATATATCCTTGTCATAGTTCCGGGGCCTGGGGTGATTGGGGGTAGAGAAATCGTATCGTTGGTCAGGGATAGCAATCAATTCAGGGAGGCTGTCGCTGGAGTCAAGCTCAAGGTGGAAGTCTGTACCTCTGGGCGGAGACAAGGTCGGGTCTGTGGGTGTTCTGGCATGGCTGGGGGAGGGTTGGACTAGGTTGTCGATGGGCAGGGCGGAATAGTCTCCTATTGCCAGAGAGATGTGGTGGGAGTCGGTACATTGGGTTCCATAGACTTTGAGTTGGTTGATGTGGAACCAACCAGTTTTAACATTAAGGTATGTTATCTTGTACATGGAGGGGCTCACTTTGTCTGAAATGGAATAGGGTTCTGCAAATTTGGGGGAGAGGAAAGAACTGGTGTTGTGAAGGGAAAGCATTACCTGCTGACTGACTGTATATTCTACGGGTTGGACGGTTTTGTCAAAGCAGGCTTTACTCTTCTTCCTTCTAGCACCTAGCCGGACAGCTGCAGCGAGCTGTGCTGCTTTAATATTGTCTGTGACTTGTTGGACCGCTTTTGCATGGGTGAGGGCGGTGACTGTGGGGCGTGCCAAATCGAGACCTAATAAATATTCAATTCCCTTCAAGGGTCGTCCGATCATGAGAGTGTGGAGGGCGAAACCTGTGGAACTGGAAATGGTGTTCCGAATAAACATAAGAACAAATGGGAGAACTGTGCCCCATGTGGTGTTATTCTGCTGCACCATCTTTCTAATGGTTGCTTTTCAAGTGCGATTCACTCTTTCAACAATGCCACTGGATTGGCGGTGATATGCTATGTGGATTTTTTGCCTGATTCCAAAAATTGTTAAAACTTTTTGCATGACTCTGCTGGTGAAGTGGGAATCTTGGTCTGACTCAATGCTGCGGTGTAGACCCCAGCGTGTAAATATCTGTTGGGTCAAAATCTTAGCTGTGGCCTTTGCTGCGTTTGTCCATGAGGGAAATGCTTCTACCAATTTTGTAAAGGTGTCGATTACCACGAACATGTACTTGAAACCATTTCTTCAATGGGGGAGGGGGCTAATGTAGTCAAGTTGCAAATTTGTCCAAGGGCCATTAACCGGTCGGGTGTGACGTAATTGTCCTTTCTTTGTGTACCGTTCAGGATTGCTTTGAGCACAGATAAGGCAATTCTTTACATAATGTGTTACATCAGTTTTTAAATCGGGCACCAACACAAAGGTCTTAAATGGGCAATGGTTTTGTCTATCCCCTGATGTCCGTGTCCGTCATGAAACTGGTAAATGAGCTGATTTCTGTCCTGGGTGTTTTAAAACTATGCCGTCCTGTACCGTCAGTGAGTCCTTCCAGTTATCATAGGGGGCTGGGAAGTTGTCGTCTAAAACCTGTTTGAGGGTGTCATCTGCTTTTTGGGCCTGAGATAGATCCTCAATATTGGTCTAGGAAACCTGGACTGCATGTATCGGTTCGCTTGCTGGGGGCTGCCAAAAGTGACACTGGCGTGATCCTGCTTTGGCTAAGGCGTCTGCCTTTACATTACCGGGTGGGGACGAACGATGATGGCTTCTCACTTTAATTATACTGTACGTGCGGTCTGAGGCTGTCCTAAGAATATGGTTTAACAACGGGACAGAGGGTAGGGGTTTTCCATCGGTTGAAACGAATCCCATAGATTCCCATAGGGGCAGGAATTCTGTCAAGCTATTGCATACATATAGACTGTCCGAATGTATGCCTGCGGGGGTTGGGAAAGAATCTGGGTGTTGCACTACACATGCTATGGCTGCGAGTTCTCCTGCTTGTGAACGAAGGTGGCCGGGCAATTTTGAAGAGATTTCTTCTCATGCGCGTCCCTATGCATCTTCTACATGAATTCCACAACCAGTTATTCTCTTTCCATGTTCTATCATGGCGGAACCGTCTACATAAATCTTTAAGGCGTTGCCTGTGGTTTAGGAATTCTGTGTTTTACTGCCTGCACGTGGGTGTAGTGACCTTGGAATAAAGGGTCCTGTGTGGTGTTGGGCTGCTATGATCTGGCACTCATGTGGGGTCCCTGCATATTGGAGATTATCGGCTAGAAATGTGAGTCTTTGTCCGTTTGACTGTAATGCCCCTTCCTTTAATAGTAATGTCCAGTGAGCTGCTCTGATTTGGCTGACTGAACCGTCCTTTAATCTACCATCTAACAATAGCTGCGTGGGGGTGTGCTCGGTCAAGATTGTTACTGGGTTAAGGCCTGTGATGTACACGAAATACTGTACTGCCCAAAAGACTGCAAGCAGGTGTCGCTCGCAGGCTGAGAATCCTTGCTCTACGGGGTCCAAAACACATGAGGCATAGGCGACGGGTCCTAACCGATCATGTCTTTCCTGCAGGAGTACTGCTGATAGGGTTCGGTCGGTGGTTGCCACTTCTATGGTATAGGGCGAGTGTGGGTCTGGAACTTGCAAAGCGGGGGCTGTGCCTAGGGCACGTTTTAATTCATCAATGGCGTCTGTGTGGTGCGGAAGCCATTCCCATGTGGCGTTCTTTTTAAGGAATTCTGAGAGTGGGGCTGCTTTTGTGGCAACACCATCTATTTGGTTCCTACAATATCCTACTAAACCTAGGAATGACCGGAGTGCAGTGACATTGTGGGGCTGGGGTAATTTAACGATTGATTCGATTTGTTTATGTTCAATTACTCTCTTCCCGTGGGTGATAATGGTGCCTAAGTAAAGAACCTTTTCTTTTAAAATCTGGGTCATTTTGGGGTTGACTTTGCACCCAATAGATTGCAAAAGACCTAGCAATTCCGAAAGGAACTTTACATGCCCTTCTTTTGGGTCCATCTGCAGGAGTAAATCATCCACATACTGTGTAAGGCATTTGGGTCGGGAAAATTTGGAAAGTCCGTTGGCCAATTGCCGATGTAAATGGAGGGGGAGTTGTGGAATCCTTGCAGGAGGCATCTCCACGTATACTGCTGCCCTTGAAATGTGAACGCGAACTTACAGGTCTTGTCTAGCTGGATGGACCAAAAGCTATTGCTGATGTCCAGCACTGTGAAGTACTTTGCCTGTTTGAGCATGGTCTCGGGACTCGTGGCAACTGTGGGGGCTGCTAAAGGGGTTACCTTGTTAAGTTCTCGGTAGTCGATGTTAATCGCCATGAACCATCAGGTTTTCTTATGGGCTAAATTGGGGCATTATTTGTTGATGCTACGGGACAAATTACTCCTTGGTCTAATAAACTATGAATAACTTTTGAAATCTCACTCTCGGCTTGCTGTGGGAAACCGTATTGCTTCAGTGGCTTTGGATCGGGACCTAAAATTGTGACCATACCTGGGATCTTCCCACAATCATGTTTCTGTTGTGCGAACAAAGATTTGTGTTTCACGAGGACCTCTCTAATTGTTTGGTCTGCATTAATTGTTTGCGGATTAAACCAGTAGTTTCCTACTGAGCAAATCCTGTGTTCATAATCCCCTACTGTGAGCGTAGCGGGGGCCCTCTCTGCTTTGGCCATTCTCCATACACATTTATTCACTGGATCAAAGGAAAGATTATGGGAGCTCATAAAATCGAGTCCTAGAATGTGCTCGGCTGTTTGGGGCAAGTCGACTAAAACGACAGGGTTCCTGGTGCTTATGTTCCCTATCTGAATATCTACGGGGGCTGTGATGTATCCCTGTTGTATGTGTCTGGTCAATCCACTTAGGGTGATGGTGTCTGTGGTGGGCCATTTGTCACGCTGAAACATGGTGGAGGAGTTTAAAGTGGTGCGGGACCCTCCTGTGTCCCAAAGAAATTCGACTGTTTGTCCCCAGACTGTACCTGTGACTACTGGTCTGCCTGATTTGTCCCAGAGTGTGTCGCAGACCTAAGTTGGGGAGTTCGAACACCGTCAATCTGTGGAATTGGTCTGCAGTGGGCTGGAATGGAATGATTTTGGTGTAAGCATCTCTCAACTGGGTTATGGATAGTGGGGTGGTGTAAACGAAATCAGGCTCATCCTGATCCGAGGACTTGCTCTGTGTGGTGACCGGATTCTTGGGGGTGTGTGCTGCCTGTGCAGTCGGTGGTACGGGTGCTTTTCGGGGCATGGGGGGAGCTTGATTCTGATTTCCTCTATCCTCTACATATCTTTACATATCTCTGGGTGTTTTCATTTAATTCTTGCCAAGTGGGGGCACCGTCCTCATCTAAATTTTGTCCAAACGTATATCTAAATCCATTCTGCACTGAAAGCAGTCACTGTAGTTTCTCTATTTGTTGTCTGCATTTCGCATGGTCTACTGTGCTCTGTCTCTGTTCTGTTGTGGAGCTGTGGAGCGCTCACAACGTTGCTTTTAAATCTAAGCATTGACTACTTAGCTGGGCTACCTGCTGTTCTGTTTCTTCTCTTACCAGGACTGGGCGCTGTATATCTTGGTAGGCTTTATCGTACTGGGCCTGAAAGCTGCTAAGGTGAACTAAATATGATTGGTGTGCATGTTTCACATCAGCCATCTCCTTATCCTTAGCTGCCAACTATTCCTGGAGTTTCTCAATAATCTTTTTGCTTTCACTATTGTTTCCCTCATTCGTCTCGTCTTTCTCAACTAACTGCCTGCGGAGCGTCTTCACCACCTCCTCTGTGCCTCGCAACTGTGCCAAACAGGACACTATTGCCATCGGCTTTCGGACTTGCGCTGCATTTTTCTTATGGACCTCAGTTAGGTTGTCCCACCAAGTTTGTCCTATGCTTCCTGGACCTGACTTGTCATTCGCAAAAAAATTGGAGCAAAGGGGCCATCCTTTCCCCTTTAAATACTTCCTCAACTCTTCCTCCCAAATGGGGCATTGCTCTGCTCTGTTGGTCACTGCGACCTCGGGTTCCTGTGGGTTCATTAAATGTTCCATCGCTTTTGTGGCCATTGCTTCTAATATCTCTTGCTCTACTTTTAATCTGTTTCCTATCGTTAATTTCGGACAGGGGAATAAGGCGGCGATTTAAACTGCGGGTGTGGCCTAAGCGACTTTCCGGTTTATAATTCCCTCGATAGTTTGGACACAATCTAACGAGTTTACCTTAAATCCCTGTTAGTGCGCATGCAGGTTAGTACATACTTCCGAAATTCAGTGATTTGGTCGATATGGGCTTGCACTTGTGGTTCTTTCTTTCTCTCGCAACTGGATTTCAAAGTTTTGTGGGTTCTCTCGGAGTGACAAAATCACTTCTAATCGAGTCCCGCCAGAGGTCGCCAATAATGTTGCCAATCGGAATACTATCCCACTAGTGTCACCAATAATGTTGCTCTTTAGAGTCCCCAATATGATACTGAGGCTCTTTTTATGTTATGATGTTATGTCCCAACAGCGTCGCCAATACTGTGGGTGTTTCTATTTCTCTTACTGAACCACAAGCCTTTCGCGTATATCGGTTAAATGACCACACAACCAGTTAATCAGTTCCAGTTCAAAGATGGTTTATTTACACACAAAGGTTACTTCGACATGCAAGCACAACATACTACAAGTTAAACTACACTTATCAACTACGGTAACCGAAACTTAACTTCAGGCAACCAGCACTGTGAAAGTGGATAAGGCCTTTATCTTGATCTCACGTGGCTGGAATGAAGAAGTGGCTCTGTCTCTGCTGGGCTCATCTGTCAGGTAGCGATCGTTGGTCTTGAACTTGGCTGTCTGGTCGTTATGCTGCAGTTGGGATTCAAAAGAGGCTGGCACAAGCTGGGTCCAAAAGAGACCGAACACATGGCTGTATCCCCTTTTATCCCTCTGGGATTTCACGCTCTTTGGGGCGGTCCTTAATCCTGGACCCAATAATTTGACAGGCTTCGATCACTGCCTTCGATTTTGGCCAATAAAGGGGTGGGTGCCTTGATGGCTGGGCGGGTCCTTAGCGGTCATTGACCTTGGCGGTTGGGCTCTCTCAGCAAAGGGGGGTGGCGCCGATCAGTTTGTGTCTGTATCGGTTTCTTGACTGGAGTCCTATTGTTCTGGAGAAATGGGCCATTAGAATGCATTAGAGCGGGGGTTACGATCAGGTCTAGCTATCTGAGTTTCAAATACACAGAAGCTCTGTATCTGTCTGAGTCCTGGGTTGGTCATAATGCCCATGGTCCTTTTCTGGGGCTCCCCTTGACCATGAACCTCAGACTGGGCTTCCTCTTGAAGCTGCGCTAGGTGGTGCTGGGCATTTCTCCTCCTCAGTCAGATCTAAGCCATCAATAAGACCGCATTGATCATAGGCCCCATTACACAGTCTTCCTTCTCCCTGGGGAATGGCACATGCAGGGGTTAATAAACACTGGGAAGATATAATAGAGCTAACACTCACAAACAAACATGCAATCTTATGCCCCAGAGCTGCGTCTGCAATAATACCTACTTCCTCATAGTCTTGCAGCTGAGGCGCACTCACACCTCCAGGTGTCCACGATGCCAACCCCAACGCTTTAGATCTCAATCTCACAGAACCTGTTTGTGTCGTGTTAAACACACTGAGATAACACGGGCTGCAACTGGATGCAGCTTTAACTGAAAGATACTCCAGACCTTGAAGTTAGTTCAATCTGATTTATTGAACCTGTCACACAGTTAGCACAGTTCTTTGTGAGTTCGACTCTCTGCTAACCTAAGTGTGATTACTCTGTCTGACTGAACCAGACTAGCTCTTAGCCACATGCTGGAGGTGTTATGTGATATATACACCCTGACTCACTCTGTAGATGTCCCCAGTGGAAAGAGGCAGAGTGTGAGTGCCTCGTGCCTTTTATAGTGGGAAACCACTCTCCAGGGTTCTGCCTGCTGATTGGTTATGTCCTGTTCTCTGTGTTCATTAGCTGCCTGTCTGTGTCTCATTACGTGCATGTCTGCATATCATGACACTTTGGACACATTATGAAATGTGTGACCTTACTAAAAGGGGCTCATTCAATATATTATCTTGAATGCTGATCAATCTTATCTAGTACTCCCCCGTAAAGGCAGCACAGAGAGGCTTGCCAGAAGAAAAGCCTCCCTGCAGATCGGTGTGCCATTTTGTCTGGCAGACCCAATCACCCTCTCTCCCCCTTTCAAGCCCCTCCCTGCTTCTTGGACCCCATCCATCATTTCCCCAGCCCCCCCCCCCCCCTTACCCCCCTCTACTTTGCAAAGACCCCCCCATCCCCCCAGGCTGGCAGTGTCAAGGTGCCCTGGTGCCAAAGGGAGTACCAGGGAGTACCACTCAGGACGGTGGGGGGGGGGGGGTGGTCTACAATGGCCTGGGAGACTCCCTCTGCCCCCCCCCCCCACCCCAAGTTGCTATCCCAACTGGTCCATGTTTGTGTGAACCAGCACTAAAACAATACCCTGGCGAGGTCTCCCAAATGCGGCTGGAGAGTCCAGGGCGGCAGGTGAATCCAGATTATGACGGGTAGAGCGAGTCAGTTGACTTGCGATTCGTCTGCCACCCGGAATGCGGAGCCTGATTTGAGGCTCGTCTGTAATGCACCTGTTGCACCTGGACCTGTGTCGGGTGCAATGGGTTTGCTGAATCATGCCCATTGTTAACAAGTGACATAAAACACTGGCATTATTTACAGATTCATATATGATGCAAAAGCAATTTCCAGCAGTGATTTGTTATCTATTTGGTGTGGTTGGTGGGGTCGTCAGCTAGAGTGGGGGGGGGGGGGGGGGGGGGGTGATTCAAAGGTCAATTTTGGTGTTCATTTTGTTCAACGTATCTATCAGGTAGCATCCGAAAATAGGTCATATTCAGGAGGTAAATCCAGAACTGTTTGTCACTTAGCTTTTATCAAGAAACACAGAACGAAGGGTAAACCATTCCGCCTCTTGAGCCAATTCTGGCATTTAATTTGGTCAGGACTTATCTGTAATTCAGCTTTCCTTTGATTCATATTCCTCACCAACTCACAAAAGTCTGACCCAGCATTCATAGTCTTTTGGGGAAACAGTTCGACATTTTCAATATCTTTGCTTGAAAAAATATCAGGCTGGATTCTCCATTTCAGGGACTATGTCCCCATGCCATCGTGAAAACTGAGGCCTTTTACGCCAGAGAAACTGGCGTCAAAAGGCCACAGATACACAGTCTTGCAGGGGGCTAGCAGGCAGCTGTCATGGAGCAGACAACTCCAGCTGCCAATACGGCCTG
Source organism: Scyliorhinus canicula (assembly GCF_902713615.1). Taxonomy (NCBI): domain Eukaryota; kingdom Metazoa; phylum Chordata; class Chondrichthyes; order Carcharhiniformes; family Scyliorhinidae; genus Scyliorhinus; species Scyliorhinus canicula. Next base: position 115,837,147 of record NC_052151.1, read on the forward strand.
CCACACTTCCGGGTCAGAGGCCGCGCATGCGTACGGTGGCGGCCACGCCATGCTCCATGGCAGACTCAGACCTCAAATCTCTTTATTCCTCCACAGCCCCTACTTTTCAACATTAAGAAAATATTCTGTCATTCGTGGATCTAAAGTGCGTGGCCTTACAATTCGACATATTGAACTCCAACTGCCATAGTTTTATCCACTCTTGTAGTATATCTATGTTACTTTGCAATTTACTGCTCTCATCCATGGGCTGACTCCAATCTATTAACTTCCACCGTTGACTGGACTGAGTTAGGCTGTGTGCCCGCAAAACCTTCGATTGTCAATTTTCATTTGCCATGTGCTCAGTTATCATAGAATCATAGCAGAGGGGGGGCATTCAGCCTGTCATGTCTGTGCCGGCTCTCTGCAGGAGAAATTCAGCTCGTTCCACTTTCCCACATTTTGGTTGTAGCCCTGAAATATTTTCTATTCAATAATTATCCAATTCCCATTTGAAAGTCACCATTGAATCTGCCTCCACCACATTCTTGGACAGGGCATTTCAGTTCAGGACCATCACTGTATAACAATGTTTGGTTCTTTTGCCAATCACCTTAGATTAATGTCCTCTGGTTCTTGAACCTAAACCACCTGACCCCCAACCCCCCAGCCACCTCACAAAGAAAATCACTTTCTGGAATTCTCTTTTGCAAGTGTTTTATGGCACTTGTTAGTAATAGCACTCATCAGGAGTGTAATGAAAAACTCTCCACTTGCTTGGGTGAGTGCAGCTCCAACAACACTCAAGAAGCTCCACACCACCCAGGACAAAGCAGCCTGTTTGATTGCCCCTCTTTCCACAAACATTCAAATCCTCCACCACCAACGAACAGTGGCAGCCATGTGTACCATCTACAAGAATGCACTGCAGGAACTCTCAAAGCTTTCTAGACAGCAGCTTCCAAACCCACGACCACTACCATCTAGAGAAGGACAAGAGCAGCAGATACTTGTGAACTCCACCACCTGGAGGTTTCCCTCCAAGTCACTCACCATCCTGACTTGGAAATATGTCGCCGTTCCTTCACTGTCGCTGGGGCAACATCCTGGAACTCCCTCTCTAACAGCACAGTGTGTACCTACACCTCAAGGACTGCAACAGTTCAAGAAGGCAACTCACCACCACCTTCTGAAGGGCAACTAGAGATAGGCAATAAATGTTGACCTAACTAGAGACGCCCACATCACATAAATGAATAATATAAAAACCAAAATAAATTTTTAGGATAAAGCATTTTCAGGTGCTACATGATAGAGGAACATGAGCAAGAGAACATAATCTTAATAAAGTTAACCCTTCAAGAAGCATTTTCTTCACACAAATGTGGAACTCTGTTGTCCCTAAAGGTTGGGAATGCTGGGAACTATCTATGAACTGAGATCCAAATAAGTCAATGAGATTAGTCAGACAAAGCCGACTCTTCATATATCCACATTGACAGTCTTTGTCTCCTGTGTAATTTAATGTTCACCCAGAATATACCCACTATAGAAATCATTCTTATTTGCCTTGTACTATTTTTAAACAAATCATAATTAATTGTTATCTACGCTAATTACATTGAAAATTCCTGAAGCTGCTATTTTCATTGTACTGAAGATAAACCAATGATGTATTTGTCTGTTGATTTTGATTGAACTATTGAAGATTTTAATTACAATAGTTTCTATATTAGATTAACTTTACTGCACTGACATGTCACTGGCTTACATTATTTCTATTTTTAGTTGCTAACGCCCACATTGGTGCACTTTGTACTTTATTGTGTTTCTGCACTGAATCATGATTTGGTTTTGTGGTAGGAAGTGTTGTTTTAGATTGCCTGATGAATATTAAAAAGAGGTTCTCTAGGGTCTTCTTCAGTGCACAATAATTAGAAATGTGGTTTTTAACAGAAATGATGGAGCCACGATTAATTTTTAAAAGGCATGAAAATGGCTTTTCTTGTTTATGGGATATGAGCTTTGCTGTCAAGGTCAGCATTTATTCCCCATCCAAAAGTGCCCTTGAGAAGATTGTGATAAGCCGCCTTATCGAACTGCTTTGGTCTAATTGTTTAGGTCCATCCATAGACCTCTTGGAGTCGGAGTTTCAGAATTTTGGCCCAGTGATAGTAAAGGAATGACGTTACAGATCCAAGCTGGATGGTCTGGCACAGTATATGTTGGAAAATTAACAACTGTTCCACAAGGTGGAGGAGCATGGGATTCTGCCTGTCATTTGCTGGGGTATAATATCAGCTGTTTTGCAATGGGGAAGCAACAAGCACAGGATTATAGGATTATATGAATTTCCTCAGGCAATCTCTAGATCGGCCAGCAGAAAACCAGCAAAATAAATGTTGCACAACTACCTGATTATTTTTTGCCGAAGTTACATTAATCAGAAAATTGTCAACTGAAATCCCTGGCATAAGTGTCTCCTCGCAAGATTTATAATCAGGGGTTGGTTTAGCACAGTGGGCTAAACAGCTGGCTTGTCAATGCAGAACAAGGCCAGCAGCACAGGTTCAATTCCCGTACCGGCTTCCCCGAACAGGTTCCGGAATGTGGCGACTAGGGCTTTTCAGAGTAACTTAATTGAAGCCTACTTGTGGCAATAAGCAATTAGTATTATTATAATCAATCTGGTATCAGGGCCGGCCCAAGGCACCGGCAACTCGGGCTGTCGCCCGGGGTGCCATGTGCTAGGGGGCGCCAGAGACTCGGGTCCCGCGCATGCGCAGTTGGGCCGGTGCCAACCAGCGCATGCGCGGTGGCTGCCCTCCCCCAGGGCGGCTCCGTCCACCCCCCCCCTCCGTCCCCCCCCCCTCCGTCCGCCCTCCGCCTCCCTCCGTCCGCCCGCCCCTCCCTCCGTCCGCCCCCCCCCCTCCGTCCGCCCCCCCCCTCCGTCCGCCCTCGGGCCCGCCCCCCCCTCGGGCTCGGCCCCCCCCCTCGGGCTCAGCCCCCCCCCTTCTCCCCTCGGGCTCGGCCCCCCCCGCCTCGGGCTCGGCCCCCCCCGCCTCGGGCCCCCCCCCCCGCCTCAGCCTCGCCCCCCCCGCCTCGGCCTCGCCACCCCCCGCCTCGGCCTCGCCCCCCCGCCTCGGCCTCGACCCCCCCCCCGCCTCGGCCTCGCCCCCCCCCGGCCTCGCCCCCCCCCTCGGCCTCGTCCCCCCCCCCTCGGCCTCGCGCCCCCCCCCCCTCGGCCTCGTGACCCCCCCTCAGCCTCGCCCCCCCCTCGGCCTCGCCCCCCGCCCCGCCCCCCCTGCCCCCAACCCCCCGCCCCCCCCCCAGCCCCCCCCGCCCCCCCCGGCCCCGCCCCCGCCCCCCCCCCCCGGCCCCGCCCCCCCCCAAGGGCGCCGAAGTTCAGCTTGCCCAGGGCGCCAGCAACCCTAGGGCCGGCGCTGTCTGGTATCTCTTATTGGCTAGTTCAGAGTACTGCTGGCATCTACCCATGAACAAGTCACCCTCTAGCTGTCCTTACAGCATGTCAATGGAAGGTGAGAGCGCACTGAAGGGAGTTTTACTCCATTTAAAATGCAGTAAGGCTGAAAGAAAAGACTCCAGCAGGGTCGGGTATGCATAAAACACAACTTTCTTGAAATAAAATTTGTGGCTATGTGCCTCAAACTGCACTAGAGTGATTAATTTGCCTAAGTGATCATAAGCAGGTTGTGCTTTACCAAAGTTACTTAGGGCAGCACGGTAGCACAAGTGGATAGCACTGTGGCTTCACAGCGCCAAGGTCCCAGGTTCGATTCCCCACTGGGTCACTGTCTGTGCGGAGTCTGCACGTTCTCCCCGTGTCTGCGTGGGTTTCCTCCGGGTGCTCCGGTTTCCTTCCACAGTCAAAGACATGCAGGTTAGGTGGATTGGCCATGATAAATTGCCCTGTGTGACCAGAAAATGTTAGGATGGGTTATTGGGTTCCAGGGATAGGGTGGAAGTGAGGGCTGAAGTGGGTCGGTGCAGACTCGATGGGCCAAATGGCCTCCTTCTGCACTGTATGTTCTATGTGTTGTTCTATGTACTTTCACATTAGGAGAACTGAGATATCATATTGTTTTTGTTAATTTCCAACTTTCTTCACTTAGACATCTTGATCAACCATAATACAAGTTGTGAACCTTGGATGTCTTGGCAGATGATGACATAGAGGAACTACGTATAGTCTCTGTGAGGACGTTGAAGGGGATGATGGTGATGAAGTCGTGGATGCTGAGGAGACAGGCAAAGAGGCTATTGAACTGACCAGACAAAGTCTTCATTGCCAGCAGATACCAGGAGGAAGATGGAAAGATACATTGAGGACCCTCCTGGACAAGTCTACTTCCATGATGGGCTGGCATGAATACAATTGCTACTCCTTTAATTTCAGCCATGAGCTTCCAGTTGACAGTGCATCATTAGCTTACATTGTCTTCTGCTTTAGAGGATGAGGTTGCCTCTAGGGCATGTGCCATTCCTGAGGTGAGGTGATGAATATAAATAGGGGATAACTGGGACACTAAGTTATTTGGGAGGATAATTGTGAGACTGAACAAGTCAATAAACTCTCAATTTAAAAAAAAAAAAATGTTATTCTCTTTTTTCACATTTTCTCCCAAAATTAACACCCACCAACAATAAACAATAAGCGGTAATGAATATAATGTCAATCCCCATCCTCCCACCAACCACCAAACAACTGCCCGCATGTTAACATAAACAAATCACGAAAAGGAATCACCCATAGTCGTCATTAATACATACAGTCCCCCTCCCCCAACCCCCCCCATCTAATGTTCGATGTTATCCAATTCTTGAAAGTGCATAATGAATAATGCCCATGAATTGTATAACCCCTCCATCCTTCCTCTCAGTTCAAACTTAATCTTCTCAAGAGTCACGAATTACAATAGGCCCCTCGCCATGCCAGGGCACAGGATGGAGAGGTTGCTCTCCACCCCAACAAGGTCCATCTTCGGGCGATCAACGAGGCAAAGGCTACAACATCTGCCTCCACACCCGTTTCCAACCACGGCTGATCCGACACCCTGAATATGGCCTCCTGAAGGCTTGGGTCCAGTTTCACGTGCACCACTTTAGAGATTACCTTAAAAACCTCCTTTCAGTAATCCTCCAGCTTTGGACAGGACCAAAACATATGAACGTGATTCACGGGCCTGCCCCCGCAACGTTCACACACATCTTCTACCCCCCTCAAAGAGCCAGCTCATCCTCGCCCTTGTGAGGTGTGCTCTACATACCACCTTCAGCTGTATCAACCCCAACCTAGCGTGTGAGGTGGAGGCGTTCACTCACCAGAGCACCTCACACCAGAACCCCTCCTCTGTACCCTTTCCCAAATCTTCCTCCCACTTTGCTTTGATCCCTTCTAGTGGTGCCTTCTCCTGTTCCAAAATAGCCCCATAAACTGCAAACACCATCCCCTTTTTCAGTCCCCCTGTCATAAGCACCCCCTCCAGCAATGTGGAGGCCGGTACCTCCGGGAAGCTCTGTATCTCCTTCCTGGCAAAATCTCGAACTTGCATGTATCTAAACATTTCCCCCTGCTCCAGCCCATACTTTGCTCCCAGCTTCATCAATACAGCAAACCGATCCCTAAGAAACAAATCTTTTAGTGGCTTAATCCTCTTCTCCTCCCATTTCCGAAAATTTGCATCCCATTTCCCTGGCTCAAACCTGTGGTTCCCCCGAATCAGCGTTTCCCTTGACCCTGCCCCCAACCCAAAGTGTTGGCAAAACTACCTCCAAATTCTCAATGAAGCTATTATTACCGGACTCCGAGTATTTCCCTGGGGCTATTGGGAGCGGCGCAGTTGCTACCGCCTTCAATCCTGACCACTGACACAAACTCTCCTCCATTCTGATCCATTGGGAATCAACCCCTCTGACCCAGCTCCGCACCTTGTCCACATTCGCCGCCCAGTAATAATACATCAGGTTCGGAAGACCCAAAACCCCTGCCTGCCTTCCCCTCTGTAGCAGCACCTTTCTAACTCTGGCCACCTTCCCTCCCAATATGAACGAGGTAATCCATCCCTCAATCGCTCTAGAAAATGCCTTTTGCAGGAAAATCGGCAGGCATTGGAAAATAAACAGAAATCGCGGCAACACATTCATTTTAATCACCTGTACCCGATTTTTGCTAGAACCTTATCAGCTTTCACAAGCAGAGCGATTCCTTAGCATCATTACACATGGGTTATTTTGTGGCGTCCTTGAACTCCTGGGAATAATTTGTTGATTTAATCTTCTGTGACATAATTTTTTGACAGCTAACTGGGGCACACCAGATCTGTAAATTTCTCCTAGGATCCTGTTTGAACCTAGAGCTTTCCATGACGGTAAGGATCTGATGGCTCCAGAACAGGGGGTTTACTGACAGGGGGGTGGGAATCAGAGTGTTACCTTAAAAGGTGTAATAACTGAAGGGGAAATAAAGAACAAAAATAAGAGAACAAAATCATTCTGTCTATTCAAACGCAGTGGTTTGAAGTGGATTTGTTTCAACCCAGAAGTATAACGGGTAAGGCAGGTGAAACAAAGTAGGTAAGGCAGATTAACTTCAAACACTTATTAGTACTTGGAACTATGATGTGGCTGTCACAGAAACATGGTTAAAGGAAGAGCAGGATTGACAGCTGAATGTTGGAGGCTATAGATGCTTGAGGGGGGAGTAGCATTACTGGTTAAGGAGAATATTATAGCCGTACTGCAGGAGGACAACTTGGAGGGCTCATACAATGAGGCAATCTGGGTAGAACTCAGGAACAGGAAGGGGGCAATCGCAAGATTGGCGGTTTATTACAGGGCCCACAACTGGCATTGAGAGATAGAGGAGCAGATAGGTAGAGAGATTTTGGATAGGTGCAAAAGTAACAGGGTTGCTGTGGTAGGGAATTTTAACTTCCCCTATATTGACTGGGACTCACTTAGTGCTAGGGGCTTGGATAGGGCAGAGTTTGTAAGCAATATCCAGAAAGGCTTCTTGATGCAATATGCAGACAGTCCAACTAGGGAAGGGGCAGTACTGGACCTGGTATTGGGGAATGAGCCTGGACAGGTGGCTGAGGTTTCAATAGGGAATATTTTGGGAATAGTGACCGCAATTCCATAAGTTTTAGGGTAATTTGGGTGGGATGAATGTAACCCTCGCATTAAGGTGCTAAACTGGGGACAGGCAAATTACAATAACATTAGACAGGAATATAAGAATTTGGATTGCGTTCGGCTGTTGGAGGGTAAATCAACATCAGACATGTGCGAGTCTTTCAAGTGACAGTTGATTAGGATTCAAGAAAGTCACGTTCCTGAGAGAGCGAAGGATAAGAATGGGAAGTTTAGGGAGCCTTGGATAACAAGGGATATTATGAACCTCGTCAAAAGGAAAAAGGAGGCTTTTGTACGGTCTATAAGTGTGGGGACAGTCTAAACCCTTGAAGAGTATAACAAAAGTAGGAACATACTTAAGCGGGAAATTAGGAGGGCTAGGAGGGGTCATGAAAAGTCCTTGGCAAGTAGGATTAAGGTGAATCCCAAAGCTTTTAATTCATATGTAAAAAGCAACAGGGTAGCCAGGGAAAGGATTGGACCACTTAAGGACAGTGGGGGGAATCTATGTGTTGAATCAGAGGAAATGGCCAAGATACATCAGTATTCACCAAAGACAAGGGGCGGAATTCTCCGCTCCCGCGTGGCATCAGGAAGGCCGTTGTGAACTCGGCCGAGTTTCACGACGGCCTCGGAGGCCGCTCCTCGCACCCTATTCACCCCCCCCCCCCCAAGGGGGCTAGGAGCGGCGTTCCGTAAATCACGGCCGCCGGCCCTTGATGCTTGCGTCAAGGCGGTGCACCGAGAATGACGCGACAGCAGCACCTAAGTGACGTCAGCTGCACATGCGCAGGTTGGCCGGCTCCAACCCGCGCATGCACGGTTGCCGTCTTCCCCTCCGCTGCCCCGCAAGACGTGGCGGCTTGATCTTGCGGGGCTGCGGAGGGGAAAGGGTGCGTCCCTTGGAGACGCCGGCCCGACGATCGGTGGGCACCGATCGCGGGCCAGTCCTCTCCCGAGCACGGCCGTGGTGCTCACTCCCCTCTCCGCCCCCCACAAGCCACAAACAAAGCTTTGGCGCCATGTTCACGACGGCAGCAACCAGGTGTAGTTGCCGCCGGCGTGAACAGGTTGGGAACGTCAGGCCGCTCGGCCATCCAGGCCGGAGAATCGCCGGTCGCCGTGAAAAACGGCGAGCAGCGATTCTCCGAGCAGGGGCGCGGAGGGTGCCGGGGGGGCGTGTCGTGAGTCGCCCGGCCCTCCTGCGATTCTCCCACCCGGCGTGGGGAGCGGAGAATCGCGCCCAAGGGGTTGGATTCTCCACCGGGAGGATGCTCCATTTTGCCGGCAGACAGGGGGTTTTTCGACAGTGTGTGGCTGCCCCACAGTAGCCGGAGTAATGGAGCATCCCACTGGCGGGGTGAAACGGAAATGGGGTGCGGCGGGGCGGAGAATCCAGCCCAAGGACTTTGTGGAAGATAATTCTTGGGTAGGGTGTGTGAACAATCTGGATCATGTCGATGTGGAAAATGTGGAGGTATTGGGTGTTTTAAAAGACATTAAGGTAGATATGTCTCCTGGGCCAGATGGGATTTATCCCAGAATACTGAGGGAAGCAAGGAAGGAAATTGCTGGGGCCTTAACTGACATCTTTGTATCCTTATTGACCACAGGTGAGATCCCAGAGGACTGGAGAATAGCTAATGTGGTACCGCTGTTTAAGAAAGGTAGCAGGGATAATCCAGGAAACTATAGGCCGGTGAGCCTTACGTCAGTAGTAGGTAAATTATTGGAGAGAATTCTCAGCGACAGGATTTATACCCATTTGGAAACAAATGGACTCATTAGCGATAGATTGTATGGATTTGTAAAGGTTAGGTCGTGCTTCACTAACTTGATCGAGTTTTTTGAGGAGGTGACAAAGGTGATTGATGAGGGGAGGGTGGTGGATGTTGTTTGCATTGACTTCAGTAAAGCCTTTGACAATGTGCCTCATGGCAGACTGGTACAAAAGGTGAAGTCACACGGTGAGGTGGTAAGATGGATACAGAACTGGCTCGCTCACAGAAGGCAAAGGGTAGCTGCAGAAGGGTGTTTTTGTGAATGGAAGATTGTGACCAGTGGTGTTCCATAGGGATCTGTGCTGGGGCCTCTGTAGTACACATAAATGATTTGGAGGAAACTGTAGCTAGTCTGATTAGCAAGTTTGTAAATGACACCGAAATTGGCGGAGTGGCAGATAGTGTTGGGGATTGTCAGAGGATACAGCAGGACATAGGTAGGTTGGAGACTTGGGAAAATAAATGGCAAATGGGGTTTAATCCATACAAATGTGAGGTAATGCATTTTGGTAGGTCTAACATAGAGGGGAAATATACCATAAATGACAAAACTCTTAGGAATGTAGAAAGTCAGAGAGATCTGGGCGTGCACAGGTCTCGAGGGTGTTAGATATGCGGGGAGCGGGGGTGGTGGGGAGGGGGGGGGGGGTGGTGCTGAATAGACTCTGACTGTTTTCATTAGAACAACGGCGGTTGAGGGGGTGACCTGATAGAGGTCTACAAGATTATGAACGGCATGGATAGAGTGGATAGGCAGACACTTTCCCAGGGTGGAGGGGTCAGTCACCGGGTGCATAGATTTAAGGCCATGGGAGATTTAGAGGAGATGTACAAGGCAGATTTTTTACACACAGGATGGGTGCCTGGAACACATTGCCTGGGGAGGTTGTGGAAGCAGATACATTAACGACTTTCAAAAGGCATCTCGACAAATACACGGATAGGATCGGTATGGAGGGATACGGCACTAGAAAATGCTGAATATTTTGGCCACGGGTGGTATCATGACTGATACTGGCGTGGAGGGCCAAAGGGCCTGTTCCTTGCTGTATTGTTCTTTGTTCTCTTATCACCCATGTAAAGACTGATAAATTTATAAAAGGTTTCAGTGATAGCTGAAAGGAGAACACAGCCAATTTTCATATATTAAGACATTTACTGTAACAGACTGAAAGCCCCATTTACTAAACACTATTTTTGTAGGCAATTACAGAAAGAACTTTCCCCTTCACTTTAAATATGATTGAAAACTCCATTCACAAGTATACTTTACACAGCCCTTTTAAGTTTTCATTTGATTTGCCTGACCCAGACCAAAATAATTCTCCGTTCCCAAGTGTTTACTTTCTTTCCTTTCTCAGCCTGGTAACCTTTAACCCCAAGAATGTCCTTGGGTGGAAGGGTTTTCATGGCTATTCTCCCTCTATTGCAAATTATGGGATTCTTCCAGCCTTTTTAAAAAAATCCTCACAAATTTGGTCTTCTTAAGCTGAGTAAAAGATCTCACAAGCATTCCTGCATGGTGAACCACAGATATCTTCAGCCTCTAGCTACTGTCTCTCTCCTTGATCCTAACCAATGAATTGTGAATTAATTCAGGAATATCTTAGAATCTCTTCCCCTTTCAAAGTCCATCTCCATGGCAACATGAATCACACGAGCCTTGTAAATGGATTGAAATGCAAAATTAATTATCCTTATGACACCACTCTGTTACTCTGAAGTAGAAAGTTTAGAGCATAACTGTTCACAACTCACATTCTCAAAATCTTCAGAGTTTGTAGACAAGCAGTCTGCTGCAAACACAGATGCTTCCATTGTCTCCAAGTGTGAATACCTTAAGCCTTCTCTGCAGAACACAACCTGGGCCTTGCTTAATATTTAACAACCACATCACACATGCCTGTTGTCAGGCAGACTATAGAACAGTCACATGATTCCCTTCATTTTACCCTAAATTAAAGACAAGGTCCAAAAACATCATCTTTTAAAACCTCATATTGGGAATAGTTTTCACATCGGGCCAGTTTGGAAGCTTGTACGTTATCATCCCATTTATGGTGAATGGGTTTTCAAGTAAGCCCCTAAAGTGCTCTTTGATCACCGTTCTATCCATTAAGGAGAGAATCTCCATCAGCACTGAGAATAGATGAGCAGATGTCTAAGGAGGATCGTTTACTGTCTTCAGGGACTTATACAAACTTCCGTTGGTGCAATCTGACCAGAAAATGGCAAAGTGTCAGGTCCAGTGAAAATGATGCAATTGACAGGATTTCTTGTGCAATTTTCGCCACTTCAAAAAGGTTTTTTTGTCTACCTGAATCATTCCACGCTCTTGGGGGCCTCCTCTGATTCCCTCACCCAGGGAAACACAGCAATTACTGGGGAGCTCCATTTAAACATCGCCCAAACACTTCCCAGCATTTTTCCAGATCCATTGGAGGCGAGATGGCAGCCAGGAAGCCTGCTCCAAGATTCTCGGAGGGAACCCGGGCCAGACATTTGGATGGCGTCCAACAGAGAGAAGATGTCCTCTACCCGCACTTCAGAAAGCACCCACCAGCAAGGTGATCATCCCTGCTGGGAGACTATTGTGGCATTAATGGATGCTAGCTCACTCCAGAAGAGGATCAGGCAGCAATGCCAGAAGAAAATGAATGACCTTCCGTGCAGCCAGGGTACGTTTGTCACCTCCAGTCTCTCACTGCACCTCCTCATCCCCCTTGCACCTCCAAGTGGTCACTCAGCCAGCCACCTCGTGGTTTGCCCAACTGTTACGTGGCCCTTTTATTGGCCCACCCCACCCTCCAGTTTCCCATGGTGCCCGGTGTCAACACAGCTCCTCATGTGCTTGCTCCCACTCAAGCCCCACACACCACTCCTCAATAATCTAAACTGCCTGGACTCCCACCTACACTCTGCCCATCTGTAACCCCAGAGGACAAAATCAAGCACAACAGGCATGAGAGGGCACAGCCACCGAGAGTCATGTGAGAGCTTCACACCCTGACCACCACCCCCATCCCCCACCCACCCTGCCCCCCGAAAGAACCATTGGGCTGGCCAAGGAAGAACAGGGCCGCACCTATGCTGATGGCGAAGCGGAGGCAGTGAGAAAAAGTGGGAATCCTAAAGACACATCTCTATTCCTAAAACTTCACATGAGTAAACATCTTACATTATTTATCCCCCATGAGGTACTAATGCTTCTTTGTTGTTTATATGGGCGGGCATGACCACAGGGATTCGGAGGACAGTCCTTCAAAGCAATAGACAGGGGGCTTGGCGTTGCTGAACCTGATAACTTTATTATTGGGCACTGAATGCGGCGAAGGTGTTGGGGTTAGTGTAGTGATCCGGGAGCTATGTGGGTGCAGATGGAATCAAAATTGTGTGGAGCGTCTGGTCGGAGAGCAGTAGTAATGGCCTTGCTCCCTCCCGTTCTCACTGGAAAAGTATTCAACAAATCTAATGGTTGTTTTCACCTTGAAGATATGGCGACAATCTTGACAGCATTTTAAGTTGGTGTCAGTAGCGAAGCTGACTCTGGTTTGTGCAAAGCATCTATTCGAGCCTATAAGATTGGATGCCACTTTCGGGAGGGGAAGGGGTTGGAGAGAATTAGTGATCTGTTGCTGGAAGCGTGGTTTGTCAGTTATGAGGAATTGTCGGAGAGGTTTGGGCTCTTGTAACCTGACTTATTCAGATATTTGCAACTTTGCGCAACAGATTTTCCCGACATTCCCTGTGGTGCCGCCAACCTCTCTATTGGAGAGAGTTGTTTCGTTCACAGGGTTCGAGGAAAGGAGTACCTCCGGTATTTTTGGAGGGATTATATTGGAGGATTCAGCATTGGTGGGGGGTTAAGACCAGTTGGGAGGAGGAATTCGGGCCCATTTTAGATGTGAAGTGTGGATGAGGCCTGGCACTGGGTGACCTCCATGTCTTTGTGCACGAGGCTTGGTTTAATCCAGCTCAAAGTAGTTGAGCACCTGACTAGGTCTGGAATGAGCTGTTTCTCTGCAGGCATGGAAGATAAGTGTGAGAGCTATTTAGGGAGTCTGGCCAACCTATGATAAGCCTATTGATATACTTGCTATGGGGACCGGAGGTCCAGGTCGAATCCTATTGACGTTGTAGTGCCAGTTTTCATACCAGGACACAATGAACAATGCAGCTGGCTTTGCTAGCCTCCAGACACAGTTAGATTTGTCCTGGTTCTTGTATATAGGACATACCTGGGCAATTTACCACATTGTCGCGTAGATGCCAGTGTTGTAGCTATACTGGAACAACTTGGCTAGGGGTGCGGCAAGTTCTGCAGCACAATCTTCGGGACTATTGCTGTAATGTTGTCAGGGCCCATAGCCTTTACAGTATCCAGTGCCTTCAGCCGTTTCTTGACATCACATGAGTTAATCGTATTGGCTGAAGACTGGGAAGATTGCCTGGGAAACTCCAGAGGAGGCGGAGATGGATCATCCACTCGGCACTTCTGGCTGAAGATTGTTGCGAATACCTCAGCCTTGTCTTTTGCACAGATGTGCAGGGCTCCTCCAGTGAGTTGTTTAATTGTCCACCGCTATTCACGGCTTGATGTGGCAGGATCGCAGAGCTTAGATCTGATCAGCTGCTTGTGAAGCACTTTGCTCTGTCTCTTTCTTGCTGCTTATGCTGTTTGGCACACAAGTAGCCCTGTATTGTAACTTCAACAGGTTGACAACTCATTTTTAAGTATGCTTTGTGTTGCTCCTGCATGCTCTCCTGCACTCTTTATTGAACCAGGTTGAGACCCTGCTTGGTGGTAATGGTAGAGTAGGGGAGATGCGTGGTCAAGGTTGTCTTTCCCTCGTGTGGTTCCCTCACTACCTGACTTGCCCCATTATGTCCTTTAGGACCATGCCAGCTCACCTGTGGTGGTATTAATGAGTCATTCTTTGTGATGGACATTGAAATCCCCACCCAGAGTATGTGTGATGCTCATGGAGGAGTAAGCGGGTTCATCAGCTAAGAGGAGTTTCCATGTCCCTGATGCCATGAGATTTCATGAGGTCCAGAGTCGATTTTGAGACTCATAGGGAGTGAGCCCTGGGACAGTTAGCTGTAAGGTATGATTCCTTGAGTATGACTCTGATTTGACTAGTCCTGTGACATAAGCTCTCAATTTTGGCACAGCACGCAGATGTTACTGTGGAGGGCTTTACGGAGTCAGCCAGGAGCTGATTTGCATTGTCGTTTCCGTCCTCTGGTTCATTACTTGGTTGTATTAACCACTGCAAAGAAAACACAAAGTGGCTTGCCAGGTTATTTCAGAGGGTGTTTTAAGAGCCAACCTCATTACTTTGGGTCTGAGTCGCATGCAGGCCAAACCATGTGGGAAAGCAGGTTTTCTTCCAGTCGACAATGGTTTCAAGGTCTTTATTGGACTTTTACACGCCAGATGTTTTGTGGAGTTCAAATTCCATCATTCTCCGTGGTGGTGATTTGATGCCTGGTCTCTGGATTACTAGTCCAGTGGGCATGCCACTGTGCCATCGCCTCCCCTTGTCGAAGTTAGGAGGCTAAACTATACAGCACTCCTTATGCGGTATAACCAGGCCCTACACAGTTGCAGCAACACATCCCTACTTTCATAGTCTATTCCTCTTGCAATAAATGCCAACGTTGCAATTGTTTTTCTGATCACTTGCTGTAGCTGCACGCTTTATGGGAGGATTTTTCCACAAGCCCGCCAGTGGATCTACCAGTCCTGCCGTTGTCAACAGGATTTTCGTGGGACCGGAATTTCCCGCTGGCGTGAACATGCAGTAAATGCCATCCCAGATCTCTCTGTATAGTTTTGCAGTGTCTCTCTATTTGAATAATGGGCCGAAACGTCCAAGGAATGACAAATCACCATTGGTCTGCTATTCTATCCTCATTTACTTATTTTGCACTAGAGCCGTAGATTTCTTGTCAAGATGAGTTTTTTTTCAATCCTTTCATGGGTGGAGGCATTGCTGGCTCGTCTAGAATTTATTACCCATCCCTAATTGCCCTTGAGAAGGTGGTGGTGAGCTGCCGTCTTGAACTGCAGCAATCCGTGCAGACGACGATTTACAATGAAACACACAATGCTGCAGCTATATGGGCCCCCCATACTGAGAAGTGGCTGTGGTGTGGAAGCACCAATCAGAACCTGATAGCTGAGAATTTGGTGATAATCTCAATGAGTTCTATCAGCAGGCAATACAGAACATCTTTGGACTCCAATTGGTGGACTGCCTTTTAGGGCAGGAAAACAGTGTATCAGACGTTGAGGGGTGGTGGAGACTTAGAGCAGTTCAGTTTCTGACCTTTCATTGAGTAAAGCAGCAGCCAGGTTTCTGATATTCTGCCCAAAAGCCTGAGGTAAAAGTGAGGGTCAGCACCCTTACATTGGGTTGAGAGCCTGTGAAGCCTTCAGTGAGGTGAGGAGGAGACCCTGGCCAATGGCCATCGAGGAGATCAGCGGGGTAACTCTCGACCTTCAGGCCAGGGATGAGGAGGATGGGCAGGCAACCAACAAGAGAAAGAACAGGGGCACTAGGCCAGGCCAGATAAATCCAGCGCAAAGCAGCAGTCAGCCAATAGCCAGGAGCACACACAGTCATCAAGGCTCAAGGCTAGCCATTCAAGCGAGAGGTGAGGCATTGTTTTCAGGGAGCAGCAGGGTGACCTCGATCAGAGGCCAGAGCTGAAAGCTAAAGGACTGGGCAGCAACTGGACCAGCAGAGTGAGAGCAGAGGCCATGCCAAATAGCCAGCAGCAGGTGTCAGTCAGCCACCATTAGCACACCTGCAAATTTACAATCGCCGAGGGAGAAACTGCAGGGCGACTCGACCCCCAGGCCAGGCTGACGAGGGCAAAGAAGCCTGCTCTTTCTTAAAATTCATATTAGTTGAAATCAAGACAGATCAGTCAAATGAAGAGACACTATGAATCTGACAGTCAAAAACACAGGAAGCTGAAGGTGAGGCAAGAGGACGAAGCTAGGCAAAAAGACAGTTTGACACTTTAAAGGTTTTGAAGTACTGAGTAGTAACCAAACTGCACATTCATCCTCATCAACAACATCCACCAAATGTTTTGGTGATTTGTCTGATGACTTCAACCTGCTGATTTCCAGAGGCAACTCATCGCCTGAAAAACTTGAACAAGATGTGGACTCTAAAATGGGAATGGAACAAGAAGATACTTGTTCTGCAGCTGAATTGAGAGAAGAAACCACCCCTGAAGACATTGACTTATAGACAAAATCTATTCCGCTGGGTAAGTGATTGATCTCTCTGTCTATTCGGAACCCTGGATATATGCATTATCCCTTCTTAGTTCCCAAATAACAGATTCAGGCTGTGCTTTTTGGCAGAGGTTCGTTGAACTTTATTTGTCAGCTTTAGTGTCTACTGGTAAACTTTGGTTGCAATACAAACTTAGGTCAGATTGATTGTCCTTAGCGAATACAGAGGTTGAATTTAAAATACAAATTGTGGTAATTCTTCAACACAGTACAAAATTACGGATTGATTCAAACAAAAGAAAAATGGCGATTTAGCAAAAGCAAGTGAAGAAAACAGGTTTCAGAAATAGATTGATTCCGGAATGGATTTTTCCATCCCGACAAGTCATTTTAAGGAGATTATTATCTTAAAGTTTCGACTTCTTTGACGGGCACTCTTAACTGGAGAAATGTTGGAAGAGATATTGCTGACCGTGAAATTTCCAAAAGTCATATTACGGCTATGTGTGTGTTCGTTCAAGGATGTAAATTATCTGGAAGATTTGATTCTGTGCTATCGCCTTAGTTTGTAAAGGAGTGTTCTTATTGGAGGAAAGTGCTGAGACGTGTTCTTGTCACGGTCCAACTGCTATCTTCATTTTGACTACCGCTCAGAGGACATGATGAGTCATCAGTGTCAACTCAAAGAGGTAATTGTTTAGCCTGCCTTGAATAGCACAATGAATTTTGATGAGCTTCTCAAAGAGCATTTAAAAAGTTATCAATATTGTGACTCAGATAAGACCAACTTTTTAACGCACAGAACCTGCGATGATTTCATCACTATAATGGCAGAGCTGCTCAGAAACCAATTCACTAATGAAGTAAAAGGTGCCAAATACTGTTCCATAATAGTTGGCTCAATACCAGATGTGAGTCATGTGGATGAATTAACATTAATTTTAAGATATGTGACCAGCAATGGTGATGTTGTAGAGTGATTTCTCTGTTTTGTCCAGCTGCAATCCCACACTTCTGAGTGCCTGGAGGCAACTGTTTTGGAAGTTATTGCAAATTTAGGTTTGGACATCAAAAGTTATTGTGGGCCAAGCTTCAATAATGCCCCAAATATAGCAAGAAAATATTCAGGTTTACATGCAGGACTGAACAATGTAAGCCCCCTGTGAATTATTCATCCCATGTTCCAGTCACTCCTTGGATTTAACCTGCAGCACAGCAGCTGTGTGCAGCAGCCGTACATTTTTTTGACTTTGTTCAAACCTTGCATGCTATTTTTTAGGTTTCCAAGCATTGGTGGAATATGCTGCAATCACGCCTGGAGCAGGCACATGGAAGACATTTGACAGTCAAAAAAATTTGTGACACCAGGTGGTCCACCCATGCAGCTGCTGTTTTGGCTTTGGGACTGAACGTTGTTGATTAAAATAAATGCTTATCAGATCTAGCCACATGAAAATCAGAGAAACCACGTGTGAAAGCTGAAGCAAAATCCTTAGCAGAGAAGTTTGAAAAGTATATTATTGCAATGTTTACTGTTTGTGAAACCGTTTGCTTCAAGAATGAATTCCGTCAGCAAATTGCTGCAAAATGTTGAAGCAACTTTATTGAATGCTTCACAATTATTAGCCTCAGTTAGAAGTTTTGTCATGGAAGTTCAAAATTCCTATACTTCAATAGAAACAAAGGCACGAATTAGCATTAACAAAGAATACAGGTCCCTCTGATTAGGAGAAGCGTACAAGGCACAGGAAGTTAATTTTTATTGAAACTAGAGACAATTAAATAATTTTAAAAGGGCAAAGAGAAAATCATAGTTGAAACTGTCAATGTTATTTGTGACACAATGGTGCAATTGCAGAATAAAAATGAATCTCTGAAGAAAACTGTTGAATTATTTTGCGTGCTTTTCAACAAAAGTTTGCATGGGAATGCTAAGAGCTACTGCTTTAAAAGATTCATTGTATTCTGCTGGCAGGACGACATAGACATAAAATCTTTTGAAGATGAAGTGAAACAATTCAATAATTTCATTGATAATGATGAGCTCTGTGCTTCGAGATCACCAGCTGATTTGTTTAAATTTGTACGTGATGGTTTGCAGGAAACCTTTCCAAATTTGGAAACCATTCTGAAAATATTTTAAACAATAAGGGTGGCACGGTGGGGCAATGGTTAGCACTGCTGGCTCACAGTGCCAGAGACCTTGGTTCGATTCTGACTTTGGGTGACTGTGTGGAGTTTGCAAATTCTTCCCATGTCTGCGTGGGTTTTCTCCGGGTGCTCCAGTTTCCTTCCACAGTCCAAAGATGTATAGCCATGATGTGGAGATGCCGGCATTGGACTGGGGTGAGCATAGTAAGAAGTCTTACAACACCAGGTTAAAGTCCCAACCGATTTGTTTCAATTCGGAGCAGTGCTCCGGAAAGCTAGTGATTTGAAACAAACCTGTTGGGACTTTAATCTGGTGTTGTAAGACTTCTTACAAAGATGTATAAATTAGGTGGATTGACAATGCTAAATTGCCCCGAGGCGGGGTTACGGGGAAAGAGTGGGCGGATTGTGCCTAGGTAGGATGCTCTTTCAAAGCGTCAATGCAGACTTGATGGGCTGAATGACGACCTGTCACAAATGCTTACAGTGAACATTGTTTTGCAGTGCTGTAAAGAGTGAAAAACTATCTGCGAAGGATGAAGCGTCAGGAACATTTGCTAATTTCAGCAATACTGATGATTGAAAATGCATTCTTACATGATTTATCTACGATAATATTATTGGTGATTTTGTGAAGAAAAAGTGCAGAAGAAAAGCTGTCGAAATTTCTATCGATTGCAAGCAACTGATGAAGCAAGAAAATTTAAACATACTATCCCTCTACCATGTTCTCCAGTCCAAATTCTATTCTTCTAAACATAACGTATGCTGGTCTGATATAACGGCTATGCTCACACACAGACATTTATAACCAGTGAGTAACCACCATCCCCCATCGCTCTCAGTACTGGCCTTCAGAAAGCCTCTTCTATGCTGGACAAAGAACAGAATTTTGGCAGACAGCTGCCAGCAAAGCCAATGAAATTAGACTTAGACTGGACACTACACTTCATTGGAGTATTTGCTTCTGCACTGGACTTTTTCTCACTCATTCTGTCCTACACAGGCCTATGCTGTGCTGTGATCAAATCCGCGGCTGATTTGTCCATCCTGTTGCTCATCAGCCAATTCATGTTTGCTCGCTTGAAGACACACTGATTGGAATATCAATCATCTCTCCGGTCATGCTGACAACAGGTAGACTTGGATTTCAATTAATCAATTGCAGGCTTGTTCTCATAAGTTAAAGAGCACTAATGCAGTTAAGCAGTGAATTTTTTTGTTTTTGTTTTTCTGACTTGCATTACGTGAGCTGACTGTGGGCAGGGTCAGGAGGGCACTGATATCATTGGCGGCATGACTTGACATAATTGGGAGTGGGGCTTGATTTAATTTGGGACTGACTTTGATCAAGCAGGCTGTGTTGCCTGATGGTGTTGAGTTTCTTGAGTATTGCTGGAGCTGCACTCATCCAGGCAAGTGGACAGTATTCTGTCATACTCCTGATTTGAGACTTATAGATGGTGGACAGGCTTTAGGGAGTTGGGAGGTGAGTTACTCATCGCAGAATTCAAGTGGCTGACCTGCTCTTGTAGTCTAAGTATTCATATGGCGTGTTCAGTTCAGTTTCTGGTCAATTAACTCACAAAATGTTGATATTGAGGGATTCAGCGATGGTAATGCCATTGAACATCAAGGGGATGAACCAGGCCTCCTGAAAGATGTATAGAGTACTTGTTCCTGGAGTCCTTTCATTGTAGTGTGGAAACATCAGGAGAAGCCTAGCCTATGCCACCTTTATACAGCACAAGCAGCTATAATCTGATACGTTTAAAGGTCCAAAAGTCATTTTGAGAAGCTGCAGTGGGAAGATAAGTAGGTGAGGGAGTTAGGTGGCCGATAAGTGGGTGAGAGGTTAGGATGGCAGATGTATGGTTGAGGGGGAGGGTGGGTCATGGAAAATTTGAGGGATTCAGCTAGTTGGGGGGTAGTCAGTGAGCCAGGTGGTTCTCAGGGTCAGAGGGGTTGGCGCTCAGTAGTATAGTTACCGAGAACTTAGAACTAGTTTTCGGAAGGGCATATTGGTCTTGAGAGAATGTTGCAAAGATTTACTGGGATGATTTCTAGAGTTAAGTTACGAGGGGATTGGCAATTACCAAATTTCCTGATTTGCTCTCTCTGTAGCTTTAATACAGGGATGGCGAAAGCAAGCAATTTTTAGAAAGTGATTGCATGCATTACAATAAATTCTACAGAATAATGAATGATTAAATGACATTTGAAGAGTATGGCTTGGGTGTGGCCAACTTCACAATGCCAGAATTAATGTCCAGTCTCTGGAATTTTCTGTCAGGTGAAGACTGATTTTATCTCCTGTATCAGTAATATACTTTGATTTTGCATGAGATTATTTGGCTTATGTTAGCTGAAATACATTAATTCTTCACCAAGATTGATGCAATTTCAAGTCTCCATTCAATTTCAAGTAACCATTCCCAACACCCTGTTAATGGAATGCAATGTAGATAGGTTGGACTCAAGTAGCAATGTTGGAAAAACAATATGTATTTCTTCAGTAAGACTTGAACACCCTTTTATATTCAAAATTATGTAATTCTGTTTATATTTTTAAAAATATTAAGCATATTGGCTTCAGTTCACCAAGGATACTCCCCTCTAGTCAAACAGTAACTTTTAGGACTGGTGGGATGAGGAATTTGGGAATTATGACATTGGCTGTAACTGTATCTTATTGCTTAATATCACAATTTTATTTCACAAATAAAGATCAAAAGACCCTTTGTAAAATGTGTTATACTTTTATTAGTTTATATATAGTTGTATAAAACAATTTGGAATTAACATTTATCATAATTCTTAGTTACAATATTTGCAAATAGTTCTTGGCTCAGGTACTTACAATTTCAATTACACATAGATATTAGGAGTACAGAAAAGCAATATTAAAAGTATCTTTTTAATATTAAAATCACTTCTACATTTTGCCTCTGGATGAAATAGGCTCTGTTTGATTTCTCCAGAGTGTAGTATTCTCCAGAAGTGGAATTGGCCAGGCCAACAAATATAACTTATACATTCAAATAAGTCACTCAGACATATACCAACTTTTCATAATTGATTAATCAGGTTACAATGCCAACCTGGCATTGCTGGCAGTAAAATAATTAATATTGTGATTCTAACTTCTAATAATCTACCTGTTAGTTTTATCATTAATATTTATTCAGTGAATTTCTGGGCACTGGGTGTCAGAATTAATTATGCTCTTGTCGCTCTTCGCTCGACCGTAACAATATGTTTCTACATCCGTTCAGAAGAGAAACCTACTGGAGTAGTATGGCATTTCATTTATTTCCTGCACAGTCATCCATGCAACCTGCCTGAGTGGATGTGCTAGTTTAGTCCCAGTTAATGTCAGATTGGATGCTATTTCTTTGCTTTGGGTCCAGACCTCACAAAGAACTCTGATAAGATTGCTCAAATCTATTTTTGTGAGGTGCTTCCATCCAGTAGACGGAAGAAGCTTTCATCCTGTTGGACTGGGCTGTATTCAGACCCAGTTCCAAAGGTGAAAATGCAAATTTAAATAACTGTGTCAACTCTACTGCGTCATCCTTTTCAACACACATTGACACTGGGCTGATAAAGGCTGTGCCTTTCAAATGATTCATTTGCTGACCCAGTTTCTGACCCACTTTCGAAAGACAAATACAATTGTCTGTCAGTGCAGCTAATTTTCACATTTCCCTCTGCGGCAATGAAAGTGCTAATTTAATGTTCTTTTCAAACATTGTCATTTTGTTTTTAAAAAAATGTTTTTTTCTATCCATATGGAATATATTTGACAACAAAAGTGATCATCTTAAAATATATACTGCTCCTTAAGGATCAAGAATGCTGACAAATGTTTGTTGGTTAAAATGAGATATTTTTTTAAATCTCAGGATGTGGCCAATGCTGGCAAGGCTGGTTTTTATTGCCTATCCCTAGTTACCCTGGGGAAGATGGCGCTGGTTGAAATTCCTTCTGTTGCTCGTTTTAATGATTAGCAACATAGGATTTCCAACTTTGTGCCTATGATGACTTGCAGTGAAAGTATCAGCTTGAAGGAATTACACCTCAAAGTGATGGGGCATGGCCTCAATGGAGAACACTTGAAGTGATTAACCCGTATTGCTCAGCAGAACGACTCATACAAAAATACAGTTGACTTACAGCATGCAGAAAACAAAATCACAAATTATTCTTCACTTTCAAATCCAAGATCAGAATATTTAAAGCAGTTCAGTGAACCTGTGAATGGGGCCCACTAATTAAGCATTTCAGTGCCGTACAGGCAAATCCTCTGAGTTTGCAGAATGCTTTTATTTAAAACAGTTTCCAACATTATGCACAGTTTCCAACATTATGCACATTTTACTATGTCATGCCGCAATGTACTTTACACATGCTAGATCAATACAGCTCAGCCATATTCCACACTCAAGCTGTAATTTGTTGCATATCCTGGAGCCATGAGTCCATCAACTTCAAATAATAGGTCCCTCACAATCCCTGCACTTTCAAGCTTTTACAATTGTAATTTTCTGCAGGATAAGTGTGTGGGCCATGCAATAGTTCTCTTGCCAGTAGTTTTAGCTAAAAATAGAGTGTCAGCACAACCAGTTTCCCATTTAGTACTCCGGCATAAGCTTTTCTATTGGCAGGAGGGTTTTTGACCCTATAGTATCCTTCGAACTTTGCTTTACAACCGAGAAAATGCTTGCTTCCTTCTCCTCTAGTTATCTCCCTGTATCTCCACATTGCGTTGATTCATACTGCGGTACAGTTCCTTAGGAGCTAGTCATACTGCAGACCTCAGCAAAGTGGTCATTTTCTGTTTGAAAGTTTAAATAATGAGTAGCAGCAAGCTGTAAATGGTACCACAGGCGAGCAATATTTTTCTCTAATCCAATCCCCATGTATACTTTCCAAATAGTTGTAATAGCTAATTGTTTTTTTTTGCACTCCGACTGCTACTTCAGCTGAGATCAGCCAATTGAGCTTCCTGTTCCACCTAACTTCTCTACAATAACATGCATCTTATTTATTCACTAAGCCTTTGGGAAACATTCAGGTTTTCACTCTTTCAACACCAAATCAGTTGTGTTGAAAGGTGATCGGCGTGAAAAATTCTAGGTGGGATTATCCAGCCTTTCCTGCCGGTGGGATCTTCTCCTCCTGTCGAAGGCGACTCCCCGGAATGGGATACCTGGTGGTGGGGTTAGCAAGCCATGTAAAACACCATAGACTCTGGCAGGTCTGCAAGATGTCATTAGTGGCCAATGTCAAGCTGCCTCTGCTTGAAACATTGCTGGAAAACACGCTGTGTTTTGCATGTGCTTCCTGGCTTGCTAAGTATTTCCAGCATTAATTTTTATTTCAGATTTCCAACACCGGCAGCATTTTGGTTTTGTATTTTTGAGATGAGTTTTTAAAAATGCTTTATTTTTCTTAATTCTTTCATAGTTGTTGCTAGCAAGTATCAGCATTTGTTATCCAGCCATAATTTCCCTTGAACTGAAAGGCTGGTTAGGTATTTTTGGTTCTAATTCATTTGTGGGATGTGGGTGTCGCTGGCTAGACCAGCATTTATTGTCCATCCCTAGATGTCCGTCAGAAGGTGGTGGTGAGCAACCTTCTTGAATCACTGTGGTCCCTAAGGTGTAGGTACACGGTGCTGTCAGGGAGGAAATTTCAGAATTTTGATCCAATGGCAGTGAAGGAACAGCGATATGGTTCCAAGTAAGGATGGTGAATGACTTGGAGAGGAACCTCCAGGTGGTGGTGTTCCCAATTATTTGCAGCTCGTAGCCTTCTAGGAGGTAGCATTGGAAGGTACTGCATAAGCAACCTTGGTGAGTTCCTGCAATGTATCATCTTGTAGATGAAACACTGTTTGTTGGTGGCGGAGGAATTGAATGTTTTTGGAAGGGGAGCAATCAAAAGGGCTGCTTTGTCTTGAATGGTGTTGAACATTTTGAGTGTTGTTGGTGATGGACACATCCAGGCAAGTGGAGAGTATTCCACCACACTCTTGACTTGTGCTTTGTAGATGGTGGGCAGGCTTTGGCAAGTCAGGGGGTGAGTTACTCGCCACAGGATTCCTAGCCTTTGATCTGCTCTGGTAGTCACAGTATTAATGTGGCAAGTCCAGGACAGTTTCTGATCAATGATAACCCCAGGATGTTGATAGTAGGGGATTCAGCAATTTTAATGCCATTAAATGTCAAGGGGCGATAATTAGATCCACTTGTTGGCACTTGTGTGGCACAAATGTTACTTGCCACTTGTCAGCCTAAGCTTGAATATTGTCCAGGTCTTGCTGAATCTTGAAGCGGACAGCTTCAGTATCTGAGATGTCGTGAATAGCACTGTACATTGTACAGTCATCAACGAACATCCCCATTTCAGATCGTATGATGGAAGGCAGGTCATTGATGAAGCAGCTGAAGATGGTTGGGCTAGGGTACTATCCTTAGGAACTCCATTGACGTCCCACCACCACCATCTTCCTTTGCACAGCTATGATTCCAACCAGCAGAGGCCCCCCCCCCCCCCCCCCCCCCCGATTCTTATTGATTCCAGTTTTGCTATGGCCCCTTGATGCCGTACTTGGTTACATGCTGCCTTGATGTCAAGGGTAGTCACTCTCACCTCACCTTTGGCATTCAACCCTTTTGTCCATGTATGAACCAAGGCTGTAATGAGGTCCAGAGGCTGAGTGACCATGGCAGAATCCAAACTGAGCACCTGTAATGCAGATTATTGCTGAGCAAGTGGCACTTGATAGTGCTGTTGATGACCCCTTCCATCACTTTACTGAGGGCCTTTAAGACTCAGACACATTGCTCTGCGTCACATGTCACATCACATGTAGTTCAGACCTGGTAAGGATAGCAGATTTCCTAAAGCACACTGGTGAACTAGATGGATTTTTAGAACAGTTGACAGTGGTTTCATCATTCGATTTAATTCCAGATTTTTACTGGATTTTATATTCTATCATTTGCCATGGTGGGAATCGAATCTGGGTTCGAACCTGTGAACTCATCCAGCAGCAACACCATTACACCACCACCTCCCCATGGTGTCCTGGAACTGATATGATTGACCTCCAACAACTACAACCATCATCCTTTGTGCTAGATATGACAACATCACAATTGATTCTTTTATTAATGTGTTCCAATAGTACTTGAACATTTATTTGGGGGAATAATATGTATAGGATTAAGAAATTGTAGATCTAAAGACAAATAAAGGCTTTAATTAATTTCAAACCATTCTGATCCTCCACCCTTATATTACACATGTTACTCCTTTTTCTGTTTAAAATAATTGACTTATTGATGACTGGGGATGATGTAGAGGTTTATACGCTGGATGGGTAGGTTTACTTGATAATGCATGTTGATACATCTTCTGTGCAATTCTGGTAAATTATAACGGAGGTGCCAAAGTTCTAAATGGTTTCTGCAAGGTACAGATGCAATGGAAGTAAGAATTATCGCCAAAGGAACAGAATAAACAATATCGGAATATATATTATTGGGGGTACATGGCTGTGATAAAATTATCATATTTGGCTGTCATCCAGGTGATCTGAATACTGAAAGATGCTGTGTGAGACTTATTTGAGTAACTTTTGGATCAACGGCTGAACCATGAAATGAGATAATTAGTGAATGGGCAGGGTCTGGAGAGAAGACATCAGCCACAATCTATTGTGACTATGATTAGCTGTAATTTTTACATTTTAATTCAACAATTTATCTCATGATTTAATGTTTTAAAGTTTATATTTATTCCAACTTAAATGTTGCTTCTGGATAAAAGTTGAAAATACAAATCAAGGACAAGGAGGTGGAGGAAAGAGTCAATAGTAATTGTCCAGTGGCGCTTAATCTTCATTTGAAAATTTTCCTTGCCTTTTTTCTCTTCCCTCGCATTTCCTACCTTCTATTTTTCTCCTTTGCTTTCTCTTGCAAGCTTTGTTTTTTTCTTTAATTTTTCTTTACCTTGTACTATTTTAGTACATTTTCCCTTTGATTTTGACTTTTCTTCTGTTTGTTACCTGCAGTTTTCCCCCTATTTTTGTTCTTTGAGCTGTTGTGTACAGGAGGGGAGGTAGCAGGATGTTGTGAGAAACTGAGCTGAGGGTGAACCCTCTTTTTGATTAACTGTAATGTTTGCATGAAAACAGGATGTAAGGGCCTTCAAAAGTCAACTTCAGGAGCATATATTTATGATTTAGTTCCATGAATAAGGTTTACTGCATTCCAACCAAGATATGGGGCACAATCTAGCGGCCGTGTCATGCTCTGGTAGAAGCCAGGCGAAGCATCCCTTGAGCTTCCAAGCAGCCAGTATGCCTCGCGAGATCTATCCGGGCCTCACCTACAATGGGCCAGTATGCCTCGCAATATCAACTTGGACCTTGCCTCTAATGGGCATGGCCAAGCTTTATGCACCTACGTTGGTTTTAAACACTCTTAGGTGTGTTTACCCGGGATCTACCAGGCTCCCGGCATCTAACGGCATCCACAGAAAGTCCATGCTGGCCGCTGTTCAATACTGGTCCACGTTTGGAATGACACCGGTTCTTCCAGGCATTCGGAGGCCTCTGGGAGGTCGGGGATAGGGCAGGGTGGCCACCTGGCTCGTCCCCTGGAACATGGACATCTTGGCATTGCCACCCTGGCACTGCCAAGGTGCCCAATTGACTCTGCAAAGCCACCAGGAGCACTGCCAGAGTAACAGGTTGGCAGCCAGGAGCCCAGGTGGCATTGCCAAGGGTCATGGCCTGCGGAGCAATGTCCATGAGAGGAGGGTGGATGGGGGTTATGAAGAGGCCTCTGGAAGGTTACGGGGTGAAGGGTACCGTTCCTGGAAGGGGGGGGGGGCAGAAAAGGGGTGTTAAAGGTCTGAAAAGGCGGGCCCTCAGCAACTCCATGGTGAGGTGCCATCACTTGGGGAATGGGGGGTAATGCCCTTATGTGTATGTGTGTGCATGTGTGTGTGTGTGTTGGGGGGGGGGGGGGGGGGGCACAAGTCCTCTTAGAGATTGGGACACTCTTTCAATATGGTGGCCCGGTCTCCGAGGAACAGGTCTGACCAGCGAGTTCAGTTCCCCAGTGATGAAAATAATTCTAAGTCTGGGCTTGACCGGAGAGAAACTGTTCAGGGCTCAAAAAAGTGACTGTGTGGTTAGATAGCAGTGGGAAAGTCACCCACAGAGCCAACGGAAAACTCCCAGCAAAACCCGTCACAACTGACACTTAGAAACCTTTCTCTTAGATTTCGGCCATGTCTCCAGACCTGATTAGGTAGGACAGAGTTTGAGAGCAGGGAGAAGCTAAAGGCTGGGTGACAAGCAGTTAGTATTACAAACATCTAGGGATGAGGGGGATTTGGAATATAGTAGGACCAGTTAGTGCTGAGGTTAGAGAGGAAATTTCTGAGTATTGAGGGAAAAGTATGGAGAGTGGCTAATTAAGATGAAATGAAATTAAAATCGCTTATTGTCACGAGTAGGCTTCAATGAAGTTACTGTGAAAAGCCCCTAGTCGCCACATTCCGGCGCCTGTTCGGGGAGGCTGGTATGGAAATTGAACTGTGCTGCAGGCCTGCCTTGGTCTGCTTTAAAAGCCAGCAATAATCTTTAGATAATTTCCATTTAACATTTTTCATTATCTGGGCTATCATCTCAGCAGGTCACGCCTGGTTTAGCTGGCACTACCCATTTACATGTTGGTGGAATACAGACATTTGTCTGTGATGCTGACACGACTAAAGCAGAAGCCCAATATTACATCACATTTACACATAGATATTTATCTGTATTTATATTATTGCATTTATTAGTCATCAGCTGGGATTTTCCGACCCTGTCAGGGGAGACCCGCCACGGGATATTCGACAGCCCAGCCAAACCTTCATTGATTTTCTGCGGGACTGGACGATCCCAGTCATCGGCGAGGCCGCAAAATCCTGCCCAATATTATATTTATGACCTCTAGTTTTGAATAGCCCCCAAGTGGAAAAATTGTCCTCATGTCTATCTATCAGAGTTTTAAAGATGTCTGAACTGCCAGCCTTCTCTTCCTGGAGACAAGAGCCTCTGCCTGTACAGCTTTTTTTGATAGTAATATTAATAATGGCAGTTATTTACTTGACTTCACTCTTTCTCTCATTTATAACTAGTCCATTTGATCTTATTCCTCTACAACAAACCTATGAATTTATACGTTATAGTAATTAGATAGAAATATAAGATTAAACAGAATAGTCACAGCACAGAAGGAAGTCCTTTGGCCAAATGTGTCGCTGCTAGCCCTCTGAAGGGGCATTCACCTAATGCCCCAGGTCTACTTTCTCCCAGTTGTCCTGCAAATGTTCCTTTTTCAGATAATGTATCATCCTATTTGAATATATCTGTTTTTTTATTGCAATTTTACTTGTACATGAATGCATTTTGCACAAGGTATTAGAAAATTATTTTAAAATGTCACTTTTTTTATATAATCCCAGAGGACTATCCCCTTTGAGAGCTGACTGGTGGCGATTTAGCCTGAGGGTCAACACATCTCATCCATTACGGGAACTGAACTCCCGTTGTTGGTGTTGCTATGCATCACAAGCCAGTTGTCCAGCCAACTGAGCTAACCAACCCTCAGAAAATTCTAAATATATTACAGAGGGTTGATTACAACACAGTAGGCATCTACATTATCACTAACTCATTGTCTGGATCATCTCCTAACAAAGCTCTATAATTGGAAGATGAAAGGTGTCTTAAATTCTCATTCTCCATCAATCATACTTTGCTCCTTGCTTCTCCCACAATCAGTCCTAGATTTTGAAAATGAGTAGCAACTAGTTCCTCAGTCAGAAAGGTAATTAATTCCAGGCTTCTCCCTGTCAAACTGTACTGACTGCTGTCTGTTTCTGTCATATAATATACTTAAGTCACTAATAGGGCCATACGTCAACTGGACCTCCTTATGTTTTGCAATGAATTTTTGCATTCCTAAAGCTTTGCAATGTTATTATATAAAGAAACACGAAAGGAGAAGAAGTACAAAAGTGAAGCTAAAGCCAGGGAAAAAGTGAAAAAACCTTAAAGTATCAGCATGGACAATATAAGGTTTAAATTATTAAATAACAGAACAACCAATGTAAGATTTAAAATATGAAAAATCAGCTCCGGCAATGTAAAATTTAATATCGTTATGGGAAATGTAAGATTCAAAACATTAAATATTGGCTCTGACACTATTGCAACAGGCAATTTAAGATTTGAAATATTAAAATCAAGTCTTGGTAATGTGAAACTTGAAAGATGAAGTACCAACATTGGCAATGTAAGATTTAATATTTGAAATACCAACTCGGGTATTGTAAGTTTTAGATATATGAATTAAATATTAGTTTTGGCAATTTTAGATTTAATGACATGGACACTGTAATAATTAAAATATTACGCATCAGCACAGACAATGCAAGATTTATATATGGAAAATCATTTAATTTCCATTTATTTAAATGAGTAGAAACAGAACTTTGGATAGTGGATTCTAGAAGTGACAGACACAGATTAGAATTTCAGCAGCAAACAATTTGAGGCAAGGGGAGTTGTTTAGTGATTTTACAGAGATCAAGTAGCTGATCTTTGTTTCAGGCAGGATATGGGGTGAAGTTTATTTCTGCAGCACTTCTGGTGGTGCGACACAGACTTCAGTTAGTTCCCAGAAGTTATGCTGTGCAACAGCCACTACCTGCGCAGCCTGTGTGATATTCATCAATGAAGGATACCGTGTAAATCCATGGCGCTACTTAATGCGGAGTTATGTCAATTAATTTCTCCTCCATGGCATCTGAAGCTCAGCTCAGTAATGAACAGGACCCACAGGTTGCAAATAGTTTGGTTTAACTTGACATAGTGGTGGAGTAAGGATCTGAATTAGTGTCAGGGATGCAGAGTTTATGGCAGGGAGCAATATTTAACTCAGGAAATTGTGGCTCAACCAATACTGAATGTCAGAACGCAGTTTGAGCACAGTAGTGGAACGATCAAGCGAGCTGGATGGTACATCCCATGTTCCTCTATTATTTACCTGGACCATGTCAGACGCTCAGTGACTTTCAGGAGTATGATAGGGAATCCTATCTCTGCTCTCCACGTCATCAAATGCCTTGAAAGCAGTGGGCGAAAGGTCTTGTGTGACCAGGTTTCTGGTTTTGCTGGAATGTAATTGACTAATAAAATGCTAGAATGGTCTTGATGGTCTGAATTAAGGGCAGCACGGTAGCACAAGTGGATAGCACTGTGGCTTCACAGCGCCAGGGTCCCAGGTTCGAGTCTCCGCTGGGTCACTGTCTGTGCGGAGTCTGCACATTCTCCCCGTGTCTGCGTGGGTTTCCTCCGGGTGCTCTGGTTTCCTCCCACAGTCCAAAGATGTGCAGGTTAGGTGGATTGACCATTCTCAATTGCCCTTAGTGACCAAAAAGGTTAGGCGGGATTATTGGGTTACGGAAGTGAGGGCTTAAGTGGGTCAGTGCAGACTTGATGGGCCGAATGGCGTCCTTCTGCACTGTATGTTCTATGTTCTATGAATGGCCTTTCCCTGTTTCTATGGGGCTTCTCTTGCGTGTCTGCTGTAACTTCAGCAGAACTCTTAGAAAAGTGATGCAGAAACAATTTAAGCCATTTTCTTGGGTTTCCTGGACTGAAATTATGGTACACAAGTGGACAAATTATCCAAAATAGTTTTAGTTTCTACCAGTGAGTGACAGAACAATGTTTAGCATTTTAAAAACTGCAAATGCTTAAAATGTGAAACAAAAACAGAAAGCAATGGAAACATGCAGCAGTTCAGTCAATCTGCATTTTACTACCCCATGGTTTTCTCCACGAGAGAAACCACAATTCAGGAGCCTGTAAATTGACCACTTTTCCTCATTTTCTCACTGCTACTTGGATAGGAGACAGTTAGAAATCCTACATCACATTTGAGGGTCAATTTCCAAAGTACTAACCAGCTGTTGTAACATGAGGGGTGCGATCTACCAGCTGTGTCCCGCTGAAATTGGAGCGCGGTGTGGCAGCAAATGCCACCAAAGGCCTCCCCCGAGATCCCCGATAGCCGCAATGCCTTGCGAGATCTAACCAGATCTCGTGAGATAGTGTGAACTGGTTCCTACCCCAGGTCCCAGTCTCGCACGGTTAAGTGAGTTTAAGAATCACTTAACCGTGCTGGATCTAACCGGCTCCCAGCATCTATCGGCATCCCGAAGAAGACTCCGACTGGGCACCAATTTAGTACTGGACAAAACTAACGTGGACAAGGCGGAACGACAGCTGGGGGATAAGCCAGGTCATTTGAGGCCGCTGGATGATCAGGGACAGGGCAGGGTGGCACACAGGGAGCTTGGCACTGCCAGGTTGGCATCTTTGCACTGCCAAGGTGGCACTGCCAGAGTGAAAGGAGCACAGCCAGGGTGGCAGTACCAAGGTGGCACTGCTAAGGGTCAGGGCCTGAGGGGGGCCATGACCATGAAAGGATGGAGGAGGGGAGGTATGAAAGGGCCTATGGAAGGTTGGGGCTGGTGGATGGTGCTCCTGAATGGGGGTGGGTGGTTGTAAGGGGGCTTGGGTAGGCCTGAAAAGGGGAGGCCCACTGTAAACTGATACAGTAGTGGGGTGTTCTCACTTTGGGGGGAGGGGGTTGGCGTAGGTAATGTCCATGTATATGGGGGGGGAGGGCAGGGGTGACATTGCCCACAGGTGGGGGATGTGGGGGGGGGGGGGGGATCCTCAAGCTCACTTAGAGAACGGGGCACCCTTTCAAATATGGTGGTCCAATCTCTGAGGAGCCGGTCTGGGCAGTGGGTTCAGTTCCCAAGTGATGAAAAACATTCCAAGTGTGGGCGAGCCAGGAGAGAAACCCACAAAAGTGTGACTAAGTTTGGTTAGACAGTGGTGGCACACAGAGCTGGGAGAAACTCCCAGTAAACCTTCCTGAAATGACACTTAAAAACCTTTCCCTTGAATCGCGCCCAAGATCTTGCAATTCTTTTGGTTTTAATTACGTAAGACTGATAAACTGACTAATTTGACTGATTTTCCTGAGGAGATGACAAGGAGAGTTGATGAAGATAGCGTGTTTGATGTAGTCTACATGGATTTTGACAAGGTTGCACATGTTAGATTTGTCAGAAAAGCAAGAAGTACATGGGATCCAAGGGCAAGTTGAATCCAAAATCAACTCAGTGGCAGAAAGCAAAAGATAATGGTTGATGGGCAATTTTGGACTGAAAAGATGTTTTGAGTGAGTAAAAGCAAATTACTGTGGATGCTGAAATCTGAAACAAAAATACTGGGCAATCGCAGCAGGTCTGACAGCATCTGAGGGAGAATGGAGCTTACATTTCATGTCTGGATGACTGTCAAAGCTGGATAGAACTGGAAATAGGGTCAGATTTATACTGTTGTGGGGGAGGGCGAGCACTGTGGCTAGATAGGGGGCCAGCGATAGGCGGAGATTAACAAAGATGTGTGCTTCACGTGCACCTCCTTCAGTTTGGTCTATTGCATTTGTTGTTCCCAATGCGGTCTACCCTACATTGGACAGACTAAACACAAACTCAGTGACTGCTTGTCAGAATACCTTCTGTCCATCCGCAAGCCTTCCTGTCGCTTGCCATCTCAACTCACCATCCTGCTCTCATGTCCATATGACCATCCTTGGCCTGCTGCAATGCTCCAGTGAAGCCCAGTGCAAACTGGAGGAACAGCATCTCATCTTCCGAATAGGCACATTGCAGCCTTCCGGACTTAACACTGACCTTCCGGACTTAACACTGAGTTCAACAACTTCACACTGTGAACTCTCTCCTCCACCTTCACTCCATTTTTCTTTCTATCAATTTATTTTCAGTTCTTAAATTGATCTGTCTTCCCCTCATCATTGTCCCCCTCCCTAGCACCCGACTTGGGCCATCTATTTCCTGTTCCTAGTTGCTCTTTGACACACTGTTCATCTTTGTTCTGCCATTAACATATTTTAATCTCTTTATGAGCCACTGTTAGCGCCCTTCTTAGCCTTAATCACACCATTTGCATTCCTTTTAGAACATAGAACAGTACAGCACAGAACAAGCCCTTCGGCCCTCGATGTTGTGCCGAGCCATGATCACCCTACTCAAACCCACATATCCACCCTATACCCGTAACCCAACAACCCCCCCTTAACCTTACTTTTATTAGGACACTACGGGCAATTTATCATGGCCAATCCACCTAACCCGCACATCTTTGGACTGTGGGAGGAAACCGGAGCACCTGGAGGAAACCCACGCACACAGGGGGAGGACGAGCAGACTCCGCACATACAGTGACCCAGCCGGGAATCGAACCTGGGACCCTGGAGCTGTGAAGCATTTATGCTAACCACCATGCTACCCTGCTGCCCCTCTTTATGAGCCACTGTTAGCGCCCTTCTTAGCCTTAATCACACCATTTGCATTCCTTTTGTCTTTCTGTCCACGACATCTTTATCAATCTCCACCTATCACTGGCCTCTGTCCAGCCACATGTGTTTCGTGACAGCACGCCATTTGGTGGGGCTGGGATTCACTACTTCTGCCACTTGTCAATGCGATTTCCATTGAAACCTCCCCATGCAGCTGGGAAACCCACTGGCAGGGTTGTGCTGCCAGCAGGAAATGAGAAACCTGACTGACCAGAGATCCGCCCATTCAGTAACTCATGTTGGGATATAATTCCTCAGGTTACCATTCTCCAATAACTCAGTCATCATGGAAGAGTGAATATTGGTGTGCAGTCTTAATATTAATTTGGCCCTGTTCCTGGGATTTGGGATGGAAGTCTCGGTGACGTCAGACTTGTGAATTCAAGCTCCATGCTTTTGACAACACAATGATGTTGCTGGGATGTCTAGTCCCTGGCCTCTACTTCCTATTAAGCAAAGGGTAAGCTAGGTAATAAGGATTTAAAAAAATTTAGTCAGTTCAGTTATACTTCTCCATCGCAATACTAGAACAGGATTCTGTGACCACTGCAGTGTGCATCTATTACCAAAGGACTTAATTAAAGAATTGTGAAACGCGTTTCAGATTCTAAAGTGCTTTAGAACTAACTGCAGAACTAGCCAGCATTTTATGCACTGACAGGGTAGAACCATGACTTTGAAGGATTGGGTAAAATGGGTAGCAGCGAGCCAGCTGCCCATTTTTTATCTCTTCAGATTTTTATCTCTATTGACTCCACACTTCCAAAATGCTTCTGAGATTGACAGGGTTGCAGACACCCCAATGAGATTATTAGTGCTTTGAGGTTTGCAGCAGTCCGACAGAGCATTCGAAGTAGAAACAACTATTGTGAGAGCTGAATATCCTGTCCTTTTAGTTTACAGATCCACCATAATTTTAGCAGATGTGCGACAGAAAAGGTGGAAAATAGGGTGGGTTGTTCACCCCGCATCCTGTCTGGCTTTTGGAGACTGTGTTGGACCTAATGAGAGGTACGATTGTCTCCTGATCTTTTACATGGTGAGCAGTGAAGTGACCTGGAGGAGTTCAAGTCAGAATCATGGTTGCAATCCTAGAAGAGTAGAAAAGTAAATTTGTTTTTTGTTGTTTCCAATCAGCCCTTTTAGAAAAAGAGCCACAGGTGCACACTATATTGTTCCTTGGCTGAGGAGAGGATTTAATATCATTCCATTGACTACAACAGAATATTGGGGCGGATGGATGTTCAGATGCTCCACTCATGATACAAGCGCCTGGCATCACCGTGCAAAAGACAGAACCACCCCTTGAATCTCAGACAGTTTGCCAGAGTAAGCAGGATCCTGTCATGATTGCTGGTTGGGCCCTGGATTTTATTCCAAAAGTAGTAAGCGAGGACAGTTAAGCTGAACTGAGCACGGTCAGTCCAAGTTAGGAAATGTGGATAACTGGGATCACTTTGTGGTTTGACATTGATATTACAAAGGCTTCTAAATGCCTTTAGTACCATTACTTTGATCATATTCAGGTATATTAAAAACAAGTAATGTATAGTGGGAAATAAATTTTTTAACTATATATGGAGACTGATTGCTGTAAATCCCCTTTGAGGAAATATGGATGGAGCTGAAAACATCTGACAGTGAAAATGAAAATGAAACAAGTGTTGACCTTTTTGACCTGGTCTGAGTTTGATTCAAATCATAAACACAAACTCCGCAGACAAGTAGTCCCACCTGATACGTCTATATAAAACCCTTGAACTGAAGCACCTGTAACTATTACATGAGATGTACTCTAACTTTCAACTCCAGAAAGAAATGTAGATTTTAATATATGACTAAAAACAAAAGGAAATTCAAACAGAAGGTATTTTCAATACATGTGATATCTAACCGGCACAAGAAATAAACTATATGTTAATCCAGTTTTATGGATTATGTGTGTATCAAGATGTCTATTTAGCCCTTTGAGGAACTCCCAATTTTGAGCACAGTACTGTCTAATTCTTTTGCAAGATCTTGATACTTTTCAAAAGGCACAATACATTTACCATTCTGATTTCTAAATAACCTAGTCTGGATATTCCATGTGGCTACCATTGGCTGCCCATCATATTTCTGGTAGAACTCTCTTTAGAAATGCCATAAATGGCTGAAGACAAAAATCCCTCTGGAAGTTCAGGGGCCTTATCTTTTATAGGATGGAAGACTGAAAATCTTTTAGACAGGCACTACCCAGATTCTTCAATAATCGTATTCAAAACCAACCTTCAATTAAAGAAAACATTTAGAATTCATACATGGAGGCAATGAGACTAATGAATGGGACTTACTTGAAGATACTATAGGAAAATGTGAGGCTCTGCTCTCATCTGTAATCTCGCTCAATGGGATTGCACACTGGAAGATTAGGCAGAGAGATCAGAACACCTAATTCTTGGTGCTCCCAATGTTAAGTGTAGAGCTCTGCAATTTTGAGTATTACAGTATACGTTTAGGAGTTAGTTGTGGTGAAGTTTGCAACAATAAAGTCTAGAGTGAATCTATGCCATACCTGAAGAATATTTTCCATACCCCACTTAATACTGTGACATTTTCATTACTCACATGAGTGTCCTTATCACCTTAAAATAGGGACAATATTTTCCAAGACCTGTGCCACTGGTGGGTTTTGGCAGACAGATGAATGGTTTTCAATTTTCCTGCCCATTGATTTCAATGGGTGGCAGCACACTGGCAACATCTTGATCGCCAGTGGTGTGGGGTTTTAGAAACTTTTGCCTTAAAATTCCCCCTTTGGAGATGTTTTCAAATTTAAAATGAATAATTGCTGCAGAGAGCAATTTTTCTTGAGAAATTGGTCCAGTTATGGTTTTTGTATAGTTGTATCAGTACAGTGCTGTTTTCAGTGAGAATCATTAGTCTGAAATTACATTGATGGGCAAATTATTAATTTACTAAATTCCTTTCTCTGTTCTATTGATGCAGGTGTTAATTCAGCCATTTTAAATGGCTTAACACCTCAGTTGAAAACAGCACAAAAAGAGTATGTAAAAACACACTTAAGAATTATTCTTCTCATCATATTATTTCAAAGGCCATGCTTCAATGAATCAATAAAGGATGAAAAACCTTAAAGAAGCATCACCTTCATAAAAGACATTTGAAAACAAATTATGCATAAGCAGTGCACTCAGCAGAAACCTTCACATGCCAAGAACACATCTCCTGAATTTAAGTATTTACCCCACCAATCATTTTCTGTGAGGAGTGCTGAAGATTTAAAAAAAATACCAGAGATTGTACTTGTGGAACATCTTCTGGCATAGCCAGGCGTTACTAAATATCCTGTGGACCAGACAGACAATATGATGCTATTTTTTTGCTTCTGCAGTTAGAGTTGGCACATTTCATAGATGACTCAATGCATTTCACTATAGTGTCATTGGAAATTGGTATGCATATGTCATTCCGATTTAAACTATGCTGTCAGCTACAAGTGCAGCCTACAGGTTGTCACTTGCCATCAGTGGGTAAGGGGAAAGAACCAGCAGAGGACAAGTTCCCCAGGGAACTACTCACCTCATTGTTACAAAACAACATGTAAAATAGTTCTGGGCTCCTTCTTTGTCACAGAATAGCACATTTATAAGGACAATGAAAAAAGAGTCAAAATCACTGAATTAAATTTATAGTAATAACTTATTATAATAGTTACTATTTAGAAATTCAGTGGCAGTTTGAAATGCTATTCCAGTCACTCTAGTTTGCATTGCCACAGGCAGCGCAATGACTCCCAATGTCAGACATTTCATCGCTTGCAAAGGATGTTGCTGTTTTTGACTCTACCTTTAAAATGAAAATGTTTCTGCTTCTGCAGAGCAACATTTCAACAGATCAATGGCTTTCCTCTTTAACAGTAAAGCATCAAGCTCCCCAAAAATTCAGAAGGTAGTGATCTTATTCTCATTCAACTTTGCTATTTCTAATTACAATTGCATTATTACACAAGGTGATATTTTGTAATGGATAACCTCAGTTGCTAGCTATAAATGGGAGCACTAACCCTATTAATGAAGAAAGGTCTCTTTTTCTCTATTAGTGTTAATCTCCCTGTCAGGAATATTGTGACTCAATATAATGGTCTGAACATTAATGTAATTAAAAATGTTGTTTTACTTCAATGTAATTAATCATCGTAAAACTGATACTCCATAATGTGTGTTTATTTTGAACCCTAAGCAATGAAAAAATTAAACCAGTCATGTTTTGCGA
This sequence comes from Scyliorhinus canicula, assembly GCF_902713615.1. Classification (NCBI taxonomy): domain Eukaryota; kingdom Metazoa; phylum Chordata; class Chondrichthyes; order Carcharhiniformes; family Scyliorhinidae; genus Scyliorhinus; species Scyliorhinus canicula. The sequence goes on from NC_052151.1 coordinate 115,875,285, forward strand.
TGTCAGCAAAAATTGTATCTTCTTTGTGGTTTGATTTTTAGAATCTCAACGAAAGAGTATGTTCCAAACTGAACAGATACAGCACATTCATTCGAGTTTCAGTGACACATTTACAAAATACCCTCTTGGTCTGCAAACAGGTGTTTCCTCACCTGTTCAATCCATGGGTCGCATGGAAATTCCCTGACCACAAACCTGGAACCGTAGTGTTTCACAACTGATCTCTTTCTGGGTGTTCAGTCCCTACGTTGGTCCACTGCACTCCCTCACAGAATCTGCTTATTGGTAAACCAGCAAATGAAAAACGGATTTTTATGGAGTAGGGTGCTCTGACATTTGCAGAGCTACATGTAGATCTTAATTATTATTGCATGTCCCTGGATCCTGGACTAATATCCACACAGGTCACCTTTGGTGGCCCTTTGTGCTGAAGAAGGAATCCTGCATGCATGGCTACAGTCTCCATGCAGGTGTCTCTGAGGGAAGAAAGCCTTGGCTATGACATGCTTTCAGGCATAAAGAACTGACGTTAGTAATGCAAAATATGGATTCATCAGGTTTACACAACATTCCTTCAGTCTGCTGAATTCTTGCTCCATCTGCAGTGCCGCACTGCAGCAGTCAAACTTCAATGATGTTAATTGCTGGTGTGTTATTTTGGAACTAAAAACAAGAAAAAAATAAAATTAGAATTAAAACATATTGGGATGTTAACCATTCTTATAGCCAGCTCATTATCCACTTTGATTGAAATGCTTAACAGGAAGGCAAATTCTTAAGTCATTTACCATTTTAAAACATTTAGAGAAGAAAATGTTGGAATAAAACCCATTAGAAAGCATCACACAATCTGTGACATGGTTTCATTTGCATGTTTAGAATTGAGATATCAGCCCCAGTTTACTTATGCAAACAAGCAAGAGAAAAGGCTCCTGCACTTCCCCAGAACAATCTTCTTGCTACCTCCATCCTTCTACTTATAAACATCCTGGGTGGGATTGTCCGTTTCTGACACTAAGTATTGACGCCAACGCAGAATTCATGGACTTTCATGACAACAAAGCTAGCGGCATACCTGGACCGATTCTGCTAATGTTAAGGGGCAAGCACCAGCACCATGTGGAACACAATCGAGGCTGACGTGCTACAGTGGCATATACACACTGCACTCCCCACACACACCATCCCAGCCAACAAGATGTCAGTTAGACGCACGGCCCCACATTTCGAGCACGCAGAGCTTTGAGACCCTTGTGGATGCTGTGGAGAGAGGAGGATGACCCTGTACCCCAGCCCGGGTAGGAGGCTGCCAGCCACCGCCGTTCATCATGTCTGGGCGCAGGTGGCAGAGGCGGTCAGCGGCATGGCCAACGTAGTCCGGACCGGCGAGCAGTGCCATAAAAACTGCATGACTTCCTCAGGGCAGCCAGGATGAGTAGGCAGCACAAAGCCCCTGGTACGCCCTCCCACAGACCTGTGACCCCCATACCCAGAGGGTGGCAGAACCCCCACTCTGCACCACACGCCGACACCCATACCGGCTGCCAGAGGTGGGTATCCTGACCACTGAGGTCACCAGCTACCCACCCCGTAGGGTGCATGCGTTGGACAGTCCAACGCTGTCATTCTCTGTTTTGCCCTGCCCTCAGGAGAAGGCTGCACACAACCACTGGGAGTAGGAGAAGACAGGTGGGGGACATCCGGACCTGCGGCCCCTAACCATGGCAGAGCAGAGGGCCATGGGCGTGGTCGGCGCCCGGAGGAAAGGGAGGTTGCCGAGGTGGAGGTCTGCCGTGGGCGAGGAAGTGACACCTTGCTTAGTTGAGGTTCCCCATGCCACCTGTGAGAACCACCCTCACCACACCCCCCCACCCTCACCGCCACACCTCCGTCACCCTACACTACCTTGCCCCCCCAATTCCACCCCCCTCACCTCCACACCACCGTCACCCTACACTACCCTGCCCCCCCAATTCCACCCCCCCTCACCTCCATACCACCGTCACCCTACACTACCCTGCCCCCCCAATTCCACCCCCCTCACCTCCACACCACCGTCACCCTACACTACCCTGCCCCCCCAATTCCACCCCCCCTCACCTCCACACCACCGTCACCCTACACTACCCTGCCCCCCCAATTCCACCCCCCACCCCCCCCACCCCCAATTTCCCCCACCCCCGGGCCTGCAATCTAATCATGTATCTCGTCTTGTGTCTTACAGGAACTTCTGGGTACGGGGCGGGCCCATCTGGCGAACCCCGTCCCCAATCAGTGCCACAGCTGGAGCCCCTCCATGAGCCGAGCAGCAGTAAGGAAGCAGCTCGGACATCAGCCCTCCACTCAAGACTCAGGATACCCCGCAGCTCGAGTCGGAGGATGACAGTGATTTCCCGTCACAGCTGTCTCCAACACCCTTCACCATCCCAGGGACACTCACTTCAGTTAGTGAAGAGATTCCTGGGACACCATCTTGTGCACACAACACAGCTGCTCTGGTACAGCAGGTAGAGGTGAACCTGAGAGGTCAAAGGGCAGTCTGATCCCAGGAACTGGCTGCCGTTCAGACGGGTTTTGGCTTTCTGGAACGGACAGTCCCATCAATCATGGAGATGCAGTCACAGAGCCAGGGACTACATGAGGGGTTGTCGGCAAAGATCCAGCACTTGCAGGTGTAGTTGGAGGAGTCCAATTAGGTGCAGGAGCAGGAGGCGTTGCCGACAATCCGTGCCACTCAGGCAAACACCGGGTGCCGTGGTGGAGGCATTGGGGGCAACGGTTTCGGCTATGTCCAAGGCCTGGGGCATATTGCGCAGGCGCTGGCTAAGGACCAAGGCAGGATTGCCAACTCATAGGCAACGACGTGCCAGAGTCACCTCGACTTTGCAGCGGTGCTCCCGAATGTGGCCCAGTCACAGCAGACCATGGCTGGGAATGTCAGCAGCATTGCCCAGGTGCTGGCCGACGTGGCGCAGACGCTGGCCGAGGTCGCCCAGTCCAAGAGGGAGATAGTGGAGACACTGGCTGTTGTGACACCGACCCAGAAGGTGGTGGCATAGTCAATGGGTGATGTAATGCAGTCCCAGGTGGAGATGGTCCATTCCCTGTGCTCCATGGATATGAACGTGCGGACCCTGGTCGAGACCAGAGTGGGCCTCCAGGACTGGCAGCGGCAGGTGGCACCTCAGCTTGCACCCCAATCCCATGGAATAGTCCGGGGGGGCCATCGGGCACCCCGAGGGAGGAGGATGTGATGGGGCCCGTGCCAGTGACTCCCGCAGGGGAGGTGCCGGAACAGCGCAGCACCTCGAACTCCATGCCTGCCGCCCCCCCTGCTGCCCCCCCCCCCCCCCCTCACCCAAACCCACAACCCCTCCTGTCCCTGTGCATCTGCTGGGCAGCAGGCAGAACAGGGCGCACCACATTACTTGGGATGCCAAGCAGCAGCCGGGCCCATCCAGGCCCGGTCGCCGCAGAAGACGCCTGCCAACAGGGACCCAGGTTGCAGGGCAGGAATCACAGCAGGCCGCCTCCACTCCTGCTGTACCATCTGGGGAACCACCTAGATGTAGCATTAGCATTAGGGCTCTAAGGCCAAAATGTTGGACACTAGTTAAGTTGGCATGGGTGCAGGGCACAGTTGTTATAGCGGTTAGGGCACAACAATATTTGTTCACATTAAGCACCTGTTACCACTGTTACAACCTGTCTCGGTGCTCTGTCAGATGGCTGTGAGGGGTGGGCTGGGCTGAGCGGGCCACTGAGGAGTGGGGGGGGGAGTGGGCACATGTTGTGGGTGGCCCGGGATCCCCAACCCCCTGCCCATCCACACAACTGTCATCCCAGGGAATTGATGGAATTGTGTGATGAAATGGCCAGCTTGCATGCAGGGATCACCCAGGCCGACGGTGGGCAGGAGTCAGAAGTTGTCAGACGATACGGAGCACCAGAGCACATTGCAGAGTGGGTTGTCATCATCCTCCATCCCATGAACCAGACCCGCTTATACTGCCAACCCAGGGCCCACACCCCGGTGGCCTGGTGTTCCATCTCCTCCTTCAGCACATCGCCCCTCTGCTGCGCGATATTGTGGAGGATGCAGCAGGCCGCCAAGATGTGGATGACCCTCTCAGCATCATACTGGAGGGCTCTCCAGAGCGGTCTAGGCACCTGAATGGCATCTTCAGTAGGCTGAACACAACTCAATTATACTTCTGGTCACTGTATGGGCGACATTGTAACGGGTCTCCACTTCGGTCTATGGTCTCTGGATCGGTGTCATCGGCCACGGCCGCAGTGAATACCCTTGTCACCAAGGAGCCAACACCCAGTCCGGATTGGGGAGTGCATCTTGAACATCATCACCGAGTGTGCCAGGATGAAGCGGTTGTGCACAATGCCCGGGTATGATACGCTTCAGATGGTCACATATCTTCCATCCTCGGCAGCTAGCTCCTGTTTCTCTGGGGCATCCTCCACTGCTGCACGCTCCATTGCTGCAGCTTCCACTTCCTCCTTGAGCAGCCCAGATCGTACAGTTGCAGGGCATCCCCCAGGGCTGCGGCGACTACAGGAAGGCCACTGTTGAACTATCCATTGTTTGCAGGGGGTGAAAGGCCGACGTGTTAGCATAGTGCGTATTCCCTGTGCCCAACCAGGTCCAATGGGCTACATGGTGGCCCTGGTTGGCACTGCGGCCTCTGCCCCCACATGCTCCCCCTCCCTCACCCCCAGCATCCCTGGCTCCATTGGTGGCCCGCACTGTGGGGGTCTCTGGCCCTGGCACCTGTCCCTGATGCCAGGGCTTCCATCGCCTGGCACTACCCTCACCGGGGTAAGCACCACGGCACCCGTAGGGGCTACTGTGGGTGTTGTGCTAGGTGGGATGCTGGGGGGGTGGGTGGAGTGTGGGGATAGGGCCACCCATGCTGCCGATGTCACCCTGCAGAACCAGGGGCAAAGATGGGTGGTTAGTGGGATGTTCAGCAAGATGGCTGCCTTGCAGGCTGTGGTAATGGCGGTCCATGGCTTGAGTCCTGTGGGGGGGGTTTCACTTCAGCCACTAGGCCTGTTCCCCCATTACGCCCCTCCCACATCTGGCACGCAGCCCACAGTCACGGCTCTGTGTCCTACCTCCTCTCTCGCCTCTCCCTCATCAGCCATGACACCGGTTTCCCGATTTTAGAAAGCACAGAGAACTGCGCCGTCGGGAACTCGGCCCATCGGAGGCGGAGAAACGGCGATGACCCGGAGAATACCGGGTTGGGCCCACTAATGATATGCAAATGGTGTTTATTGTACATGCATTGCAATATACATTGATGGCGCTGTTGAGGTGACGGAGAATTGCGATTTGGCATCAAATCGGCACCTGCCGCGATTTTGGTGTCAGATCCTATTCTCCGTCCAATTGCGTTTCGTGATTTCGATGTCAGCCAACAGAGAATCCCGTTCTCTATGTTTTCTTCCCTTTAGTAGATAGTAAATTACATTCCTTGATACCCACTGATGTTATTTTATAAAGGAGTCTCTCGTACGGCGCTTTATTGAAGACCTTTGGAAATCAAGGTACATAATCTCCTTGGCCTGCTGGCGGGTAGGAAGATCTGGGGCTCCAGGCCTTATCCATCCAGGGTCTTCCGGGAGCATTTCTTTTATCTCAAGCTTAGCAAGAAATAGTATGTACTCCTTCTCCATTTCACTTATGATGTGCTCACGAAATGTTGCTGCCTGTTGTAGACAGACGTACAGCCTCAGAGGAGATTGAGGATAGCATTGCCAGTGGCTGTAAAAGTGACCATGGCCATGAACTTTGTGCGTGTGGCTTCTTCCAGGTCATTGCAGACAACAGCTTGCAGTTTGTTAATCATTGTGGTAAAAAGGTGATGCTCTGTATGCGAAGAGAATACATTGCAGTCTCTCTTTCCAAAGAGAAGCAGATGGTGTGGGCACACAGCTTTGCCAGGTTGTCAGGCTTCCCTATGGTGCAGAGTGTCATTGTCTGCACACATGCCACTTTGTGGCGCTGCATATCAATTCAGAAATCTACCCCAACCAGTAAATCCCTCAATATCTAACTGGTATGTGAGCATACACAGCACATCATGCTTGTCAATGCCCGGTGTCCTGGCAGCTGTCATGATGCATATAATCTGTATCATTTCACTGTGCTAGCAGCATTTTAGCCTTCACATGAACCAGAGGGTGACTACTGGGCAGCAAAGGCTATCTGCTGACGATCTGGCTCATGATTCCAGTGTTCAAACCACACATATGTGGGCAGCATTTATTTAACAGAAGCTATGCTGCCACATGGAATGTCATTGAGCAGACCACTGGAGTGCTTCAGCAGCGCTCCCACTCCCTGCGTTATTCTGGAGGAGTCCTGCCATACTTTACAGAGCATGTGTCATGATTCATCATATTCTGCTGCATCCTGCACAAGGCACCATCTGATGAGGGAAAGGGGGAGGAGAAAGATGAAGAAGGCAGGAAGCACAGTCCCTTTCTGGCTTGGCTGTCTATGATTTGCTCATCAGACTATGGACCAATGAATGTAACCCCCAAATCCCCAGTCACCAACAGTTCCACAATTTAATGCACCTCTGTTACTGATTGTCGCAGGGTCTGCATTACCACAGTGACAAAATAAAAGCCACCACAAAACATAAACCTGTCAACAATATTCCATTTAAAAGACAACTAATCAGTCTTGTGCATTCCCTTAATATGTGTTTGTTGGTCGGAGTGCTCCTACATAGTACTAACCCAGTGACTGTAGCATGGTTGGAGGAAGGCTGCTGGCTTTCAGTGGGGAGACTGCGGATAACTTTGACGGACGATCACCTAGAACAGGAGTTCTCAACCTTTTTTAACCCATGGACCCCTTTTCCTCTTAATTTTTTTTGTGGACCCCCATAGCCATTCCACAGAAAAAAAAGCTTCTTTTTTGCGTGGTAAACTAATCCTTATATTTTGTCCGATGACTAAAGTCCATCTACCTTACCGTGAGGGTTGGAAACGGATTAGCGGTATTTTCGTACGTTACCAAACTTATTCTAATATGAAAAGTTATGAAAAAAACTTTTTACTAAATTGAATTAAATTACTCTAAAAATAACCAATTCATATCAAATATACACAGTTTCTAGTGATTACTGTGTTAAATCATTCATTAAACTTGTCAAGGAGAAACGATGGGTGATTTTCACCTCTTGTTTGTTCTAGGTAACTTTAAATTTACGACACTGTCAAATGTAAAGTTTTTTGCTTCTACTTGATTGCCATAAACAATTCATAGCTACATGAATATTTCTACTTTTAGTATTTTAATATAGCGTAGATTACTGTAAAAATTTAATTCTCAGTAATAACAATTGTTCTGAAGTAGAATTGCTCTATGGACCACTAAAATATCACCGTGGACCCCCAATTCGGTATTTTTTTTGTGTGGACCCCCAGTAATGTTACATGGACCTCCAGACCATTGACCTAGAAGGTTTACCTTTAGATTGCACCATCTTGGCATAGGAGGCAGCCGTCTGGACTGGCTGGCTGATCGCACATTTGTGCTCCAGAGAGCCAATCCTCTTCCTTATCGAAACCCCTCAACAATCATCATAGTCTGTTGAAGGACAAATTGCTGGGCTGCAAAGCCCCTTTGAACAGTGATATTTGTTGTCCTGATGGCAACAATCTGACCATTTGTTTCAACAAGTTAACCTTGCATGACTTCAGCCTCAGCTTTCTCTGCAGCACTCAGATGCTGGATGGCTTCTGTGCATGCTACAATGGAAGCAGAGTTACCAGGCACTAAATGCTGTATCGTGGTCAGTCCACAAGTGCGATAATATGGTTGGCCACAACTTTCAAACTGGAAATGACGGGCTCCAGGCTTTCTGACACATCTGCCAATATAGAAAACAATTGTGTGTGTGTGTACCCATGAGCCTATACATCTCCCCATTGAGGTTCTCATCTGAATCCTCTGCAACAGGACTTCAGAGTGACCTTGCCCTCCAGCGAGTTCTCACATGTGCTATCATTCACCCCTGTCCCAGCCACAACCCACTTGTGTCCGATGTCTCAGCACATACAGATCCTGTCTATAAATGTTCTATGACAATATCCGAGCTAGTGTTTGGGAGTCTGAGAGCAAGTGCTGGTGTTTCTTCATTATCTGTTGTTTCTTCCTTGGGGCGGCATGGTAGCACAGTGGTTAGCACCGTTGCTTCACAGTGCCAGGGACCCAGGTTCGATTCCCAGCTTGGGTCACTGTCTGTGTGGAGTCTGCATGTTCTCCCCGTGTCTGCGTGGGTTTCCTCCGGGTGCTCCGGTTCCCTCCCACAATCCAAAGATGTGCGGGTTAGGTGGATCGGTCATGCTAAAATTGCCTCGTAGTGTTTAAAAGTTTAGGTGGGGTTGCTGGGTTACGGGAATAGGGTGGAGGTATGGGCTTAGGTAGGGTGCTCTTTATGGGCCGGTGTAGACTCGATGGGTTGAATGGCCTCCTTCTGCACTGTAAATCCTATGATTCCTCTTTCTCCTTTTGCTCCTGCACCACTGCCTGGTCAAGTTACTGTTTTTGGGTTTTGAAAGATTACAGCATGAGGTTACGGTTGTAGTGAGGAGAGGGAAGGACACCAAGAGAGAGCATACTTATACTCCCTATAGTGTGAACATTCACAGAGATTGTGGGATGAGACAAAAGTTGGATATGCAAAGGAAAATCAGGATGGAACATACCATGATCTTGGATGCTTTCAGCCCATTGGCTGGCTACAGGCTTAGTCATGTCCAGTGGAAAGGTGGAAAACACCACCTCCTCCATTGGAGTGAGGACTTGCAGCCATGCCTGTTATGTGCTGCAAACTATGTTTGTACGTCACCTAGTCCTGCTAGAAATGTCAGTGATTGTTGTGCAATCTGTTTCAGTGATGTGCCTGCCATGATTGAATTATTGTCTATATACGTAAGCTGGACAATTTGAATGTGATGGTTGCAACATTGTGAAGTGAGTAAGGGTGAGATGAAGCAATGAGTCTGAGACTATACATTCTTTATAGAAACAGTTGTTTGATGAGACCATCAATTCACGCGACACGTGGTTAGAAGCGAACAGTGGTTTTAATCGTCTTACAACAGAGCCTGCCTGTGACGGGATGAACTCGAGATGAACTGGCAGCAGGCTCACAGCACTGATCTTTATACTTCCAGCTGGGGGAGGAGCCATGGGAAGAGCCATGGGCGAAGCCAAGTACAAACTCCTCATCCCCCCCTATGGGCAGGGCCGCGCGTACACACAATCCGGTACAGAGTACAGGCTCAATACATGTGGTACAATACAGTGTGAATTACTGAGGTTTATAATTCACCACATTCACCCCCTGTGAAAAAAACAAGTCCGGCGGGGGTGATGGGTCTACAAATTGAGTCTGTCCGGTGGCCGAGTTGTCCGTTGTGATTGGCGGAGCACCCGAGTTGCAGCCTCTTCCGGTGGCTGGACGATCATGGTTGGTTGGGGTACGATGGCGGACTCCGGGGGGTGATTCTGTCCGAGCTTCGTACCCGCCTGGTTCGACTGGTGACGGGTGGCGCTGGAAGCTTGTGGGCGCGAGTGCGTGGAACATGGGTAGCGAACCGGTAGGTGCGGGGGCGTGGGGTGCGGCGAGTTGGGTGGGGTGTAGTGTGAGGGGTACCTCGGCGGTGGTAGTGGTGGGATTAGATCCTGCAGGCGCTAGATCCCAGAGGGACCTGACGGCCGGCAGGGTACTCTATGAAGGCGTATTGGGGGTTTGAGTGGAGTAGGAGCACTCTTTCTACGAGTGGGTCAGTTTTGTGTGCCCTGACGTGCTTCCGGAGGAGTACTGGGCCCGGTGTCTTCAACCATGCTGGGAGCGAAGCCCCCGTGGTAGTGTCCCTGGAAAAAACAAAGCCGCTCGTGAGGGGTCTGGTTGGTGGCCGTACATAGGAGGGACCTAATAGCATGGAGCGCGTCGGGGAGGACCTCCTGCCAATGGGAGGTCGGAAGCTTCCTGGACCAGAGGGTCAGTAGAACGGTCTTCCAGACCGTCGCATTCTCCCTCTCCACCTGCCCGTTCCCCCTGGGGTTATAGCTGGTAGTCCTGCTCGAGGCGATGCCCTTGTCGAGCAGGTACTGACGCAGCTCGTCGCTCATGAAGGACGAACCCCAGTGGCTGTGTACATAGCTGGGGAAACCAAACAGGGTGAAGGTACTATGCAGGGTCCTAATGACTGTGTGGGAGGTCATATCGGGGCACGGGATAGCAAAGAAGAAGCAGGAGAACTCGTCGATGACATTCAGGAAGTACACATTCCGATTAGTCGAGGGGAGTGGCCCTTTGAAATCGATAGCGAGGCGTTCAAAGGGCCTAGAAGCCTTGACCAGGTGGGCCCTGTCTGGTCTATAGAAGTGTGGTTTGCACTCCGCACAGATCGAGCAATCCCTGGTGATCGCTTTTACCTCCTCGGTGGAGAAAGGCAGATTTCGGGCTTTGACGGGCGAGATTTCGGGCGAGCCGTGTGACCCCCGGGTGGCAGAGGTCATTGTGGATAGCTTTCAAGCGGTCGTTCTGCGCGCTGGCGCACGTGCCGCGGGACAGGGCATCTGGGGGCTCGTTGAGCTTCCCTGGTCGATACATAATATCGTATTTGTAGGTGGAGAGTTCGATCCTCCACATCAGGATTTTATCATTTTTAATTTTGCCCCTTTGTGAGTTGTCAAACATTAAGGCAACCGATCTTTGGTCGGTGATGAGGGTGAACCTTCTACCTGCGGGGTAGTGTCTCCAGTGTCGTATAGCCTCCACAATGGCTTGTGCTTCTTTTTCGACCGAGTAGTGTCGAAGTTCCGAAGCGGAGAGGGTTCGGGAGAAAAAGGCGACTGGTCTCCCTGCCTGATTCAATGAGGCTGCGAGAGCGACCTCTGAGGCATTGCTCTCTACCTGAAAGGGGACGGATTCATCCACCGCCTGCATGGCCGCTTTGGCGATGTCCTCCTTGATCCGAGTGAAGGCCTGATGAGCCTCATCCGATAGAGGGAAGAGTGTGGCCTTAAATAGTGGGCGGACTTTGTCCGCATATTGAGGGACCCACTGGGCATAATACGAGAAGAATCCCAGGCACCTTTTGAGTACCCTGGGACAATGAGGGAGAGGGAGTTCTAAGAGCATACGGTCCTGGTCGGGGCCCAGGACTCCGTTTTCGATGACATAGCCGAGGATGGCTAGTCTGGTCGCGCGGAAAACGCATTTCTCCGTGTTGTAAGTGAGGTTGAGTTTCTGGGCCGTCTGGAGAAATCGATGGAGGTTGGCATCGTGGTCCTGCTGGTCATAGCCACAGATGGTGACGTTATCCAAGTACGGAAACGTGGCCCGCAGCCCGTACTGGTCCACCATTCGGTCCATTGCTCGTTGGAATACCGAGACCCCATTCATGACGCCAAAGGGAAACCGGAGGAAATGGAAGAGGCGGCCATCGGCCTCGAACGCCGTGTAGTGGCGGTCCTCCGGGCAGATTGGGAGCTGGTGGTATGCAGACTTCAGATCCACCGTGGAGAAAATATGATACTGGGCGATCTGATTCACCATGTCTGCAATCCTGGGGAGGGGGTATGCATCGAGGAGCGTGAACCGATTAATGGTCTGACTATAGTCCACTACCATTCGGAATTTTCCCCCGGTCTTGATGACCACCATCTGAGCTCTCCAGGGGCTGTTACTGGCCTCTATGATCCCCTCACGTAGGAGCCTCTGGACCTCGGTTCTGATAAATACCCTGTCCTGCAGGCTGTATTGCCTGCTGCGGGTGGCTACGGGTTTACAGTCCGGAGTGAGATTGGCAGAGTGGAGGGGGGGGGGGGGGGGGGGGGGGGGGGGAGAGATTCTTAGCGTCGCTAGACTGCAGATAGTGAGTGGAGTTAGGGGTCCGCCGAAGCTGAGTGTGAGACTTTTGAGATTACACTGGAAGAGTGGGGCGCAGAGTTCGGGCAGGACGTATAGCTGAAAATTCGAGTAGCTAGCGCCTTGGATCGTTAGGGTCGCGATGGTGCGCCCTTGGAGGTGAACAGAGTGGGAGCCCGAAGCGAGGGAGATAGTTTGCCGTGCAGGAAAAACAGGGAGCGAACAGCGTCTTAGCAGATCTGGGTGTACAAACCTCTCGGTGCTCCCGGAGTTGAAGAGGCACGGTGTACTGTACCCGTTGATTTTAATGGTCATCATCGAGTTGCGGAGGTGTTTCGGACGCGACTGGTCCAATGTGACCGCGTTGAGTTGCGGGTAGTAAGCGGCTTGATCAGCTGTGCTGGAGTAGTCCCGTGATGAATGCCCGTTGAGGTCGCAGTCTTCGATTTGAGTTTCTGAGTTTGGAGAGGATGGAGCCCAAGATGGTCGCCCCCATGGATCGCACGTGCTGGGCGACGAGAAAGATGGCGTCCAAGATGGTGGCCCCCATGAGTCGCACGCGGCCGGCCGCGTGGTGGGGGGTTTCCAAGATGGCGGCCCCCATGGGTCGCACGTGGCGGTTGGGGGCAGAGTCGGAGTACAGGCCGCAACGTTACGGGGCCTGCGGGCCTGCGAGTTCGGGGAGCGAGTGTTCTGGGCTGCAGGAGAGTTTAGAGAGGGGGATTACTTCGCCAGGCAGACCCGGGCATAGTGTCCTTTGCAACCGTAGCTGCTGCAGGTCGCGTTGCAGGCCGGGCAGTGCTGTCGCGGGTGCTGGTGCTGTCCACAAAAGTGGCAAGCTGGTGCATTATAGTGTCTGGGTGGCCGCGCGGCGCAGGCCTGGGGCAGTCGCTGGTTGGGGGCCCATGACAGGGTCGTGGGGTCCGCAGGGAACGAGGTGAGGCTGCGGAACGAGACCTCCATAGTAGTGGCGAGTTCTACAGTGCCGTCTAAGTTTTGGGCCCCCTTCTCAAGTAACCGCTGGCGCACGTAGTTGGACCTGAGGCCTGCAACGAATACATCGCGGACAGCGAGTTCCCTGTGCTCGGCAGCAGTTACAGCTTGATAATTACAGTCCCGGGATAAGGCTTTTAAATTCCGCAGGAATTCTTCTAGCGATTCTGTGGGGCGCTGGCGGCAAGTCGTAAAAACGTGGCGCGCGTATACCTCATTGACGGGCCTCACGTACATTCTATCAAGCAGGGCCAGGGCCTCCTTATATGAGTTGGTACAATTAAGTTGAGTAGAGATACGATGGCTCACCCTTGCGTGCAGTAGGCTGAGTTTCTGCTCCTCCGTAGCTTCTGTAGTGCTTGCTTCAGCCAGGTAGGCCTTGAAACATCTGAGCCAGTGTGAAAAGATTTCTTTCGCCTCTGCACCCTGTGGGTCGAGTTCCAGTCGATCAGGTTTGAGGACTGATTCCATTGTCGTTTCTTACTGTTTCTTAAGACGATTAAATTGATGAGACCATCAATTCACGAGACACGTGGTTAGATGTGCACAGTGGTTTTAATCGTCTTACAATAAAGCCTGCCTGTGACGGGATGAACTCGAGATGAACTGGCAGCAGGCTCACAGCACTGATCTTTATACTTCCGGCTGGGGGAGGAGCCATGGGCAGAGCCATGGGTGGAGCCAAGTACAAACTCCTCATCTCCCCCTATGGGCAGGGCTGCACGATTACACACAATCCGGTACAGAGTACAGGCTCAATACATGTGGAACAATACAGTGTGAATTACTGAGGTATATAATTCACCACATCGTTAGATGAGTAAAGGGGGTGGTGAATTCAGCAGCATGGGGGTGGGTGGGTTAGTTATTCAGTTGTAAGGATACAAATAAGGAGCAGGAGTAGGTCACTCGGCCCTTTGAGCCTGCTCCACAATTCAGTAAGATCATGGCTGATCTGATTGTAACATCAACCCCACATTCCTGCCTAACCCCCGATAACCTTTCACCACCTTGTTAATCAAGAATCTATCCCGCTCTGCCTGAAAAACATTCAAAGACACTACTGCTTCCACTGCCTTTTGAGGAAGAGAGTGCCAAAGATTCACGGCCCTGAGAAAAATAAATTCCCCTCATCTCAGTCTTAAACGAGCGACCCCTCCTTTCAACATGCGTTTGTTATTGAATTTGAACATGAATCTTGAGCACGTGTGAGGTAACTGAATGTTTTGCTGCACTTTATCCAGGTCCTTGCAGGTAAGGTGCTGGCATTGGCTGTGGTAGCTACCATCTCCCATTGTCATTGCAATGTCCGTTGGAGGGTCTTCTCGTCAACTGTAGATAAGAGGGCTGCTTTCCTCCTCCCCACCTTTCTGCAGCAAGGCCTCCTCTGATGCATCAGAAATCCTTAGAACCCACTTTCTGTTACTTTGTGCATTCTAATTTCTTTGACAGGTCAAACTTACCTGTTAGCATCACTTTCAATACCTGCTCCAGTCGCAATATACCTCCGATTGAAAAGGTGCCGTGTGGTTTATGTAGCACTTGAGCTTGTGCTACCCGTTCAGCAGTGTGCTCAACACTGGCTTCACTGGCAACGTGAAATATTTGAGCTGCCTGCAGCAAAAACAACAGGCGCGGGTTCATATTCATCCTGATACCAGGGCCTGTTTTTGGGCCTTATCCAAATTCGCGGCCGATGTTCCTACTTGTGGAAGAGGCTAGAACTAGGAACCTCAGTGACAAGATAATCACTAATAAATCTAAAGAGGGATTCAAGAGAGGTGTCTTTGTGCAGAGAGTGGTGAGAATCTGGAACGAGATACCACATGTGGTTGAGGAAACTAATAATAATCTTTATTTGTGTCACAAGTAGGCTTACATTAACACTGTAATAAAGTTAGCGTGAAAATAGTGATTATTTAAAAAATATTAAAACTAATTACTCATGACTCCAAATTTTGCTCTTTAAGATAGAATCAGATTTTCACAGTAACTTAATTGCAGAGTTAATGTAAGCCTAGTTGTGACACTAATAAAGATTATTGCTACTATATGTCAGTGAAAATGAATGGTATCTCTTGGAACAACCTGCTGCATTGCTCACCTTACTACGCAATAATCCACCAGTCGGATGTTCTGGTGTGCTGTGCTCCGACGAGGGCTTGGCTTTTTCCTTGTTATTGTTCGAGTCGTTGTCTTTGATGATGTCGTACTGTCTGCAGAAGAGAGCTATAACAGCTGAAACATACCAAAAGAAAAAAATTTCAGTGAGGTGCTAAAAACACAATTACAAACATGTACGTCTGAAGCCCAAAAGCTGGCTGGAATCTTCCGCTCTGGAGCCTTAAGCTCTGTGGTGTGTGCAGAAGTCGGATGGATTTCTGCTGTGGGGTGAGACACCTGACCATGCGCCGTTTGGGCTCATTACAGCTGCACCCGCGAGGAAAGCCTGCCCACTGTTGCGGCAGGGGCACAGTAAGAAGTCTTACAACACCAGGTTAAAGTCCAACATATTTGTTTCAAACACTAGCTTTTGGAACACTGCTCCTTCCTTCACCTGCTCCGAAAGCTAGTGTTTGAAACAAACCTGTTGGATTTTAACTTGGTGTTGTAAGACTTCTTACTGTGCTGACCCCAGTCCAACGCCAGCATCTCCACATCGCGGCAGGGCCATGCAGCAAGCCCCCATCCCCGCCGATACCTTATGGGCTTGAAGATCCGGGCGCCATATTTAAAGGGCACCGGACAACCTACACTACCTCTTCCTCCTTCGCCTGGCTCCTGCTCCACACTTCCTCACTCACCTTCCACTCCCCCCCCCCCCCCCCCCCCGCCCCCCCCCCCCCCCCCCCCGCCATAATAACGTGCACTGCCGCCACCCCGATCACACACATAGGTTGACATTTATAGACCTTTTCCAAAAGAGAGCAATGGAACATTGCCTCACTGTTAATCATGGAAGAAGTCTGCCTAACCAGGTAGGTACGTGGAGTGGCAAAAGTGAACATTCTAATTTCTCGCTGGTGGGGAACTTGATTCCAGCGAGGTGACTTTTTAATGAGCTTACATGACTTGCTAATACTACAAAAAATGTTTCCTGACATTGGGAAGCCTGACCTGCCTTTAACCCATCTTTAAAGCCCCAAGACAATATTAGCGAAAGTCCAGCCCGCCTTCGAGAAACTACATTTTGTCCTCATACCAAATTACATTCCCCCACCTGGCAAGCTTTCCGCTGCCAACAGGACCAGAAGATTCCGCCCATTGGCTCTGGCAAAACATATACCATCCGAGAATGGACACATAGCACAAACTCTGCCAACAATCACCCACTACTGTATCTATTTGAGAAATTGCCCTTATGGTTGTAATTAACAGCTTTCTATATTGTGCTTGTAGATCTGTGTCCAGCAAATGTAACTGCATTGTATAGGAATGGAACCAATACTTTGCAATCTTCTATCTTGGCTCCCATAGCAATAGAATAATGGTATTTAACAATGACGAGTTTAGCAACTCACTTGCCTTCCTCTGTTCATGGTTTCAGGCAGTAATTAAATATAAAATTATAGATATTGCAGAAAGTAGGCAGTAGCAACAATAAAAGTGGTTAAATGGCTTATCTGCTCCTTCTCTTTGTGTCTCTTATTTTGTTGTCTTCTGCATATCTCACTCTATCAGCGCGATTCTTCGACCCAGCGGAGCGAATCCCACCCCGCCGCCGGCTGCGGCATTCTCCAGCACCAGTTTTCGGGCGGGGATGGGGTTCACGCCACGCCGGTTGGGGGCTGTTGGCAGTGGCCCCCCTGGCAATTCTCTGGGCCCCGATGGGCCAAGCGGTCGTCTGTTTTTGGCCCGTCCCACCGGCGTGGGTTAGACATTGTGCCACACGGTGGGACCAGGCACGGAAGTCGGCTTGGGCGGTCCTCGGGGGTGCGCGGGGGGATCCGACCCCGGGGGGTCCCCCACGGTGGCCTGGCCCATGATTGGGGTCCACCGATCTGCGGGCGGGCCTGTGCCATGGGGGCACTCCTTCCTTCTGCGCCAGCCCCTGTAGGGTTCTGCCTTTTGAGGCAGCAGAGATGCAGTGGAACATGAGAGTCATTCGCTTCTGAGGAGGTGGAATTTGGAGCTGTAGGGTTATTGTATTACAGAGCCACCTGAGGCATGGAAATGTTAAACACAACGACCAGAGTTTTTTAAAAAAATGTTTCAAAGTATCTCTGCAATTCATCATCCTGGGAGGTGAAGTTTACAAACAATTCTTATGGAGCTGGTTAAAGACTAATTAACCAGGTCAGATTTCAGTCAGAGGTAATTGGTTGACAACCTGTCACATTAGTACCTTGGTCATTAAACCCTTTCTCGTCCTTCAGTAAATTTGTTTTAGTCAGAGCCAGTTTTGACCGTAATCAACCTTAATAAGTATTAGAAAAGTTGGTTTACATTTCCCACCTTAGTGGAAACCAAGGTTCATCTCCAAATGGTGGTACTTGCACCACCACAAAGATGCACCTCTGTCCCTGACTGATCTCCTTCTCCAAGTGGCATGAACCTATTTCCCGTGGGCTCCCAGGCCCTACCAGGGAGTGTGCCTGGAGTGGGATTTGACTGCTACACATTGGAGATGGGTCCTGGCCCCTCTTTGCATGGGGAATAAAACTAGCTGGGTAAATGGTGGAGTGTATTCGCATCAGATTTCCAACCTTATCAGCCCCAATTCCACCAAAGCAGCAGCGCTTCACTTGGACCGTATCAATCTGGTCTATTGCATTTGCTGCTCCCAATGTGGTCTACTCTACATTGGAGAGACTAAATGCAGACTGGGTGACTGCTTTGCAGAGTACCACCGATCCGTCCGCAAGCAGGGCCCAGACCCTCCTGTTTGCCATCTCAATTCACCGTCCTCTCTCATGTCCACATGTCCATCCTAGGCCTGTTGTCAACCCAGCACAATATTGAGGAAACATTGAGGAGCTGTTTGCCTGGTCAGGTGGTTGAGATAGATGTTAAAACTCCCCTGATACTTTCTGAAGAGGAGCAAAGTGTGCTCACGAAAGCAACCAAACTGTGGAAATTGGAATATGAACATAATAAATTGATGGACAGGTGAAGCCCAGCATAAACTGGAGGAACAGCATCTCGTCTTCCAATTAGGCATGGAACAGCTTAACACGAAGTTCAACAACTTCCGACTGTAAACTCTCTTCTTCACCTTCATTCCATTTTTATTTTTATCAGTTCATTTTCATTTCTTCCATCCATCTATTTTTCTCTCACCACTGTTCCTCTTCCCCCACCCCACTCCACATGACCCATCTGTTCCCTGTTCTTTGTCCTTTCACACCTTTGTTCTGCCATCAACACATTCTAATCTCTTTATGTCCCACGATCACCACCTTTCTTCACCTTGATCACATCCATTTACATTCCCTTTGTCTTTCTGTGCACAACATCTTTGTCAATCTCCACCTATCACTAACCCTTTATCCAGTCCCATTGTTCCACGCGTGCCACCGCTCGCCGCCGCCCCACCAC
The DNA here is from genome assembly GCF_902713615.1 of Scyliorhinus canicula. Taxonomy (NCBI): domain Eukaryota; kingdom Metazoa; phylum Chordata; class Chondrichthyes; order Carcharhiniformes; family Scyliorhinidae; genus Scyliorhinus; species Scyliorhinus canicula. The sequence continues at coordinate 115,893,737 of NC_052151.1, forward strand.
ATTATAAACTTGACCCTATTTCCAGTTCTCTCCAGCTTTGACAGAGTTATCCAGACCCAAAATGTTAGCTCCCTTCTCTCTCTCCACAGAAAGGAGGAGCAAAGGGTGCTCACGAAAGCAACAAAACTGAGGAAATTGGAATATAAACATCAGAGATTGATGGACTGGTAAAGACCAGCTCACCCATCAAGCATTATTACTAATTGTGATGTCATGTGCAAAATGGCTGTGAAAATTACCTGTAGAATAACATTCACCACTTGGTGCTGAAGCTTTCAACTGACCTTGCCCCAACTTCTGAATTGCCCCTTTTAAAACTTCTCCCTCAATACTTCCTTCCATTGTTTACAAAGTCTCCTCAAAGCCTACGGGCGGGCTTCTCCGATAATCGGCGCGATGGCCGGGATCTGGCGCCAAAAACGGTGCGAATCACTCTGGCGTCGGGCCCCTCCAAACGGCGCATTTTCTCCGGCCCGGAATGTGCTAGTAGCAGCGTGACGTCATTCGCGATGGCGCCACCCGGTGCGGCGTCATTGACGCCGGGCAGCGTCACAGCACAAAACATGGAGACGACGCCCCCGTCTCGTGCGAGTGCGGCAACGCAGGCGTGAGACACCCAGTGACGAGGGGGGCAGCCACAAGCCCCCGTTGCAGCCGAGCCAGGACACCCCTACCCAGGATACCACTACCCAGGACAGCCCTACCCAGGACAGCCCTACCCAGCATAGCCCTACCCAGGACAGCCCTACCCAGGATGTGGAGATGCCGGCGTTGGACTGGGGTGAGCACAGTAAGAAGTCTTACAACACCAGGTTAAAGTCCAACAGGTTTGTTTCAAACACGAGCTTTCGGAGCACGGCTCCTTCTTCAGGTGAATGGAAAGGCTTGTTCCAGAAATGTTTATATAGACACAGTCAGAGATGCCCCGGAATGCGAGCACCTGCAGGCAATCAAATCATCAAATCATCAAAGTTGTCGCAGTGTCTGCATGGTCTCGCCAATGTACCACGCTTCGGGACATCCTTTCCTGCGACAACGAATAAACGGGCATCGTGCGACTATCAACAGGCAGGACTGTTCCCTTCCAGTTGGGGAACACTTCAGCAGTCAAGGACATTCAGCCTCTGATCTCCCGGTCAGCATTCTACAAGGAGGCCTTCAGGAGACGCGACAACGCAAATTGCTGAGCAAAAACTTATAGCTAAGTTCCGCACGCATGAATGCGGACTCAACCGGGATCTGGGATTCATGTCGCATTACATTCGGCCCCCACCAACAAGCCTGGACTTGCAGAGGCCTACCGACTGAACTGGCTTGGGACAATTCACACCTCTTTAACCTGGAGTTACCTCTCTCTCTGCATCTTTGATGATTTGATTGCCTGCAGGTGCTCGCATTCCGGGGCATCTCTGACTGTGTCTATATAAACATTTCTGGAACAAGCCTTTCCATTCACCTGAAGAAGGAGCCGTGCTCCGAAAGCTCGTGTTTGAAACAAACCTGTTGGACTTTAACCTGGTGTTGTAAGAATTCTTACTGAGCTCTACCCAGGACAGCTCTACCCAGGACAGCTCTACCCAGGATAGCCCCACCCAGGACAGCTCTACCCAGGACAGCTCTACCCAGGACAGCTCTACCCAGGATAGCCCTACCTAGTACACCACTACCCAGGACAACCCTACCCAGGACAGCCCTACCCGGGACACCACTACCCAGGACAGCCCTACCCAGGACAGCCCTACCCAGGACACCCTTACCCAGGACAGCCCTACCCAGGATACCACTATCCAGGACAGCCCTACTCGGTACTCGCCCCCTCCCCGGCACTCGCTCTCTCCCCCCCTCCCCGGCACTCGCTCTCTCCCCCCCTCCCCGGCACTCGCTCCCTCCCCGGCACTCGCCTCCTCACCCTGGCACTTGCCCCCCCCCCCCCTCCCCGGCACTCGCCTCCTGACCCCGGCACTCGCCCCCTCCCCGGCACTCGCTCTCTCCCCCCCTCCCCGGCACTCGTCCTCTCCCCCCCTCCCCGGCACTCGCCCCCTCCCCGGCCCCCTCCCCAGCACTCGCCTCCTCACCCTGGCACTTGCCCCCCCCCCCTGCACTCGCCCCCCCCCTCCCCTGCACTCGCACCCCCTTCCCTGCACTCGCCCCCTCCCGGCACTTGTCCTCTCCCCCCCCCCTCCTCGGCACTCGCCCTCTCCCCCCCTCCCTGGCACTCGCTCTCTCCCCCCCCCTCCCCGGCACTCGGCCCCTCCCCGGCACTCGCCTCCCAACCCTGGCACTTGCCCCCCCCCCCCCCCCCCCCCTCTCCCCGGCACTCGCCTCCTGACCCCGGCACTCGCCCCCTCCCCGGCACTCGCTCTCTCCCCCCCTCCCTGGCACTCGTCCTCTCCCCCCCTCCCCTGCACTCGCCCCCTCCCCGGCCCCCTCCCTGGCACTCGCCTCCTCACCCTGGCACTTGCCGCCCCCCCGCCCCCCTCCCTGGCATTCGCCCCCCCTCCCCGCCACTCGTCCTCTCCCCCCTCCCCGGCACTCGCCCTCTCCCCCCCTCCCCGGCACTCGCCCCCTCCCCGGCACTCACCTCCTGACCCCGGCACTCGCTGTCTCCCCCCTCCCCGGCACTCGTCCTCTCCCCCTCCCCGACACTGGCCCCCTCACCCTGGCACCCTCACCCCCCACCCCTCCTCCAACCCCCACCTGCCACTCCATCGCTCCACCCCTCCCCTCCACCCCCCCTCACCCTCCCAACCCTCCCCCCCACCCCCCCCTCCCCCCCACCCCCCCCTCCCCCCCACCACCACCCCCCCCCACACACACAGACTGCGGCCGTCACTTCTCCTGTGGCCACCCCACGCCGTGACCTACCTCCGCGCTGTCCGGCGTCAACCATCAGCACTGGTTGATGCCGTTATATAAGGTGGTTTAATTTACGCCAACGTGACCACGGGACTTCGGCCCATCCAGCCGGGAGAATTCGGGCAGCCCCGGGGTTCACAGCGTTGCGCCTGTCCCCGCCATTCTCCAAGGCGGGCGGTGTTATTTACGCCTCACTGACTTTTGGGGGGGGTTTGGAGAATTCGGACGACAGCAGGGACGGGATTCACGCCGACCCCCGGCGATTCTCCGACCCGGCGGGGGGTTGGAGAATCCCGCCCTACGTTTCTGTTGATGTCCTTTGTCAATTTTCCTGTTATTTATTTTATCTGCTAATCTTTCTATATGAAGCAGATTGGAATATTTTATTACACTATTGAGGGTGCTTTACAAGTGCTTGGTTGTTGATTTCAATGCATGCAGCTGCTGACAACATTCTTCATCAGGAACATTTAAAGAGTACATTCTTCACATTAGCTCTGCAGTGTGCAATATCGATGGAAAAGCAGAGTGGGATAAGTGTACAGCAATGCCTGTCAGAAATCTGTGGTAAATATATAGTTAGTCTGCAGGTCCAAGGGATTGAGGAATGTCTGGGTTTATTGAGTGCATTCTAATACTTCTACTATATTTCACAATTGAATCAGAATTAAAAACTTAAAAATGAATTGTTGCTATGGCGATGATAAATTCATATGAATCTCATGATGTCAGTTTATATACTTGTATTATAAAGCTTGAGCTGCAGGCTTGATCGTTTGAAAGCTAGCTCTGGGCCTGCACTGCACCATTATTCTTTTTTAAAAATATGTTTATTCTCCTCCTTTTTCACATTTTCTCCAAATTTACACCCACTAACAATAAATAATAATCGGTAACAAATATGCCAATCCCCATATCAATAACAACGATCCCATCCGCCCACCAAACCCCAAACATTAGCCCGCATGTTCACATAAACAACTGACAAAAAGGAAGGAAATCCATTAACACACACAGCCCCCCTCCCCCTACCCCTCCCACCCACACGCCCCATCCAATGTTATCCAGTTCTTAAAAGTGCATAATGAATAATGCCCATGAATGTAGGACCCCTCTGTCCTTCCCCTCAGTTCAAACTTAACCTTCTCAAGAGTCAAGAATTCCAACAGGCCCCCCCGCCACGCCAGGGCACAGGGTGGAGAGGCTGCTCTCCAACCCATCAGGATCTGCCTTTCGGCGATCAACGAGGCGAAGGCTACAACATCTGCCTCCGCACCCGTTTCCAACCCTCGCAGGTCCGACACCCTAAATATGGCCGCCTGGGCACCCGGGTCCAGTTTCACGTGCACCACTTTAGAAATTACCCTAAATACCTCCTTCCAGTAATCCTCTAGCTTTGGACAGGACCAAAACATACTAAAGTGATTAGCGGGCCACGCCCCCACAACATTCACACACATCTTCTACTCCTTCAAAGAATCAGCTCATCCTCGCCCTCATGAGGTGTGCTCTGCATACCACCTTTAGCTGTATCAGCCCCAACCTTGCACACGAGGTGGAGGCATTCACTCTCCAGAGCACCTCACACCAGAACCCCTCCTCCATAACCTCTCCCAACTCTTCTTCCCACTTTGCTTTGATCCCTTCCAGTGGTGCCTTCTCCTCTTACAAAATAGCTCCGTACACCGCTGACACTTACCTCTTCTCCAGTCCCCCTGTCATCAGCACCTCCTCCAGCAATGTGGAGGCTGGCTCCACCGGGAAGCTCTGTATCTCCTTTGTGGAAAAATCTTGAACCTGCATGTATCTAAACATTTCTCCCTGCTCCAGCCCATACTTCGCTTCCAGCTCCTTCAATCCAGCAAACCGACCCCTAAGAAACAAATCTTTTAGTGTCTTAATCCCCTTCTCCTCCCATTTCCGAAAATTTCTATCCCACCTCCCTGGCCCAAATCTGTGGTTTTTCCAAACCAGTATTTCCCTTGACTCTGCACCCAGCCCGAAGTGTTGGCGAAATTGCCTCCATATTGTCAATGAAGCTATTATTACTGGAATCTCTGAGTATTTCCTCGGAGCTATCGGGAGCGGCGCTGTTGCTAGTACTTTCAATCCCGACCCCCTGCACAAACTCTCCTCCATTCTGACCCACTGGGAATCAACCCCTCTGACCCAGCTCTGCACCTTCTCCACATTCGCCGCCCAGTAGTAGTACATCAGGTTCTGTAGACCCAAACCCCCTGCCTGCCTTCCCCTCTGTAGCAGCACCTTTCTCACTCTGGCCACCTTCCCTCCCCATATGAACAAAGTAATCCTTCCCTCAATCTCTCTGAAAGAAGCCTGTTGGCAGGAAAATCGGCAGGCATTGAAAAATAAACAGAAATCGCCACAACACGTTCAATTTAACCGCCTGTACCTGACCCGCCAGTGACAGAGAGAGACCATCCCACCTCGCCAGATCAGCTTTCACTCTCCCCACCAAACTAGAAATGTTGTGCCTGCGGAGCCTCATGCACTCCTGGGCAACCTGCACCCCCAGGTACCTAAAGTGAGTCCCTGCCCTACAGAATGGCAGCCTCCCTACCCCTGCCCTCAGCCCTGGCGGAGACACCACAAAATATTTACTCTTGTCCAGATTTAGTTTGTACCCCAAGAAAGACCCAAACACTGGAAGCAGCTCCAAAATTCCCCCTATCGACACACTCGGTTCCGACACGTATAACAGGAAGTCATCATCGGCATAAAGGACACCCTCTGCACTATCCCCCCCCCCCCCCCCCCCGCACTGTTCCTTTCCAACTTCTTAATGCAATGGCCAATGACTCAATTGCGAGTGCAAATAGCAGGGAGGACATAGGACATCCCTGCCTAGTCCCACGGTGGAGAGAAAAGTATCTCGAGCTGATATTGTTTATGCGGACACTCGCCCTCGGCTCCTTATATAGTAGCTTTACCCAGTCCACAAATCTTGGTCCAATCCCAAACCGCTCTAGAACTGCCAATAAGTACCCCCATTCTACCCAGTCAAATGCCTTCTCAGCATCCAATGCCACAACCACCTCTGTTTCCTTCCCCTCTGCCAGTGCCATAACGACGTTCAATACCCTTCTAACGTTTGAATAGAGCTGCCTCCCTCTCACGAACCCCTTCTGCTTTTCACCTATCACCTTCGGGAGGCACTCCTCCGGCCTACCCGCCAGTACCTTCGCCAATACTTTTGCGTCCACATTCAGAAGTGATATGGGCCTACACGACCCACATCCCGTCGGATCCTTATCTTTTTTTAGCAACAGGGAAATCAATGCCTTCCCCAAGATTTATGGCAACGCCCCCTTCCCTATCGCCTCTTCAAACATCCCCACCATCAGGGATGCCAGCTTATCCTTGAATTTTTTTATAATATTCCACCGGAAACCCATCCAGCCCTGCCACCTTCCCCGACTCCCAATCGCATCCTTTATCTCCTGCTCCACTATGGCTCCTTCTAATGTAGCCCTGCCCTCCTCCCTTAACCTCGGGTACTCCAACCCGTCTAGAAATTCCTGCATCTCACGGTCACCCCCAGGTGGCTCTGACCTGTACAACCTCTCATAAAATTCCTCAAAAACCTTGTTCATCAGATCCGGAGTCACCATCAACTTCCCTGCCCTATCCCTCACCTGAATAATTTCCCTTACCGCTGCCTCCCTCCAGAGCTGACCTGCTAACAGATGCCCCACCTTAACTCCATGTTCGTAAACAGCACCCCTTGCTCGTCTCAGTTGGCGCACCGCCTTCCTGGTAGATGGTTGGTCAAAGCTCACCTGTAGTTCCTTCCTCTTTTCCAGCTTCACTCGGTCCCCATCTTCTGCATAAGTCCTATCTACCTCCAACATCTAATCTATTACCCTCTGCCGCTTCAATCTCTCCTCTTTGTCCACCCTGGCCTTAAACAAAATTACCTCCCCCCTCACCACTGCCTTTAGAGCCTCCCAGGCAACTGCCTCCGACACCTCACCCGTACAGTTGAAACCTACATATTCCTTAATTACCCAAAAGTCCCACATGTAATTTCCACCCCGGCCTCTGCGCTACCCCATTCTCCAGTACCATATCCGTCCAATGCGGAGCATGATCTGACACTGAAATTGCCGAGTATTTCGACCCCTTAACCCCAGCCAGCAAAGCCTTCCACACCACAAAAAGGCGATCCGTGAATATACCTTATGGACTGCTGAGAAAAATGAGTACTCCCGCTCCCTCAGGTGCAGAAACCTCCAATGGTCCACCCCCCCCCCCCAATTTCCACCATTAGCCCAGCCAATGCCTTCGCCCCCTAATGGGACCAGCGTGTGCGGCCTGTCCAAATTTGGCTCCTGCACCAAGTTCCAGTCCACCCCCCACAATCAGTTTGTGTGTATCCAAGTCGGAGATGGCCCCAAATACCTTCTTTGAGAATCCCACATCATTCCAATTGGGACCGTATACACATAACAGTGCCACTAACCTCCCCTCCAGTGCCCCTGTCACAATCACATATCTACCCCCCTGATCTGCCACCAACTTTTCCATCTGGAAGGGTAGCCGACTTTAATTAGCTAGCGCGGATGGCTCCCCCCGTCACACTATACCGTTCCCTCCCACCCAGTCCCAGAGAAAGGAAAAACAAAAACAACAATCCAACCCATATAATTCACTAAAATAAGATACAACCATCGGAACACAGAATGTCAATCAACCCAACCAATAACTTGAACTCTGTAACAATGTGAAGAGAAGTAAATTTCAATAAATGTCAGTAAAAAGAAAGTTTTAGCATTTACATTTTCCAGCTCCCCAATCACAGTCAACAGTCTCTCATCCAGCTCCGCTCCTCACCTCTGTCCCAAGCCTTCTGCCCTCACAAACGCCTGAGCCGCCTCCGCTGTCTCGAAATAAAAGTCTTTGGCACCATACGTCACCCTCAGCTTCGCCGGGTATACCATACCAAATCGCACCCCCTTTTTGTACAATGCCGCCTTCACTCGCCCAAACGCCGCTCGTCTTTTTGCCAACTCCACCGTCAAGTCCTGGTAGATCCGAACTCCAGCACCATCCCACTGCACCTCGCACTTCTGCTCCGTCCAGCTTAACACCTTCTCCTTCATGCAGTACTTATGGAAGCAGATAATTACTGCTCTTGGCGGCTTGTTCACTTTGGGCTTCGGCCTTAATGACCGATGAGCTTGGTCTAGCTCGTACTGGGAAGAGTTCTCACCCTCCTCCATCAACTCCGCCAACTTCTTAGCGAAGTACTCTGTTGGCCTTGGGCCCTCTGTCCCTTCGGGCAGGCCCACAATTCTCATATTGTGCCACCTTGAGCGGTTCTCCAAGTCCTCAAGCTTTGCTCGGAGTTCTCTGTTGACCTCCACCACCCTCCGCAGCTCGTCCCCCATCGAGGTGAACTGGTCACTGTGCTGCAACACAGCCTCCTCCACTTCCTTCATCTTCTCGCCCTGCTCTCTCACCTCGGCCGATGTCTTTGCCACAGATACCCTCACCGGGGCGATTGCCTGCTCCACCTATGACTTCAATGCGACCGCCATCTCCTCCTCAAAGCCTCCAAGTGCCTCGCAAACTGCTTTTCCAGCTCCACCGCCATCACCTCGGCCATCTTCTCCACTGTAAGTAGTGCGGCCCCGCATCCGTCACCTTGTCAGCACTTTTGCTGGTCCTCTCATTCAACGGCGAGCCCGCGTTTCCTCCCTTCCTCGACGCTGCTTTTCGTATCCTTTAATGACTTATTATTTTTCCATTTTTTTCACCCTTCTTTCCTTCTTCAATTTTTTTTATTTTATAGAAAAACAAAAAATTCATCCTTCAAAAAAAAGGAAAAAAACCTTTCACCAAGTTTCTTTGGTGAAACCTCTTTCTCTTCTGTTTTGTATTCCTCCAGAATTTCCCTGGGACCGGACTTCAGTCTTCTTACCACATTCTAGGCGGGAGCCACCCGATGTGGGACATCTCACTTACATGGCGCTCTGGCTTCGGGCCTGCCGCCTCGACCTCCGTTTGGCTCCGCCCCCGCTGCTCCGACCTTCGCGCGTGCTGGGCCCGACGCCTCAGCACCAGCCGCCCAACACCCGTGCGGGGTTCCTTTCCGGTTTTCAAACCAGCCCCCTTGATGCCCAGGACGGCCCAGAGGCCGACAATAATTGGGGGGGGGGGGGGGGGGGGGGGGGGGGGGGGGGGGTTTGGAGCACGAAGATTTCGGGAAACCCCCGAATGTACTGCAAATAGTGGCCAGCGGCGGGAGCACCTCTCGATGCGGCCGACCCACTCACAAACGCCACCAGAAGTCCCCACTGCACCCATTATTCTGACTATTAACTCAATGCATGCCTGAATTTTTGAAATGCACTGAGGATCCAGCTGGAAACGCAAAGTCATAAAATTACTCGTAGTCTGGCTAGTTTACTTCTTCAAAGGAATAGATGACTCCACATTATGACTGTTGATGAGATGGCAGTTCTCCCTTTAATACATTTGTTTATTTGTTTTGCTTGCATGCCTGGGGATGCTGTTCTCCAAGGGTGTACTTACGCCTCAGTTGCCAGTCCCAAACAGACTTGCGTAGTATGTCATTCGCTATTGATCGAGCAAAGTTTAACCCATAGCTCTATTGAATTCTTACAGTGCAGAAGGAGGCCATTCGACCCATGAGTCTGCACCAACCCTCTGAAAGAGCACCCTACCTAGACCCACTCCCCCGCTATATCCCTGTAATCACACTTAATCTGCACATCTTTGGACTGTGGGGCGAAACCAGTGCACCCAGAGGAAACCACATAGATATAGGGAGAACATTTAAACTCCACATTGTTACAAAAAGCCAGAATTGAACCCGGGTCCCTGGCGATGTGAGGCAGCTGTGCTAACGATTGTGCTAACTTGCCTCCCTGCAGTTATATAGCTAATTGCACCTTTCACTGAGCTTAATCACAATTTACGATCTCAGCATTTTAAAATATTGATTTGCACTGATCCACAGCTGTAGTAAACCCAGCAACAACTCTTTTATGGTGTGAGACCAACCTCTCACTGTCTTCAGCATGGTCGACAACAGTGTCCTCCTCTATAGCCTGTCCTTCATTTTCCAACATCTCACGTTTGATTCCACTCTTATTGATCAAAATACAGCCAAAGCATTTCAATCCCCACCCTACACCTTCAGACTATCCAAAGGATCTATCTTTGACCTCCACCCACTATTCTACCTGAATTCTATTTGCATGAATTCCTGGGTGACATTATCCACAGATATAGGACCAGTTAGCATGGAATGGAATTTCATGGGTGGGATGCCGACCCTGGAAAAATTGGACAGCAGAGTTCACCAGACATGAATGTAACTAGATGTCCAGGGAAAACAGGCCATCTTCTTTGAGATCACTCATTAGAATAAACAAATAGACTGGAGGCTGGACACATTTGGAAGCACAGGGCTAGTGAAAACAGGAAGATCATTAATAATTTGAGCCTAAAAGGAAAGCAGCATCCTTAAGTGGGAAGTAGAATAAAATCTCCCAGGGAATGCAAGAAAGAATTCCTATTTTACAGTAAAGTGGTAAGATTTTTAACTGGACTATTTTGGGTGAAGACTGGTAAGTTTTTACATTAATATGGTGTGACAGAACACTTAGGTTTTCTGTCGATGATCTATTTGTTTATTGAAAGATTCTACAAGCTGGATTGCACCTAAATCCAAAGTGATTCTAGGGTAATGTACGCACTTAATAAGAATAGTAGCAACTGATTATCCATCTCATTAAGAAAATACTAGGGAGTTATGGATATAGAGAGAGAGTGAATTTAGTTGCCTTGGATACGGCCCGAGTAGCTTAGAAGAATCTGGATTGGGGATGAGCATCCGGAGTCAATTGTGAAGACAGGTGGCCAGCAGTTTCAATGTGGAGTCAGGGGCAGTACTCCAGCTCCTTCTAATTTCACATTAATATAACCAACAAATTATAAACTTATCTTTCAAAGACTACTGTTTGATTGCTGTGCGCTGGAGAAAATTGTAGTGTTCATGGCACCTGCTGCAGATAGTTACAAACATACTTCTTAAAAGAGCCTGAAATAGACAATTTGTGTAAGCAATGCGACCAACAATAATTTCCAGCTAATTAAAAGAAAAAAGTGAAGGAAAAACTCAGCAGGTCTGGCAGCATCTATGGAAAGAGAAACAGAGTTAACTGGCGGAATTTAGCAGAAAAGGTTTGCAGTCTCCTGGTCACGCTGCCTGCGAGGGGGGAGGATGCCCCTCCTTGTCATTGGGGCACGGGATTTGCATTGTGGGTGGAGGGGGGGGGGGGGGGGCTTCTGATGGACTTTGGCAGAGGAGCACATCAGTTATGCACTGATCCTCGTGATACACCATGGGGTCCACTGCGTCAGGGCCATGCTTGAGCAAACATGATGTGGCGATAACAGCGCTGGACTGGGGTGGGCACAGTAAGAAGTCTCACAACAACAGGATAAAGTTCAACAGGTTTATTTAAAATCATAAGCTTTTGGAGCGCTGCTCCTTCATTCACCTGAGGAAGGAGCTGTGCTCCAAAAGCTTCTGATTTCAAATGAACCTGTTGGGCTTTAACCAGGTGTTGTGAGACTTCTTCCTGGGCAAACTTGCAGCAAAGCAGCCCGGTGGATCTTCCGCTATGGAGGTTGGTGCATAACGAGGGTGGGGTTGGAGATTTGTGCTTCCAGCCCATTAATCAAATAGAAATGGATGCCCGCTGGTGTGGTGCGGGTTGCATGCTGACGCCACCGGCAGGGAATTGGAGCATTGCAACAGGCTTTGGCGCCACACTTTATTTTTCACCCAATCAGGAACCCCAATACCGGTATCAAGACAATGGAGAATCCACCCTGTTTTTTAAAAATTCTAACGGATAGTGTCAGTCTGTTTTTTGTTTCATATTTAAAGGGCTGGTGATTTAATTAATTTCAGATCATGAAACTTAAACAGATCTTATCCACCCTTTAAGAGTGTTTGTGTCTACTCCATAAATATGCATCTCCTGCACTGTGGGTTAAGGCACTTGGAACTCCCACAATGGGGTCCATTTGACTTCAGCCGTAATTTCAAATTGCCCTGTAGAGTTTGGCTTTCCCACCTGTCTGAATCACATCCCACCCATGCGCCGCTGCTAGCAAGAATGTGATCTGTCAGATAAGGAGTGGGACTTCTGCAATGGCTTCCCGCCTGCCATTTGTAAAAGTTCGCCGGGCTCTGCAAAAATCTGGCCCAGATTTGTTATAAATTTGTGGAAATTTCCAATCAAGGTAATATTCCACATTTGATATTAAGATGGTTGTTTCAAAGCATTGTGATCTTTTGTGTAATAAGTGAGGCAACACCATGGGGAAAGAAGTGGCTCTTGCACTTAATTAATAACAATTAGTAAAAATGAAAATCACAGCTTGCAGTTCATGATTCACAGTGAAAATAATTTAGAAAAGGCATGCCTCGGTGACAGGTAGTAATAGCAGCATCATATGTTGGGTATTTATGTACTAACACGTGATCTGTCAGACAGCTGGTTCACAACAATGCTTCATCTAATAGAAGTTGACAGTATAAATTATGCATTTTCAGAGTAACAGCTATGTCATCTACTTGACAGGAAAAGGAGCCAGCTCTTTGTTCTTTACCACAATGTTTGGGGACAGCTTCTAATGAACCCAAGAGAACCTCCTGGCAAATTATGTCCAGACAGGCCTATTAAGTGCACTAAATAGACATGTTTACCAATTTGTAGTATCTTGGACCAGGTGACTATGTCCTAATTACATTGCGTGATCCTCATTTTGAGTAAAAGCATCTACATAAAGGGTGGAAACTGATTCAGAAATCCAAAATACACTTGAAGCATAAAAGGATCATGTTTTATCAACTTGACAGCTTGTTTTAAAAGGCTTTTGTTGAGCTAAGCCACAAATTCTTGCTGATTACAGCCTGTACTTTCCACATTTTTGGCTCTGAGTTTAAAACAAGTATGTGCAGAAACTTTCAGCAAAGAAGACAAACATAACAACAACCAACAACAGAAAATCTGATCAATGCTTTCCCTCTAAAATGCAGTAATAATCCCAAGGTGGATGAAATCAGTTAAGGCAGTACAGATAACAGGTTGTGCAATTTAGGCAGTCAATCACCCTTTCATTTCCAGCATTAAAAAAAGTCCTCTCCATACTTTAAATGTCTGAATTATTGCTGCCTTAGTGGACAGCTCACTTTCAATTTTGATGACAATGTGTGTTCAATGGTGTGCATGGAATGTTCCTTTGATGTAGGACAAATTACTTACTAAAATTGTTTATGCATTAACTGTTGACCAGCCATTAACAGCATTGCCAAAGATTGGAGATGTTTAATGCCCCATAATTTCCTTAGAGTGACAATCTTTGGTGGATTTCCCCTCTGAATGAATTTAGCCACACTGCAATTACCAAAGCCCCTGTCTTGCCCAACATTCCTTCCTCAGGCTGAGGCAGATAGGAGCAGATTGGGAGGGGGTATCAGACCGGAATGAGCTGGTCAGGTTGGCCTGGGAGGGCAGGTCAGACTGGTTGGGGGAGGTGGGGGGAGGATCGGATGGGAAGGGGGGGTTGGATGGGGTGCAGTGGGGGGCGGGGGGGGGAAGGTCGGGTTGGGTCAGATCTGTGGTGATATGCCTATGGGCGATATCATAGTTGGATGGTGTTCAACCTCCAACCAGCAGGTGGTGATACAGTCACACCATGCGGCCTCTAGACCAAGGTCATGTGATCTGTGACTCGGATATAAAGGGAGACACATCCGCCATCTTCAGAAGTGAGAGGGTAATAAGACATACATGTGAATGGTCAGTGCTAGGTGCAAGTTCCAGAGGAGTAGTTAGCAGACTGCATGATAACGTGCTCTGTATCAGATTGCTATCTTACCACGCGAGACTCAATAAAAAATTCTGGTTTGGACAAGTCGAAGTGTTCGGTGAGTTCCTTCGTGAAGTACAAAGGACCAAACACAACATGATAACACAAATGCTGAAGATTTAAAGATAGCGACGGCAGTGACACCGTTGGGCATTCGGGCTGAAGACCGGTCTGGTGAACTACAGCCTGAGGCAACCCAATGCGTAAGAAAATGTTGCAGCTCGAAATGGGTGGACCAAGGGCCCCCACCAGCCTCAGATGGCCGGTAAGTAGGTGAGAACTGGTGGTTGTTCAAACAGCAATTCGAACTTTATGTTGTGGCCGTGGGCCTACAGGCCCAGCCTGATGAAAGGCGATTCGCATTGCTGCTAATCCACAAGCGCTCGAACTGTGCAATTTGCTTGTGTTTAATAATGAGGAAGATCACAAGACATTTTATCAAGTGATGAAGCACTTTGATATGCATTGTCCCCGAAGAAGAATAAAACGTTTGAGCGCTATATATTCCGGATGTGTACTCAGAGACCTGGCTAATCATTTGACAGTAATTCACGACCAAATTGATTTTGCTTTACTTGATGATAAGCTTCTGCCGATATTATTGTAAGAGGAAAACTTGGTGCGAGAAATGGCAGTGAAGATTTGCCAGGCGAGCGAGATTGCTACACAAAGATAGGCGCACTCTGCTCAAAAGATTTGAGCACCAACATGGAAGATGCCAGCGCCATTAGTGATGTGACGCACGTCATGAAGAAATGTGGTCTCAGTGCGGGGGGCCAGTTTAAGAGCCCGACAGTAGCCGCCTCTGCCATCTTGTGCAAAAAATGTGGCACTCGACATGCCCCATGGAAATGTCTGGCCTACGGAAAAGTTTGTTCCAGGGTGGCCATGTTGGACCCTTTGCAAAACAATATTTTGCGCATTCCACCATGGACCATGCATGAGTGGTGCATGCAGTGGATGAGATAAACACGGAAGAACAGTTTTTCATCGTTCTCATGGCAGCGAGAAACCAGACAGCTCTCAGAAACAAAGATGAAAGCAAAATCGAAATAAAGTACAAAACGCTCTGAAAACCTCAAATTGAAGGTAATTCTCAATGATGCTTTCGTTCGTTCTGACTTTGACCCTAAAGCGACAGCCAACCTCGTGAGTCGATATGCTTTGCAAAAGCTTAACATGCAGCGGGACTTTGCTGATCGTTAAGGGCTGATGATAGATTTCGGAACCAGAACTCTGGAGAGCTTTGTTGTTTGCACACTAGTACTCTCAGTGGCAGGCATGAAGCACACAATACTCTTTCACATTGTAGACATGGAGGTGGACTCACTTGGAATAAAATCGCATGAATCCCTGAATCTAGTTGAGCGGCTAAATATCCTAGAAGATAGCTGGTCATCTGAGCACAGTGAATCACTACAGGCATTATGGTGTGCATGGTGTTTGAGAATTTAGAAGCAATCCTAGTGGAGGATGACAAACCAGGCAAGGGGACGAAACTGCTGGTGAGCATTCCGCAATTCTGGTTAACAGTCTTTAAGAACATGTACCGGCTCAATGGCATGACAGGAGAACACTGAGCTAAATCGCTGGCTTTTAAAGCAGATTAAGCAGGCCAGCAGCATGGTTCAATTCCCGTACCAGCCTCCCCGGACAGGCGCTGGAATGTGGCGACTAGGAGCTTTTCACAGTAACTTCATTGAAGCCTACTCGTGACAATAAGCGATTTTCATTTTTCATTTTCATTTGCGCGTTTGATCAAGAAGACCCAGTGCTTGGATCAGCTCAGCCAGAAACTATAGTCATCTGCAGTGATGACGAGGTAGTCACCGATGCTCTAGCACGCCAAGAAGAGATGAAACCACAAACCCCAGATCCATCCTTCATGCTGGCACTAGAAACCAAGGTGATCCAGCATGTTGATGCAAAAGTGGGCGTGGTCACACCACCCAGAGATGATGCCATGCCTAAACCTCTGCAAACAACTCATCGCACAACGACTACAAGAGCCATGCCAGAGGCTGCTACAAAGAAAACAACTAAAACTAAGAGACACACCAAAATACATCATCGTGTCCTAAAAATCAAGAAAAAAAAAGAGAAGAAGGCTGGGAGAACCGCTTCATCCCACCAGCCAACCAGCAATGAAAACAGTTGCAAGTAGCGAGCAACAGCATGCAAGAAAACGGAAGAGAAAGCAACAGGTAACACAAATATGAAATGAAATGAAATGAAAATTGCTTATTGTCACGAGTAGGCTTCAATGAAGTTACTGTGAAAAGCCCCTAGTCGCCACATTCCGGCGCCTGTTCGGGGAGGCTGGTACGGGAATCGAACCGCGCTGCTTGGTCTGCTTTAAAAGCCACGTCATGAGGTCAGCACAAGGAACAGGGTGGCATGGCCGTGCAGTCAAAGACACAGGACGAAGCGTAAGAGAAGCAAGACGCTGGCAAGTAAATCAGTCTCTGACAAGGTGGGCAACAACCTGAAAGATAAGATCTGCATCACAGAAACGGACACTTGTCTGGCACAGCATTTAAATGTACACTTTAGTAAAACTTGCTCACTGTACCAGCTACATATAATGAATATATAAAGTGCCATGTTTAATATTACCTGTAAGAAAGAATTATCTCAATGTTTTGTGAGGAAGGGGGATGTAGTGATATGTCGATGGGTTATATTGTTGGATGGTATATGATCTCCAACCAGCAGGTGGCAGTACAGACACACCATGCTGTCGCTAGGCCATGGTCATGTGACCTGTGATTCGGATCTAAAGGGAAACACATCCATCATCTTCAGAAGAAGATTGAGAAGGTGATAAGATGTACATGTGAATGGTCAGGGCGAGGTGTAAGTTCCAGAGGAGCACTTAGCAGACTCCATGATAACGTGCTCTGTATCAGATTGCTATATTACCACACAAGACTCAATAAAATATTCTGGTTTGGACAAGTCGAAGTGTTTGGTGAGTTGCTTCATGAAGTACAAAGGACCAAACACAACATGGTAACACAAATGCTGAAGATTTAAAGATAGCGACGGCAGTGACACCGTTGGGCATTCGGGATGTCTGAGATGGGGTGGTGTGAGAGTCGACTGTGGGGGTCGTGATTGTGGAGGTTGTCCCGTGGGTGGCTGGGCCCAGTGTATAAAATAGTTGCTCTGCAGTTAGAAGTGCTTTTTCTCCTTCTAACATTGAGTATCAAGTTAAAACTGGCAGGACCTTCTGACCGTAGCGATTTAAATTGCTTCAGTTGGATGGTTCCCAGCACAGTGCAATTGTCTAGGGTAAGTTAGTACTTCCAGACAATTGCCCGGTAAACCCTTACGTGGGAACTTCCTAGAGGGATTCCCAGCTCATTATTGGAGTACTCCCCAAATGCGATGCTGGGAACCAGGAAATTATGAGCCATTCAATTCTATCACTGACTTTGTGTGTGCACCAAAGGAAAAGAGGGACAAATTTGTCAATAACTCATTCTCAGTACACACACAATGAAAGAGCTGCATCTCATTACTTAGTACAGTGCTACAGCCACTGGGCCAACAATCAGTTTCAAGAAAACCCAAGTTTGTGCATCCATCGCTCCTGTCCGAGTTGTATTTCTAGCATTAACACAATTGAATGTGGTCAAGCAATTCATCTACTGGGACAGTGCCTGACTAGTAGCGTCGGAAGCAATTGTTTAATCAGCATTGTGTAAGAATGCAGACCAAGCTTGATAGCAATGCTATCAATAAATTATGTAGCAGTGAGTGTTGGACTTGCAACAGAGAATGTTATGTAAGAAGTTGGCAGGTTACATATACTTTACATCCGCACTTCAACTCTGGGGCTTTCAGATTCTATCGTAACTTCAATGCTGAACATGTTGCCCCATCATTTGAAGTTCAGGCTGTTGTCCCAGTTGTGCTGGATCAGTTGTACAGTGAGAACAGATAAGAGCTGTCTCTGAAATAAGATCTTTTATGGTGAGCGCTAAGAATGAAAATATATGAGAGCTAACTATTAGAGATGATTCAAAGACAAGCTGGAACAAGTTATGTTCAATTGTGCTGTGCCATTGGAGGCCTGCACCCTGTCACCTTGAATGAAGTGCGCTGTCATCCAGAAGTTAGACTATCAAACTTTGAAACAAAGCAATTGCAGTAAAACAGATGAGATTGAAGATCATTTGAGAGGTTTGCATGATGGTAATACTACTCAGGACAAAAATGTAAGTCATTACCATCAAGTCATCCACAGTTCTTCTGGCTGTACAAAGAGGGGATACCAAACCCGAGTGCATTCAGTGATTGATAATTGCTGCCTCTCACAGAATTTGCGTGATAATTGCCGTAGTTCACTTTCAGTTATCTGTGCTGTGTACCCAGAGTGTACATCTTTTGTGTAGTATTCCATATCATCTCACCCTTTCTTGATTCACACATGCAACCTTTTCTCTTGGATGTCTATGAAGAATATGAACAGAACAGAGGCTAATTTGAGAATTAAATTCAGAAAGTCTTTCAGGAGAATTAAAATAGAAAACCAAGAATGTGAAGCGTAATGTGGGGAAAGAAAGCTATCAGAAACATCAGAAAGCTATAAATTAATGTGGCAGGGGGATGAGAACCGATGCAGGAAGTCAGAGGGAATTAAAGTGGGGACAGAAACAAAAGGCAGTAATGGGAAAAAGTGAAAGGCAGAAAAACCAAAGTCAAAAATCAAAAAGGGACACAATACACAGTCTGTGGGGAACTCAGTGAATGGATCCAGTAAGGCTAAGATAAATAAAAAGAGTGCACAAAACATGACTGGACAGGTAGACTGAGAAAGTAGGGCAGAGAGCAAGGGAAGTCTCGATTAAACTGCATTTATTTCAATGCAGGAGGCTTGACGGGCAAGGCAGATGAACTCAGGGCATGGGTGGGTACATGGAACTAGGATATTATAGCTATCACTGAAACATGGCTAAGGGAGGGGCAGGACTGGCATCTCAATGTTCCGGGGTGCAGATGCTATAGGAAAGATAGAACAGGAGGTAAGAGAGGAGGGGGAGTTGCATTTTTGATTACGGCGAATATCATGGCAGGACTGAGAGGGGATATATCCGAGGGTTCGCTCGCTGAGTCTATGAGAGTAGAACTGAAAAATAAGAAAGAAGAGATCATATTGATAGGATTGTCCTACAGGCCCCAAATAGTCAGCGGGAAATTGAGGAGAAAATATGTAAGAAGATTACAGATAGCTGCAAGAAAAACAGGGTGGTAATAGTTGGGGACTTTAACTTTCCCAACATTGACTAAGACAGCCATAGCATTAGAGGCCTGGATGGAGAGAAATTTGTTGACTGTATTCAGGAGGAATTTCTCATTCAGTATGTGGATGGTCTGACTAGAAAGGGGGCAAAACATGACCTCGTCTTAGGAAATAAGGAAGGGCAGGTGACAGAGAGGGATTACTTTGGAACCAGTGACCATAATTCCATTAGTTTTAAGGTAGCTATGGAGAATGATAGGTCTGGCCCAAAAGTAAAAATTCTAAATTGGGGCAAGGCCAATTTTGATGGTATTAGACAGGAACTTTCAAAAGTTGATTGGGGGAGTCTGTTGGCCGGCAAAGGAATGGCTGGTAAGTGGGAGGCTTAACCAGGGTTCAGGGTAAGCACATGCATTTTAGAGTGAAGGGCAAGGCTTGTAGATATAGGGAACCCTGGATGACTCAGAATATTGAGGGCCTGGTCAAAAAGAAAGAGACAAACGACAAGCATAGGAGTGGGATCAAGTGGATCCCTTGACGTGTATCAATGTTGTCAGAGTACGTTAAGAGAGAAATCAGGGGGGCAAAAAGGGGACATGAGATTACTTTGGCAGATAAGGTAAAGGAGAATCCAAAGAGCTTCTACAAATACATAAAGGGCAAAAGAGTAATGAGGGAGAGGGTCGGGCCTCTTATGGATCTAGAAGGTCATCTATGTGCAGATCCACAGAGATGGGTGAGATCCTAAACGAATATTTCTCATGGGTATTTACTATTGAGAAAGGCATGAATGTTAAGGAATGTGGAGAAATAAATAGAGATGTCTTGAGATGGGTACATATTACAACAAAGGAGGTGCTGGAAATCTTAAAGTGCATCAAGGTAGATAAAACACCGGGACCTGATGAAATGTACCCCAGGACATTGTGGGAGGCTAGGGAGGAAATTGCAGGGCTCCTAGCAGAGATATTTGAATCGTCGACAGCCGCAAATGAGGTGCCTGGAGATTGGAGGGTAGCAAATGTTGTGCCTTTGTTTAAGAGGAGCCACAGGAAAAGGCTGGGAACGACAGACCGGTGAGCCTAATGTTTGTGGTGGGTAAGTTGTTAGAAGTTATTCTGAGAGACAGGATCTCCAGGCATTTAGAGAAGCAAGGGAAATTAGGGAAAGTCAGCATGGCTTTGTGAGTGGAAAATCATGTCTCTCAGATTTGATTGAGCTTTTTCAAGGGGTAAGCAAGAAGGTAGATGAGGGCAGTGTAGTCGACGTTGTCTACATGGACTTTAGCAAGGCCTTAGACGTTGTCTACATGGACTTTAGCCATGCCTTTCTGGAGGTAAGTCTTTCAGGAGAATTAAAATAGAAAACCAGGAAGATGAAGCACAATGTGGAAAAAAAAGCTATTAGGAACATCAGAAAGCTATAAATTAATGTAACGGGGGATGGGAACCAATGCAGGCAGTCAGAGGGAGTTAAAGTGGGGACAGAAACAAAAGGCTGTAAAGCATGGTAGTTTTTTGCATAAGGTTAAATCACACGGGATCCAGGGTGAGGTAGCCAATTGGATCCAAAATTGGCTTGATGACAGAAGACAAAGGGTGGTTGTAGAGTGTTGTTTTTCAAACTGGAGGCCTATGAACAGCAGTGTGCCTCAAAGATCAGTGCTGGATCCACTGTTATGAGTGGCACGGTAGCACAGTGGTTAGCACTGACGCTTCACAGCGCCAGAGTCCCAGGTTCGATTCCCAGCTTGGGTCACTATCTGTGCGAAGTCTGCACATTCTCCCCCTGTCTGCATGGGTTTCCTCTGGGTCTCCGGTTTCCTCCCAGGAAGACGTGCTGTTAGGTTACTTGGACATTCTGAATTCTCCCTGTGTATACCCGAACAGGTGCCGGAATGTGGCTACTAGGGGCTTTTCACAGTAACTCATTGCAGTGTTAAGAAGGCAAATGGAATTTTGTCCTGCATTGCTAGAGGGATGGAGTTTAAGACTAGGAAGGTTATGCTGCAATTGTATAAGGTGTTAGTGAGGCCACACCTGGAATATTGTGTTCAGTTTTGGTCTCCTTACTTGAGAAAGGACATACTGGCACTGGAGGGTGTGCAGAGGAGATTAACTAGGTTAATCCCAGAGCTGAAGGGGTTGGATTACGAGGAAAGGTTGAGTCGACTGGGACTGTACTCGTTGGAATTTAGAAGGATGGGGGGGGGGGGGGGGGGGATCTATAGAAACATATAAAATTATGAAGGGAATAGATAGGATAGATGTGGGCAGGTTGTTTCCACTGGCAAGTCCATTCACTTCCTAACAGCACGTCTCTCGGGACTTGTGGGAGTAAACCCATGCAGACTCCGCACAGACAGTGACCCAAGCCGGGAATCAAACCTGGGACCCTGGCACTGTGAAGCAACAGTGCTAACCACTGTGCTACCCTGTATCTCAAGTGTCCCCTGCAGAAAAATAACATCTGCCTTCAGGCTTTGAAAATGTGCCAATACACAAGATCTTTTAACCAGCCCATTTAACCCCCTTGCTATTTAAATGCAATTATTTCTTTCCTCCAAACTGGTTTGGGATTTCCTCAGCTCCCATACAAGTGTGGACCTTGTAAGCAAAATAGAATGGGTGTCCCAAACCCTTCTATTTCACTTGGAGTGCTTCATTGGTGGGGTTGCTAATATTGAGAGCATCCAAAAGAATTACAACAAATCAATTTCTAGATATGTAGTGCTTTTGTTGTAATAAAACATGTCAAGGCACTTCAGAGGAACAAAATATGACACCGAACCACAGAAGGCAATAGATCAGGTGACCAAAAGTTTGGTCAAAGAGGCAGGTTTTAAAGAATGTCGTAAAGGAAGAAGGAGGTAGAGAGGGGAGAGGTGAAGGGAGGTAATTTCAGGTCTTAATGCCAAAGCAACTAAAGGCAAAGTTACCAATGCTGAAACTATTAAAATTGGAGATGCTAAAGAGACCAGAACCAGATAAACCAAGATATCACAGAGGACTGTGGAACTCAAGGAAATTATAAATATAGGGAGGGGCAACGTAATGGAGGGATTTGAAACAGGAATGAGAATACTAAAATCAAGATTTAGCTTCACCGGTACCAATGTAGAGATGATAGGTCACCAGACTTGATGACATAGAGTTATAGAGTTTTACAGCACAGAAAGAGGCCCTTTGGTACATCATGTCTGCAACGGCCTTCAAGCACCTATCTATTCTAATCTCATTTTCCAGCACTTGGGCAACAGAGTACTGGTGAATAGTCAATGTTGACCCTTTGTTTAAGAAGGGAAGCAGGGATAATCCAGCTAATTATAAGCCTGTGAGCCTGACGTCAGTGGTGGGGAAGCTGTTGAAGAAGATACCGAGCGACAGTATTTATTCACATTTGGAAGTGAATGGACTTGTTAGTGATAGGCAACGTGGATTTGTGCAGGGAAGCTCATGTCTTAACAACTTGATTGAGTTTTTGAGGAGGTGACAAAATTAATTGAGGAAAAAGTTGTGGATGTCTTCTCTATGGACTTTAGTAAGGCATTTGTTTGACAAAGTCCCTCATGGCAGACTGGTACAAAAGGTAAAGTCACATGGGAATCAGGATGTGCTAGCTAGATGGATAAAGAACTGGCTTGACAGTAGGAGATAGAGAGTAACAGTGGGAGGGAGGTTTTCAGAATGGAGATCAGTAACTAGTGATATTCCACAGAGATTCCATGCTGGGACCACTGTTGTTTGTAATATATATATAAATGATCTGGGGGAAACTGTAGATGATTTGATTAGCAAGTTTGTAGATGACACTAAGATAGGTAGAGTTGCAGATAGTGAAAGGGACTGTCAGAGAATATAGCAAAATCTAGATAGGTTGGAGAGTTGGGCAGAGAAATGGCAGGTTAATTAATAACCTTATTCCACCACTGCTGATCTTCAACCAGCAGTGGATGAGAGACTTGCCATCCAGACAGATCACTTTTCAATATTTGCTACTTCCACCAAGATCTGCACCTGCAGCAGTGCAGATTGGGTTTGTCATTCACAGGCACTCTGCCCAATCAAGGGATCTGTCATAGGGAAGAGTGATGACTGCCTCAGGAGGCCACCCCCCTTTCCCCTGATGCCCACTCCTCTGCCCCTCTCCCCAGCGTTCACCCCAGGTTTTACCTCCTCTCAGTGACTTCCCTCCTGCCCACACTCACCTCCATCGGGGTATGCATTGGCAATTCTCAATGTGGACCCTACTGCAGTACCAGCAAGTGGTCACTGTTTTCAGTAGCACTGCCCAGAATACTGACCTCTGATTGTCCAGCAGCTCTCAGTGCTGGGATTTTCACCTTATGTGGGTTTGAGTTGTGTGTGAGGCATATCACTGCCCAGGTAAGTGTCTGATTAGAAATAAATAGCAGTAAGATTCTTGGAGAAAAGTGTTCTCAACCAATGGGGACAACATCTGTCGCTGACATTAAATTCCACCCCTTGTCTCATGACCCTGGGCTGATTTCAGAAAAGCATAAGTTAACATTTCCCTCTAATTTATTATTTTCAACAGTAACAATTAAGTTTTCAATTGTCGTTTTATTCAACAATTGGTCCCTCCGTTCATCTCTGATTGCAACCATTATCTTCCTGCATTATATAATCTCATCGTTGACAACAAATAGTTATAATAATATAAGAAGAACATCAGAACCAGGAGCAGGAGTAGGCAATTCAGCCCCTCAAGCCTACTCCGCCATTCAATACAATGACTGATCATATCTCGTCCTCTTACTCACCTTCCTGCCCACTCCCCATAGCCCTTCAACCCACTACTAATTAAAAATGTATCTACCTCCTCCTTGTTTAGTATTCCGGATTCTACTGCACTCTGGGCTACAGAATTTCACAGATTCACGACCCCTTTAGTAAAGTAATTCCTCTTCATTTCTGTTTTAATCTGCCGCCTCTTGACCTCTTGTTCTAGGAAGTCCAACAAGGGGAACATCCACTCTAAATCTACCCTGTTAATCTCCATTAATATATTATATACTTCAATTAGATCTCCTCTCATTAGCTTCAATGAGTCTAGGCCTGAACTGCAAAATCTCTCTTCATAGGCAAGTCCTCCATCCCTGGAATCTAGTGAACCTTCTTTGAACTGCCTCTAATGCACTAAAGCCTTCATGAAATAAGGGGCCAAAAAGTGTACAGTACTCCGGATGTGGTCTCACAAAAGCCTTATACAGTTGCAATAACACTTAACTACTTTTATATTCTATTCCATTAGGAATGAATGCCAAAATTCCATTTTCCTTCTTTATTACCTGTTGCATCTGCATACTGGTTTAGCTCACTGGGCTAAAACGCTGGCTTTTAAAGCAGACCAAGCAGGCCAGCAGCACGGTTTGATTCCTGTACCACCCTCCCCGGACAGGAGCCGGAATGTGGCAACTAGGGGCTTTTCACAGTAACTTCATCGAAGCCTACTCGTGACAATAAGCGATTTTCATTTTTAAAAAAATTTTCATACTAACTTTCTGCAATTCATGCACGAGGACAGCCAGATCTCTCTGCCCTGAAGCATTGTGAAGTTTCTCTCTATTAGATAATAAGTTGACTTTTTATTCCTCCAGCCAAAATGGTTAACTTCACACTTATCTACGTTACATTCCATCTCCCAAATTTTGGCCCACAACCTATCCTATATCCATTGTAAATTTAATATTTCATCATTGCAGTGTGTTTTCCCAACCAGTTTTGAGTCAGCTGCAAATCTGGCTATACTACATTCTTTCTCTGCATCCAAGTCATTATTACAGATTGAAATTAGTTGGGGCCTGAAGACCTAACCCTATGACATGTCAACCAGAAAAATGCCTATTTATCCACACTTGTCACTTTCTGTTGGTTAGCCAATCCTCTATCCAGGCTAATATATTATCCCTCAACCCTGTGGGATCTTACCTTGCGTATTAACCTTTTGTGCGGCAACTTATCAAATGCTTTCTGGAAGCCAAGATGCACCACATCTACAGGACCCCCATTACCAACTTTGCTTGTTACATCTTCAAAGAATTCTAGCACATTAATCAAACACAATTTACCCTTCGTAAAACCATGCTGACTTTGATGGATTGCATTTTTATTTCCGAATGTCCCGTTATTACTTCCTTAACAATGGATTCCAACAATTTCCTAATGACAGACGTTAAACAAACTGGTCTATAGTTCCTACTTTCTGTCTTTGTCATTTTTTGAACAGGGCATTACGTTAGCCTTTTTCCAATCCGCTGGAATCTTTCCAGAATCCAGGGAATTATGGAATATTATAACCAATGCTTCCACTATCTCTCCTGCCACGTCTTTAAAGACTCTAGGATGTAAGCTACTATTGGGAGGGTTTTAGTGTTCTCCACCATGAAAACTGAGGCAAAATATTGATTTTGTGTCTCTGCATTTCTGTGCATTCAAAAAGAGTTACATAATTGTTTCATGGTTTGTTCATTGTAGAAAATTGGGAAAATAGCTTACTTTGTGCAAAAAGAATGATATTTGGGTTCACATACTATAGCTGTATTTGCAGTCTGTGCACACTGGATTACATAGTGGGGTAGCACAGTATTGATCTCACACATTGTTGGGAGTATATTCCTCTAGTTGTTAAGTACAGTGTAAAGTTGGGTTTCCCCAGTTTGAATTGTACTGATGAGTTTTACTCATGCTAGCAGCTATAGAAGAATAGATCAATGCATCAAAGAGCAAATGGATGTGGAATTAGGAAAAACCTGATGAATACTATCTTTGGCTGATTGCTGGAAGATGTTGTTTAAAGTCCATGGAGTTTCCCATGGGCAGGGAGAGAAGCAGAAGCAGTAAAGCACTGATTTACAACAGGGCCACTCAACCCAAAGGCTATTTGCCAACTATATCAGAAGCTGTCATTTTTCGTTTAAATAATTAAAGCAAATACACACTGTATATGAATAAATAACTTAGTTCACTGAGGTGTGACAGACAGATCAGGGAACTACTTACCTGCCCACATGATAAGAACTGTCACAATAATTATCATCTCTCCTGTCTGCAATGGCAAGTTTCTGTTCATTTCCTGCACTGTCGGATCATCTGCAGACAAAGAAAAGCAAAGTGCTTAAGTCACAAAATCCAGTGACTATTATAATAATCAAGGCTAATGTTTAATGAGAGGTTTGTGGCGCAGTGGTAACGTCCCTACACCTGAGCCAGAAACTCAAGTCCAACTTCAGGACTTGATGACCAATGAAGGTACGTTCATAACATGGTCAAGCGAGTCGAGTATGAGCCTGCAAATCCTTCTTATATGCCAGTCGGCAATAAAGAATGGGAGAATTACCTGGTTAGCCATACTGCAAATGGCATTGGTAGACCACTGCTATTTTGCCAAACATTATCATGGACAAGTTGATGGTCTCCAATGTTATCTTAGAACATGGTACATGAAAGAGGAGAATGTTTAATAGATTTCGACATAGTGCACACATTAATAAATCTGATTCCTTCAATATTACAGAATTAACTGTTGAGATATTCCATTCGTGGCCCACTTGCCTCAGATATTCTGTTGTCCACATTTATAAACCGACCTTTTATTTGAGAAGCCTTGCTGTAAGAATCTTTGGTCACTCACCTGTACCGCTTATCAAGAGAATTTTCAGTTTCTCCCACAGTGACAAGGTTCCACTCTAAACCCGGTTTATATTGAATAACTTATCAAAAACTATATCCAAAATGGATTCATTGTAAAATCCTTACTTTATTAAAACAATATTCTACCATATCCGTTTTTGTCCTAGGATAACAGGGTATTACATTTTTATATTAAAAGAGCATTATTACATTTCTACATGGTTCTGATGGTAAATGTAAGACTAACAGTGGAGTCATCAAAGGTGGAAGGTGCTAATTGTTACTTTTATCATTAAAACATACGTATCCACAATGGGCCCCTCTAGTTTAGATTTGCTTTCCTATTTATAGTTGGAATTGTCCTGCGGAGGAGACTTTGATATCTTCACAGCAATCCTTTCTAGTTGTACTTGAACCAAGCCATGCAGTAATTCTGCTGTTCCTGCTAAGCCATTAGATTTCTTTCTGAACAGTTTGAACAGTATTTATACTATGAAATGCAACAGGACACAAACCATGTTAGATTGCTAGTTACTCACAAATCCATCATTATTAGTCAGCTGCAAATCAGATCCGCTATAAATTGCCCTGTCCAGATATATTCTTTTTATTAATGATATGGCACAGTGGTTAGCACTGGTGCCTCACCCGGGCTCGATTCCGACCTCGGTGCACTGTCAGTGTGCAAGTTGCACATTATCCCCTTGCCTGCGTGGGTTTCCTCCAGGTGCTCTGGTTTGCTTCCACAGTCCAAAGATGTTCAGGTTAGGTGGATTGGCCATGCTAAATTGCCCCTCAGTGTCCAAAAAGCTTATGTGGGGTTACAGGATAGATTTAGGGGGATCGGGATAAGAGTTAGATGCTCTTTTGAAGGTCAGTATAGGCTTGATGGGCCGAATAGCCTCCTTCTGCTCTGCTGATTCTATGAATAACTCTATTTTTCAAGGGGCTGAATCTTCATTGACCTTCTACCACTTGGTGGCTTTAGCGATTAATCAATGCATGACAGAGTGGAGAAAGTCGTTCTGGAGTTTTTAAATTTTGGGGGCATATTTCTCCCATGTTGGGCAATTTTCCAGAGGTCTGAGCCACAATATCATACCTTGCAGAAATAGCTATTCATATATGGGCCTGAATTCTCCCGCAATTGACGGGACAGCCCGACGCCAAGAGCGGTGCGAACCACACCGGCGTCGGGATGCCCGGAAGTTGCGGAATCCTCCGCACTTCCGGTGGCTAGGCCAGCACCAGCGGGGTTGGTGCCGCGCCAAACGAAGGCGAAGGGCCGCCTTAGGCCGGCGCGAGATGGCACATGTGCAGAACCGCTGGCGTGTTCTGATGCATGCGCAGGGGGTTTCTGCTCTGCGCCGGCCATGGCGAAGACTTACACAGAGGGCGGCGCGGAAGGAAAGAGTGTCCCCACGGCACAGGCCCACCCACAGATCGTTGGGCCCCGATTGCGGGCCAGGCCACCATGCCCCCCCCCCCCCCCAAGGATTCCACTAGCTGCCCTCCAAGCTAGATCCCGCCGGGATGTACCATGTCGGCGGGACTGGCCGAAAACGCGGCCCGGAGAATTGCCAGGGGGCCACTGCCAGAACTCCCCCTTCGGCGATTCTCTGACCTGGCGGGGAGTCAGAGAATCCCGCCCTATAATCTTTGACAGCGAGTCTCAGTAAATTATTTGACCATGGGAGCATATCAGTTTTACCTGTAGCGCTGTCGTCAAATAACATCTACTTGGGGTTGTTGGATTGTGATTGAATGTTGGACTGTTCACTGATAATCCATTCCCTAACCCAGGAATATTGTCCGGATTTATCGGATGATTGTTGGCTGAGATCAGCGAATCAAAATTCAAATTTTTGCTGTCCATATGACCAAGTAATTGACAGATAGATTTACTGCTTGCCTGTGGTTAAAACATGGATTCAGAATGATGAACATGGAACTAGTAACCTTCAAAGTAGCCTGAATATGCTCACAAAAAAAAATGGGCCGACAGGATCAGAAGGGAGTACTCATTGGTCATTTAAATAGACTATTGATGTTTGGTTTCTTTCAATTTCATTAGCATTGATAAGAACAAATTTATCTTTTCATAATGACAGAAGAATAGAAGAGTGATTGAATGTCACAAAGTCATTTATTGTCACATGAGCAAACCAAAAATAATTGCTCCAAAATTTGAATTCCCCTTCTAGAAAAATGACATCCTGTACAAAGTACTACTTTTTGTAAAGCCTTTCTAATCTGAGGATAGAACTCTGAATATTAGAAATCGGAAATAAATATCGAAATGCTGAAAATGCATGGGGAATTGATCAACAACTAAAATTTTAATAATGAGTGGAGTTTTGGTCATACCCAAAATGTTATTATTTTATCTTCAGTTAAAGATAAATTTTCCAGACCTTTGAGCTTGTGTGTGTTTCCAGATTCATGCGAGTGTACAATTCCAGATTAATGGCATGGTGACACATTGGTTATCTCTGCTGCCTCACAGTATCAGGGACCCAGGTTCAATTCCAGTATTGGGTAACTGTCTGTGTGTGTGAAGTTTGCACTTTCTCCCTGTGTCTGTGTGGGTTTCCTCCGGGTGCTCCAGATTCCTCCCATTCCAAAAATGTGCAGGTTAGGTGGATTTCCCATACTAAGTTGCCCCTTAGTATCAAGGGATATGCAAGTTTGGTGTGGTTACGGGGTTGCAGGGATAGGGTGGGAGCCTGGTTAGGGTGCTCTTTCAGAGGGTCGGTGCAGACTTGATGGACCAAATGGCCACATTCTGCACTGTAGGGATTCTCTGAATTGAATGTCCAGTTGGACATTCAGGTGAGTGTACAGTTCCAGATCCATGTTAGTATACAGTTCTAGATTCATGTGAGGGTACGGTTCCAGATTCATGTGAGGGTACCATTCCAGATTCATGTCAGTGTACAGTTCCAGATTCATGTGAGTGTACAGTTCCAGTTTCACGCGCGTGTACAGTTCCAGATTCATGCGAGTGTACAGTTCCAGATTCACGCGAGTGTACAGTTCCAGATTCACGCGAGTGTACAGTTCCAGATTCACGCGAGTGTACACTTCCAGATTCACGCGAGTGTACAC
This sequence comes from Scyliorhinus canicula, assembly GCF_902713615.1. Lineage (NCBI taxonomy): Eukaryota > Metazoa > Chordata > Chondrichthyes > Carcharhiniformes > Scyliorhinidae > Scyliorhinus > Scyliorhinus canicula. The sequence continues at coordinate 115,923,539 of NC_052151.1, forward strand.
TTCCAGATTCACGCGAGTGTACACTTCCAGATTCACGCGAGTGTACACTTCCAGATTCACGCGAGGGGACGGTTCCAGATTCACGTGAGGGGACGGTTCCAGATTCACTCGAGGGGACGGTTCCAGATTCACGCGAGGGGCGGTTCCAGATTCATGTGAGGGTATGGTTCCACATTCATGTGAGGGTATGGTTCCACATTCATGTGAGTGTATGGTTCCACATTCATGTGAGGGTACGGTTCCAGACAGATTGGGAAATATTTCTTCACATAGTGTGGTCAGAATTCAGAACGGTTTTCCACAAATGGCAACTGATGCTTGATCGACTGGAAATTTTAAAACAAAGATGGAGTTATGTTGTAGATCAACCAGGTTTTAATTTAATGCAGTAGAGTTTTGAAGTGCTAAATGGCCTACTCCTGCTCCTATGTTCTTTCTTCAAGCAGGAGTGTGGAACGGTTCGAGGCACTCAAAAGTTTGGTTCTAATGGACATTGTTTTATTCCAACCCTAGAGTTACTGCATCTGACTCTTGAGAATAATCATAACGAACCTTTGTATGATATTAACAAAAGTCCATTTGCCAGTATAGGATATTAATCAGGAACTGAAATGCTAACGAAGGGCGTGATCTACCGGCCGGCTGCATTGCACCTGAACCATGGCGCAGCCGGTAGATGCCGGGAAATCCCACTTTGGGCATCTACCTGACTCGCCAGGCCTCATGAGATCCAATGTGATCTCATGAGACACTGTAATCTTAATCCTGACATTGTGGGTGGCATATTAGGGCTAGACAGCTAGTCTCATTTTACTACGTAGCTCGTCTGATCTACTGAGGACTGGGATCTAATCTGTTTCCCTCAGAGACCTCGGGTGAGCACCGTTCATTACTGGTCCCCAGACGGAACAGCACTTGGGGGGGGCTCCCCCAGGGGACCGGAGGCCCCAGTTGACTGCCCACTGTACAGGGTGGCACCATGCACTGCCAGGTGCCCAGCTGGCATGGCCTGCTGGCAGGTATACTGCCAGCAAGGTGCCAGACTGGCATTGTTCCTGTGGCGGAGATCATCCTGGAGTGCCCTGCCTATTTGAGATGGGGTATGGGGGAGAGCCCCGATGACCCCCTTATAGTGAGGTGGGGCTTTCGGGGGTCGCATTTCAGGGGTCGAGAGATCCGTGGTGTCCCGATCTCTTCCTGCACGGAGGAGCTCCATCGAGCAGAGCTCCTCAGTGCAGGAAGCGGGACTAAGCCTGGCCTCGGCTGGGGGTTCACCACTGAGGCCCCGAATTGCAACAATGTTCCAATACAAGCGCTACGAAACACGCGGCCGAATACGCTCATCACGGGACTCTCTTGCAACTTGATTAGATCACGCTCAATGTTTCCCTTTCCTAACCAAGATGCAAGTTGCAGCACACGTGTGGCTTCATTGGCTAGAATCAGCTAGCTCAACACAGACTGAGAATTGATCCTTGAACTATTGATAATGCTAGCGTTAACAACTGAACTCTCAGGGAGTTACTTTTTCAGAACACAATTTAACAAAAAATAAATTTTAAACAATGAGAGAATTTACACCACTATGTCTGGGAAGTGTGTGTGTCGGGGGGGTGGGGGGTGGCTGTGAGGTGGTCCTTTCACATAAGTGGTGGCTGAAGAATTAACATAGAGTTGTTGAAGCCACCAATGAGCCTCTGATTTCATGGTAATGTGGACAGGAACTGGTGTGTGTTTAAACAACAATTTAATCTGTTTCTTATTGCAGTAAATTTAGATCAATCAGATCGTATAAGGTAGCGATGCTCCTAACAGCAGCAGGGCCTGAAGCAATTGCTGTGTTTAATACATTTAAATTTGCAAATGAAAATTTTAACATGTAATTTGAAGATTTGATGAACATTACACCTTCAAAAAAAATGAAATTTATGAACACAATGGCCGGGATTCTCTGAAATCCCGGCCAAGTGTTGACGCCGGCGTCAAAACCGGTACGAGTGGCGCCAGTGTCAATAGGCCTCCATTCACCCCTTCCTGGGGTGCTCGAACTGCGGCGGAATACTGTTTGCTGCTCTGGCGCACCAAGGTCGGCGCGGGTCCGCGCATTCACATGGGTTGCCATCTCTGCGCCAGTCGCCGGAAAACATGGCGGAGCCCTATAGGGGCCCGGCACGGAGGAACATAGGCCCTCCGCGGAATGAGTCCGTCTGATGATCGGTAGGCCCAGATCGCCGGCCTGGCCACCGTGGAGGCCCCCCCCCCCCCCCAGAGTCGGAACCCCCCAACCCCCCTCCCCCAATCAGGACGGCCCCCGCAACCGAACTCCCGCCAGGCAGCACCATAGGTAACCCATGCCGGTGGGTCTCGGCCGAACCCAGTGGGAATTCGGCCCATCGAGCGCAGAGAATCGCCGCAGGGGCTGCTTTCAACGGCCTCCAACTGGCGCGGCGGCGATCGCACAAACGCAATTAGCGCCGATTCTCCAGTCGCCAGAGAATTGGCGGCCCAGTCGGAGCGGCGTGGCGTGATTCTCGCGCCCCCGGCGATTCTCTGACCCGGCTCGGGTTTTGAGAATCCCGGCCTATGTGTTTAGATCACATTTACAGAAGACAGAAGAGTCCATATATCATTTCATCACTGATTTAAAATGAAAAGCTGAAACTTGTAATTTTTCTGCAGTGGAATCTTCCATGATCCGGGACCAAATTGTGTTTGGTGTGAATGAAAATAATCTGAGGGAATCGGAGCTGTCTTTGGAACAACAGTTATGATTTGTCAGGCTCACGAGTGTGGTGATATGCATGTGCACAGTAATGTATATAGTTATCTATTAATGTATATAGTTAACTATACGACCTCCGACCAGCAGGTGGTGACGAGGATCCACCATGTGATTCCAGAGATCGGAAAGTTGGTAGTAAGTCCTATCAGAGGACAGTCACATTAGAAGTAGCTCCAGGAGAATGCACTTATCCATTACTGTTTGTATTATAGTTTGTTCATTATCATTCCACGTGTTCATTTTGTTAATAAACTATCTTACGAGTCAAAAAACTAGATGTTCTGTGTGTGCATCTGTACCATGGCCACAACACAGAACATAACAACGAGCTAACAGCACAGCATTATAAAATGTTTCTCAGAAATGGCAGTGTCTTCTTGGAGGAAAACACTCCCTTTTTCCAAAAGGTGGAAGACCTCCGAAAAAGGCAGGAAAGTTCCTGCGGCTCCTCGCACACCAACAGGTTAAAGATCATGACAAAGTATTTCTGTGTATAAGATGTGGTCAAGGCACAAATTAAGGCAGTGTCCAGCATTTGACAAGTTTTGTTCCAGATGCAAAGGAAAAAATCACTTTGCTCAAACCCAGGGCAGCCAACACAGTGGAAGGCACAATCTCCAGTGATGAAACATCATTGGTGTTGGAGTAATAACATAAAAGAAGAAAATTCTGGAGACATCAAAAAATTCTCCAACACTTAAAAAAATGCAAACTAATGTTCCATTTAAAATAAATGCACAAATGGCTGCTATCACTTGAAATGAATGGTGCAGTGGTCCAATTGAAGTTAGACACTGGTGTGAAAGCCAATTTAATCAGCGTGACTGATATAAAAAATCTAAAAATTAGAAGAAATCACAAAAGATCTCTGAGCGACTATAATGGTTCAAACATTAAATATTATGGTGCTTGTGACCTGAGTATGATGGTGAAGAACACAGATTATTCCATCCCATTCTGCACTGTATCTGAGGGCTTGAATTCATTATTAAGTGATCAGTCTTGTGAAGGATTAGGTCTAGTGCAGGGCTATCTCGCCTGCACAAAGGATTGGATCAACAATCCAGTGATTCTGAGAACATTATCATTGATGTGTTCACTGATTTTAGTGCACTACCATTCGCCAACGAAATACTGTTCAAAGAAGATGCATTATCTAAAGCACAGATACAAACTATTAGTAGTGAAATTGCTGAAGATCTGCATGTCAACTTCATTTCTACCTTACCACCTGTATCAGATACAAAACCACAAGTTCGCAAGAAGGTGGAAGAATCTACCAATGGGTAAATTCCATGGTATGTGTGAAACAAAAGAAAATGCAATGCTTGTATAGGCATTGATCCCAAAGATCTTAATGAAAAAAAGTGTACATTTATAAAACAATCATTACATAAAGGAATGGACAGCCAATCTGATCCATATCTCACAAAATCATGTTACAAAACGTTACCATTGTCACAAGGTAGGTCACCAGCAGAGTTACTCATGAATAGGAGGTTGTGTACCACACTTCAATACTTAGAAAAGGAGGAGAATGCAGTGTTACTGCAGGAAATGCAAAACATTACAACAAAACAAAAGTAGTTCAATGATAGAATGTCGATAACTTTACCACCTCAGAGTAGTGATGGCTGTGAGAATAGAAGATTCAGGCAATTGGTCGAAAAATCCCATTATACTTGAAGAAGGAGCACCTCGTTCCTACAATGTTTTGGTTTTAAGAAGAAATCATTGCACGCTCTTGGAAACCAGAGAATACCTCCAATGACAATGTGATGGCTGATCAATCTACGTCTGCTACAGATAGCATGTCATGGAGAATATTGAATCTACAAATTCTGAGCAGCAAGGTCAAATTTTGAGAAGATCAACCAGAGTCAGAAGAAAACCTGATCGACTCAAGTTGAAGATTTGGACTATTTGTTGGAGGAAAATTTAGCAGATGATTCTGATGGTGATGTATTGATTTATTTCTTCAAAGGAAAGGGGATGTAGTGATATCATGATTGTGTTGTAATTCACCGACTGACCACTAGGAGTAACATTAGTATATAAGTGCATGTTAGAGTCAGGTGATCTCAGACTGACCAGAGAACTGGGGAGGGAGGTTGCTTGTGCATGTTCGTACTATTATTCATCTGTTGTTTTGTATATATTTGACCCACAGTTTTCATAGAATTTAGAATTTACAGTGCAGAATGAGGCCATTCGGCCCATCGAGTCTGCACCAGCCATTGGAAAGAGCACCCAACCCAAGCACACACCTCAACCTTATCGCCACAACCCAGTAAATCCACCTAATCTTTTTGGACAGTAAGGGCAATTTAGCACAGCCACTCCGCCTAACCTGCACACCTTTGGACTTTGGGAGCACCGGAGGAAACCCACGTAACACGGGGAGAATGTATCGACTCCGCACAGACAGTGACTCAAGCCGTGAATCGAACCTGGGACCCTGGAGCTGTGAAGCAACTGTGAACTGTACTGTACTGTACTGCCCCAGTTAATGTTAATAAATAGTTTATAGCTTTAGCTGTAAGTTTTCGTGTCATATAAATCAGGCCATCCGACAAGAACATTACACACACACACTCACTTTCCCACACACTCACTCTCCCACACGCGCACACTATCATTTTCTTCCCTGCCACATTTGGAGCTTGCATCATTGAAAAGTGCAAGGTCTAAGCTATCAGACCTTGCTCATGACACTTCAAGGCAATTCACAGGTTGCAAGGAGTGCAGACACAACAAGAAAATATGTTCTGCAGTCTCCATTGTGTTACAGGCTTCTTGGAAAATTATTCACTGCTGCAGTCAGATCTGGAAATAGTCTGTAATCAATTCAAGGCTTTTCTAGTATGGCGCTGCGTGCTGCTTTGAGTCTGTGTTTGTATTGTCAATATTTATATTGCTGCTGAATTGTGTCATTCCTTACGTTGTCTGTGAAGTAAATGTGTAAACTGTCTTGGCACTGTTATTATGTAGCATGTGAGAAATGTTGGTGGCTGGCTAGTATTATGTATTGGAATACCAAGGTGTAATATTGTGAAATGAAGAAGCATAGATTTGGCCCAACCACTATTTTTTAAGTTGTGATTTGGAGGGAACTGCTATCCTAGTGATTCAGAACAACCACAGGACGGTCATCTTTCCTCAGGCCTTTCTTCTTTGCTCACTAGTGTTTGGCTGGAATTGCATTGAATAGGACATGAAAACAATCATGAGCTTGCCTTAGCACATTGCCTGGGGGTTAACAGACCTGAAAACCCAGAATGTGATATTTTTAAAAAGGTAAATAAGTAGCCAATACTGTGAAAATGTGTTTTTAACATAAGAGCAGTCCATTGATAGGTGTACTCCACACAATGCAGTCAAGCTATCAGACCTTTATAAAATCCTGATATGAACAGCACCCCCGGATATAGCCAAATCTTGTTTGGGTAGGGATACAAGAACTTAAACATTGATGTACCGTCAATTCTCGAGGCGAGAATGGTGAAACAATCGAGGCTTTATTGCACAAGATGTTGTACCTCCTGCAGCTGGAACCAGAATGGAAGCAGCGCAGGAGAGCGTACACTTTTATACAGCGCCTGCTGGGCGGAGCTGGCAGGCTGGGATTTATCATCGTACCTCTAATATAGGGGCAGTGCCGTAATACATACAATATGTCACTAGTGGTGTTTACCCCATTCACCCTCTCTTAAAAAATAGTTCGGCGGGGTGACGGAAACATTACAAATTGAGTCTGTCGGGGGCTTTGACTGTCTGTCGCGATCGTGTCAGTCCTGGTGGTGATGTGGGCACCGACATGGTCACCTGCGACTCCGGGAGCGTGTTGTCCTCGTCATCCCGGGTGGATCCAGTGGGAGGACGGATCCTGCTGGGGTGGTGGCTGCGGTGAGGTTCGCTGGAGGGAGGGTGAGTGGCGCAGGGGTGACAGAGGCAACCGATGGGGGCGGGGGGCAGTGTCAGGTCGGGGGCCGTGGGTGGGGACCCAGCGGTTGCCAGGTCCCGGAGGGAGACTGCGTCCAGGCGCCCGTTGGGGTGCGCCGCGTAGGCGTACTGTGGATTTGCATGGAGGAGATGGACTTTCTCGACCAAGGAGTCCAATTTATGGCTCCGCACATGCTTCCGAAGGAGGACGGGTCCAGGAACTGTCAGCCATGTTGGGAGGTGAAGGTGGACTTCCTGGAGAAGGCAAACACACGTTCGTGAGGGGTCTCATTAGTGGCGGTGCAGAGGAGCGACCGGATGGAGTGGAGCGCGTCGGAGAGGATCTCCTGCCAGCAGGAGACCGGGAATGCTTAGACCGCACGGCCAGCAGGGCGGCCTTCCAGACCGTCCCATTCTCCCTCTCTACCTGCCTGTTTCCCCGGGGGTTGTAGCTGGTCGTCCTGCTCGAGGCGATGCCCTTGCTGAGCCGGAACTGACGCAGCTCGTCACTCATGAAAGAGGATCCCCGATCACTGTGAATGTAGGTGGGGAAACCGAACAGAGTGAAAATGCTGCGCAGGGCTTTGATTACTGTGGCAGAAGTCATATCGGGACAGGGGATGGCGAAAGGGAACCGGGAGTACTCGTTAATTACGTTGAGGAAGTACATGTTGCGGTCGGTGGAGGTGAGGGGCCCTTTGAAGTCCATGCTGTGGCGTTAAAAGGGGCGGGAGGCCTTCACCAGGTGTGCTCTATCTGGCTGGTGGAAGTGCGGCTTGCACTCTGCGCAGACCTGGCAGTCTCTGGTGACGATCCTGACTTCCTCAATGGAGTATGGCAGGTTGCGGGCCTTGACAAAATGGAAGAACCAGGTGACCCCCGGGTGGTAGAGGTCATAGTGGAGAGCCCAGAGTTGGTCCACTTGTACGCTGGCACACGTACCGCGGGATAGGGCATCAGGGGGCTCATTGATCTTCCCCGGCCGATACAAGATCTCATAGTTATAGGTGGAGAGTTCGATCCTCCACCTCAAGATCTTGCCATTTTTGATCTTACCCCACTGTGTATTATTAAACATGAAGGCAACCGACCATTGGTCAGTGAGGAGAGTGAATGTCCTGCTGGCCAGGTAATACCCCCAATGCCGCACAGCTTCCATAATGGGCCTCCTTTTTGACAGAGGAGTGCCGAATTTCGGAGGCATGGGGGGTGCGGGAAAAGAAGGCCATGGGCCTCCCTGCCTGGTTGAGGGTGGCGGCCAGAGCCACGTCCGATGCATCGCTCTCCACCTCAAAGGGGAGGGACTCGTCGACCGCGTGCATCGTGGCCTTGGTGATGTCTGCCTTGATACGGTTGAAGGCCTGGTGGGCCTCAGCCGTCAGGGGAAAAGCTTTGGACTTGATGAGTGGGCAGGCCTTGTCCGCATAATTAGGGACCCACTGGGCATAGTAGGAGAAAAACCCCAGGCATTGTTTCAGGGCCTTGGGGCAGTGTGGGAGGGGGAGTTCCAGGAGGGTGCGCATGCGGTCGGGGTCGGGCCCTAGGACTCCATTTTCCACTACGTAGCAAAGGATGGCTAAGCGATTGGTACGGAACACGCATTTCTCCTTATTGTATGTGAGGTTAATGAGTTTGGCGGGATGGAGGAATTTTTGGAGGATTACGTCGTAGTCCTGCTGATCGTGGCCGCAGATGGTGACATTATCTAGGTACGGGAAGGTGACCCGCAGCCCGTACTGATTAACCATTCGGTCCATCTCTCGCTGAAAGACCGAGACCCCATTGGTGATGCCGAAGGGAACTCTGCGGAATTGATAGAGGCAGCCATCTGCTTCGAATGTAGTGTATTGGCGGCCCTCTGGGCGGTTGGGGAGCTGGTGGTAGGTGGACTTCAAGTCAACTGCGGAGAAAACACGATACTGCGCAATCTGAATGGCCATGTCAGATATGCGTCGGAGGGGGTACGTGTGGGAGGGGGTATGTGTCGAGCTGGGTATACCGGTTGATGGTCTGACTGTAGTCAATGACCATCCTGTGCTTCTCCCCATTCTTCACCACCACTACTTGAGCTCTCCAGGGGCTGGCCTCAATGATCCCCTCCCGCAGAAGCCGTGAGACCTCCGACCTGATGAAGGTCCTGTCCTGGGAACTGTACCATCTGCTACTAGTGACGATGGGTTTGTAGTCTGGGATGAGGTTCGCAAACAGTGAAGGTGGATCGACCTTAAGAGTTGTGAGGCCGCAGACGGTGGTGGTGGGGGGGGGGGGGGGGGGGGGGGGGGGGGGGTCCACCAAATTTCAAATTAAGGCTTTGGAGATGGCATTGAAAATCAAGGCCTCGTAACAGAGCAGCGCAGAGGTGGGGGAGGACATAGAGCCTGAAGTTGCTGAACTCTACGCCCTGGACGGTGAGGGTCGCGACATAGTACCCCCGGATTTCAATGGAATGGTATCCCGAAGTTAGGGAGATTTTCTAGGTGACTGGGTGTACCGGGAGGGAGCAAAGCCTTACCATAGTGGGGTGGATGAAACTCTCTGTGCTCCCGGAGTCAAAGAGGCAGGTCGTAACGTGCCCGTTGATCTTCACCATCGTCGTAGTGGTCGCGAGGTTGCGGGGCCGAGACTGATCCAGGGTGATGGAGGCGAGCTGCGGAAGATGTTGGGAGGTCCCGGGCTGATCAGCGGTGGCGGAGGTATCAGTAGGCAGCGAACGGCCAGACGAGCAGGGGTCCTGAGGCGCGGTCCAAAATGGCGCTGGAGATGGTGGCGCTCATGGCGGGCGGCATCAAAGATGGCAGCACCCACGGGCTGCACGTGGCTTGTGGTGGAGAAGATGGCGGTGCCCACGGGCCTCAGGACCCCTGATCGTCTGGCCGTTCGCATTTCCTTATTCCCTTAACAATCTCCCCAGATTAATCTCCTAAGGGGCCTATATTCACTTTGACTTCTCTCTTCCTTTTTACATATTTAAAGAAGTTCTTATTGTCAATTTTTATATTCCTCGCTAATTTGCCCTCATAATTTATTTTCTTACTCTTTATTGTCTTTTTAGTCCTCCTTTGCTGGATTCTGATTAATCCTAATCTTCGGGGTTGTCATTTTTTCCTCCTCATATGCTTTTTCTTTCAACTTAATACTCTCCTTAACTTCCTTGGTTAACCATGGTTGATTTATCCCTCTCTTGGAATCTTTCCTCCTTACTGGGATACATATTTGCTGAGAGTCATGAATTAGCTCATTAAATGTCTCCCCCTGCTTGTTTACTGTCCTTCCTGCGAATCTATCTGCCAGTTTGCTTTAGCTAACTCTGTCCTGATTTCATTGTAATTCCCTTTATTTAAGTTAAACACAGTTGTTTTCAATCCAGGTTTTTCACTCTCAAACTGAATATTAAATTCTTAGCATTTTATGATCACTATTTCCTTGGGATCATTTACTCTTGAGGCGTTTATTAAACTTGCCTCATTACCCATTACCAGATCCAAGAGAGCCTGTTCCCTGCTTGGCTCGACAACATATTGCTCGAGAAAACTATCACTAATTGTCTCGATGATTTAGTTGTCGTAGCTCCCCTGTCCAACTTGATTAACCCAATCAACATAATGATTAAAGTCACCCATTATTATTGTTCTATTCTTTTTATGTGCTCCTATTATTTGTTGATTCATACCCTACAGTGGAGCTACTGTTTGGGGAGTCTATACACTACTCCTACCAATGTCTTCTTTCCCTTCCTGTTTTTTACTTCCACCCAAATCAACTCGACATCATCAGAGTCTTGGTCTTCTTTCATAACTGCCCTCATTTAATCTCTTCTTAACAGTGCTACCCATCACCTTTTCCTTCCCTCTTGTCCTTTCGAAATGTCAAATATCCCTGAATATTAAGTTCCCAGTTTTGATCTCCTTGTAACCATGTTTCTGTAATGGCTATGAGATCATATCCATTAGCCTCGATTTGTGGCATCAGTTCATCTACCTTATTTCGAATGCTTCATGCATTAAGATACAAAGCGTTTAGGCTTGCCTTTTTGCCATTTTAATCATCCTAATTGTTTTTGGTGTTCTGGCCTCTTGCCCTTTGTTACCCTGTCTACCATTTTTTTACATTTTCCTGTTCTTTTTTGAATACTGTCCTTGTTTCACTTTTCCTCGTCACCCTGCTAGGTTCACATCACCTTGCCGTTCTAGTTAAACTCTCCCCAACCACAATAGTACATCTTATCTTTGGATATCAGTCCCAGTCCTCCCCAGGTGTAACCCGTCCAGTTTGTACTGGTCCCACCTTCCCCAGATCTGGTCCCAATGTCCCAGAAATCTGAAACCTTCCCCTTTGCACCATTTTTCCAGCCACGTATTCAATCAATATATCCTGTTATTTCTACTCTAACTACCATGTGCCACTATTAGTGGTTCCGATATGACTACCTCTGAGGTCCTACTTTGCAACTTATTTCCTAATTTGCTATTTTCGGCTTTTAGGACCTCATCCTTTTTTTTTACTTATGTCATTGATACCAATGTGTCATGACCATTGGCTGTTAACCCTCCCCTCCAGGGCCCGGAGAATTGCCGGGGGGGCCGCTGCCAATGGCTCCCGACCGGCGTGGCGTGAACCCTGCTCGAAAACCAGCGCCGGAGAATATGGCAGCCGGCATCAGGGCAGGATTCGTGCCGTCCCCCGGCGAGTCTCCGACCTGGCGGGGGGTCGGAGAACCCTCTCCCAGATCTTTAAAAGCCATTTGTCCAGCGACGTGTGTATTACGAAAGAAGCACCATTGAGAATGTGAGGATTAACAAGAAATTTATAGTTTAAAGTGTTACCTTTAATTTAAGGTATAATAACATGACCTGAGTAGAGGGATGGTATGACCATACTAACTCTGCCCAGGTCCATGTGTTGTTTAATTGAAATCTATAGAAAATTAGGTGCCGATTTTCACACTTTGACACAAAAGAGGGGTAGCTGGTTTTCTGGCTACAGTGATACTCAGGCCCAGAAACCCAGAGAGGGGCATGGAAACAGCTTCTACTATGAAAAGCAAAGGAAAAAGCTATTTGTGGCAGTCACCAAGCAGGATGCTAGTGAGTACAGGTTTGCTGTCCAAAGAGACTGGAGCTGTGGAGATTTAAGGACCACAGGATCATTGGCGGATGCAACTGCTGTTGTTGATTCAGGGATACTCAGAAGACGGAGTAGAATGACTTACAAAGGGAGAGGGGAAGATTCACATTGGCATGGTAGGGAGAAGGGATCTTGCTGAAAATCTGGGATGAGTTTAGGTCTTCAAGGTTACATATCTGCTAGGAATGTGGCATAATGTACAACTAGGTCATAAAGTATATCGGTTCTGTTAGTTAATAGGTAAGTCACTTTTCTTCAGCTTTGTGTATTAGTTGCCTAAGTAATGTTGATTTTCGTTTGTATGTTACAGTAAAAGTCTTGAAATGTGACATCTTAAGTAGTGCAATTCTTCCTGTTGGCCCCCAGGGAACTCATATCTCTTTTTAACAGCTTTTGGCTTCTGCGGGGATCATAACAACACATAAAATTAGTATGCCGGTACAGCAAGCACTTTGGAAGAAAATGGCCAGATACACCATCTGCCACTTTGTTGCCCACTCACTTTACTTGTCTCTTTCAAGTCATTCTGTGTGCTCTTCACAGTTTACATTCTCACCTTGCTTTATAGAACATAGAATGATACAGCGCAGTACAGGCCCTTCGGCCCACGATGTTGCACCGACATGGGAAGTCAAAAACTAAAGGCCATCTAACTTACACTATGCCATTATCATCCATATGCTTATCCAATAAACTTTTAAATGCCCTCAATGTTGGCGAGTTCACTACTGTTGCAGGTAGGGCATTCCACGGCCTCACCACTCTTTGCGTAAAACACTTACCTCTGATGTCTATCCTATATCTATTACCCCTCAATTTAAGGCTATGTCCCCTCGTGCTAGCCACCTCCATTCGCGGGAGAAGGCTCTCACTGTCCACCCTATCTAACCCTCTGATCATTTTGTATGCCTCTATTAAGTCACCTCTTAACCTTCTTCTCACTAACAAAATCAACCTCAAGTCCATCAGCCTTTCCTCATAAGATTTTCCCTCCATACCAGGCAACATCCTGGTAAATCTCCTCTGCACCCGTTCCAAAGCTTCCACGTCCTTCCAATAATGAGGCGACCAGAACTGTACGCAATACTGCAAATGCGGCCGTACCAGAGTTTTGTACAGCTGCAACATGACCTCATGGCTCCGGAACTCAATCCCTCTACCAATAAAGGCCAACACACCATAGGCCTTCTTCACAACCCTATCAACCTGGGTGGCAACTTTCAGGGATCTATGTACATGGACACCGAGATCCCTCTGCTCATCCACACTGCTAAGAATTTTACCATTAGCCAAATATTCCTCATTCCTGTTATTCTTTCCAAAGTGAATCACCTCACACTTCTCTACATTAGACTCCATTTGCCACCTCTCAGCCCAGCTCTGCAGCTTATCTATGTCCCTCTGTAACCTGCAACATCCTTCCACACTGTCTACAACTCCACCGACTTTATTGTCGTCTGCAAATTTACTCACCCAACCTTCTGTGCCCTCCTCTAGGTCATTTATAAAAATGACAAACAGCAACGGCCCCAGAACAGATCCTTGTGGTACGCCACTCGTAACTGAACTCCATTCTGAACATTTGCCATCAACCACCACCCTCTGTCTTCTTTCAACTAGCCAATTTCTGATCCACATCTCTAAATCACCCTCAATCCCCAGCCTCCGTATTTTCTGCAATAGACGACCGTGAGGAACTTTATCAAACGCTTTACTGAAATCCATATACATCACATCAACTGCTCTACCCTCGTCTACCTGTTCAGTCACCTTCTCAAAGAACTCGATAAGGTTTGTGAGGCATGACCTACCCTTCGCAAAACCATGCTGACTATCCCTAATCATATTATTCCTATCTAGATGATTATAAATCGTATCTCTTATAATCCTCTCCAAGACTTTACCCACAACAGACATGAGGCTCACCGGCCTATAGTTACCGGGGTTATCTCTACTCCCCTTCCTGAACAAAGGGACCACATTTGCTATCCTCCAGTCCTCTGGCACTATTCCTGTAGCCAATGATGACATAAAAATCAAAGCCAAAGGCTCAGCAATCTCTTCCCTGGCTTCCCAGAGAATCCTAGGATAAATCCCATCAGGCCCCGGGGACTTATCTATTTTCACCTTGTCCAGAATTGCCAACACTTCTTCCCTACGCACCTCAATGCCATCTATTCCATAGCCTGGGTCTCAGCATTCTCCTCCACAACATTATCTTTTTCCTGAGTGAATACTGATGAAAAGTATTCATTTAGTATCTCGCTTATCTCCTCAGCCTCCACACACAACTTCCCACCACTGTCCTTGACTGGCCCTACTCTTACCCTAGTCATTAGAACATAGAACATAGAACAGTACAGCACAGAACAGGCCCTTCGGCCCTCAATGTTGTGCCGAGCAATGATCACCCTACTCAAACCCACGTATCCACCCTATACCCGTATACCCTATACCCGTAACCTAACAACCCCCCCCCCCCCCCCCCCCCCCTTCTTAACCTTACTTTTTACACTACGGGCAATTTAGCATGGCCAATCCACCTAACCCGCACATCTTTGGACTGTGGGAGGAAACCGGAGCACCCGGAGGAAACCCACGCACACACGGGGACGACGTGCAGACTCCGCACAGACAGTGACCCAGCCGGGAATCGAACCTGGGACCCTGGAGCTGTGAAGCATTTATGCTAACCACTATGCTACTGTGCTGCCCAATGGCATTCTTTTATTCCTGACATACCTATAGAAAGCTTTTGGGTTTTCCTTGATCCTACCTGCCAAAGACTTCTCATGTCCCCTCCTTGCTCGTCTTAGCTCTCTCTTTAGATCCTTCCTCGCTTCCTTGTAACTATCAAGCGCCCCAACTGAAACTTCACGCCTCATCTTCACATAGGCCTCCTTCTTCCTCTTAACAAGAGATTCCATTTCTTTGGTAAACCACGGTTCCCTCGCTCGACCCCTTCCTCCCTGCCTGACTGGTACGTACTTATTAAGAACATGCAATAGCTGTTCCTTGAACAAGCTCCACTTGTGTGCCCAACTTGTGTGCCCAACCCTTGCAGCCTACTTCTCCAACCTACACATCCTAAGTCATGCCTAATGGCATCATAATTGCCCTTCCCCCAGCTATAACTCTTGCCCTGCGGGGTATACTTATCCCTTTCCATCACTAACGTAAAGGTCACCGAATTGTGATCACTGTTTCCAAAGTGCTCACCTACCTCCAGATCTAACACCTGGCCTGGTTCATTACCCAAAACCAAATCCAATGTGGCCTCGCCTCTTGTTGGCCTGTCAACATATTGTGTCAGGAAACCCTCCTGCACACATTGTACAAAGAACGACCCATCTAATGTACTTGAACTATATCTTTTCCAGTCAATATTTGGAAAGTTAAAGTCTCCCATAACAACTGCCCTGTTACTTTCGCTCTTTTCCAGAATCATCTTCGCCATCCTTTCCTCTACATCCCTAGAACTATTAGGTGGCCTATAGAAAACTCCCAACAGGGTGACCTCTCCTTTCCTGTTTCTAACCTCAGCCCATACTACCTCGTAAGAAGAGTCCCCATCTAGCATCCTTTCCGCCACCGTAATACTGTACTTGACTAGCAGCGCCACACCTCCCCCTCTTTTGCCCCCTTCTCTGAGCTTACTAAAACACCTACACCCCGGAACCTGCAACAACCATTCCTGTCCCTGCTCTATCCATGTCTCTGAAATGGCCACAACATCAAAGTCCCAGGTACCAACCCATGCTGCCAGTTCCTCTACCTTATTTTGTATACTCCTGGCATTGAAGTAGACACACTTCAAACCACCTACCTGAACACTGGCACCCTCCTGCAAAGTCAAATCTGTGCTCCTGACCTCTATACTCTCAATCTCCCGTACCCCAAAGCTACAATCCAGGTTCCCTGCTGAATTAGTTTAAACTCCCCCAAAGAGCACTAACAAATCTCCCCCCCAGGATATTGGTGCCCCTCAGCTTCAGATGTAGACCATGCTGTCTATAGAGGTCCCACCTTCCCCAGAAAGAGCCCCAGTTATCCAGAAATCTGAATCCCTCCCGCCTGCACCATCCCTGTAGCCACGTGTTTAATTGCTCTCTCTCCCTATTCCTCATCTCACTATCACGTGGCATGGGCAACAACCCAGAGATAACAACTCTGTTTGTTCCCGCTCTGAGCTTCCATCCTAGCTCCCTAAAGGCCTGCCTGACATCCTTGTCCCCTTTCCTACCTATGTCGTTAGTGCCAATGTGGACTACGACTTGGGGGTGCTCCCCCTCCCCCTTAAGGTCACGGAAAACACAATCCGAGACATCACGTACCCTTGCACCTGGGAGGCAACATACCAAACGTGAGTCTCTCTCGCTCCCACAAAATCTCCTATCTGTGCCCCTGACTATTGAGTCCCCAATTACTAATGTTCTACTCCTTTCCCCCCTTCCCTTCTGTGCAACAGGGACAGACTCCGTGCCAGAGGCCCGTACCCCAGTCGTCCCCCCACAAATATCCAAAACGGTATACTTGTTACTCAGGGGAACGACCACAGGGGGTCCCTGCACTGACTGCTTCTTCCCAGTCCCTCTTACAGTTACCCATCTATCTCCAGTCTTTGGTGTAACTACTTCCCTGAAGCTCCTATCTATGACCCCCTCTGCCTCCCGAATGATCCGAAGTTCATCCAGCTCAAGCTCCAGTTCCCTAACACGGGTTTTGAGGAGCTGGAGTTGGGTGCACTTCCCACAGGTGAAATCAGCAGGGACACTGACGGCGTCCCTCACCTCAAACATTCTGCAGGAGGAGCATAGAACATAGAACATAGAACAGTACAGCACAGAACAGGCCCTTCGGCCCTCGATGTTGTGCCGAGCAATGATCACCCTACTTAAACCCACGTAACCCGTATACCCAACAATCCCCCCATTAATCTTACACTACGGGCAATTTAGCATGGCCAATCCACCTAACCTGCACATCTTTGGACTGTGGGAGGAAACCGGAGCACCCGGAGGAAACCCACGCACACACGGGGAGGACGTGCAGACTCCACACAGACAGTGACCCAGCCAGGAATCGAACCTGGGACCCTGGAGCTGTGAAGCATTGATGCTAACCACCATGCTACCGTAAGGCCATTGTACTGCCTTCCCTGACATCACCTCTAGATTTAAAAAAAAACAAGAAAAAGAAGAAGAAAGGAAGAGCTTACCTGATATTCCCTCAAACCCTGCTCCCGCTGAAAGGTAAGCAAATTTAAAGGCACTCACTCACCTTCACGACAGGCCCCTGCTCCCGCTTCCCAACCACCGTGGTTTTTTTTTGGTTAGAGGAGGAGGTAGGGTGGGAAACACTGACGAAGTGTTTCGAGTTTAACTGTCACTTGACAACAGCCCCTCCACAAACCACCTTCAAATTAGGCTGACCGCACTGCACGTATCATCACTCCTCCCAGCTTTATTTCAAGGGGATAGTGGCACAAGAATAAGGAAGCCTTGCTACAATCGTACAGGGCTTTGTTGAGACCACACCTAGAGTGCTGTGCCCAGTTTTGGTCTCCATATTTAAAGATGAATATATTTGTATTGGAGGCAGTACAGCCAAGGTTCACTAGATTTGGTTCTTGGAATGAGAGGGATCGCCTATGAAATGAAGGACTGAGTAAATCCGGCCTATATCTTCTGGAGTGTAGAAAAGGATGAGAGGTGATCTCAGTTGAAACGTACCAGATTTTGTAGAGGTTTGAAAGGGTAGACTGAGAGGTTGTTTTTCCTGTGTGGGGTATCTAGAACATGGGGACATTACCTCAGGATGATTTTATTTAGGTCAGATATTACTTCGCTCAGAAAGTTGTGCATTTTGGGGATTCTCCACCACAGTGGGTGTGGATGCTCCGTTTTTGAGTATATTTCAGGTTCAGGCCTCTCAGGGCATCAAGAGACATGAGAAGCAGGCAGGAACGTGGAGTTGAAGCAGCAGATCAGCAATGATCATATTGAATTGCTTGGAAGCATAGAATTTACAGTGCAGAAGGAGGCCATTCAGCCTATCGAGTCTGCACCGGCCCTTGGAAAGAGAGCCCTACTCAATCCCATGCCTCCACCCTATCTCTCCCACTTAACCTTTTTGGACACTAAGGGCAATTAAGCAGGACCGAACCACCTAACCCGCACATCTTTGGACTGTGTGAGGAAACCGGAGCACCCGGAGGGAACACACGCAGATATGGGGAGAACATGTAGACTCCGCACAGACAGTGATCCAAGCCAGGAATCGAACCTGGGACCCTGGAGCTGTGAAGCAACGGTGCTAACCACTGTGCTACTGTGCTGCCCTCAAAGTCGCCACAGTCCCAGATGACAACACAATGCTTTCCACTTTGAGGGGGAGGAGCTGACTGGTGATGTTTAACCGGGAAAATCACCACATCTCAGGCGAGGTGTAGTTTTGTTCAGCCAGTCCATATTTAATTATCATTAACTTTCTATCCATATATTGTAAATAACAACCTTGGTTTTATTTCCCTTCATGAATAACCTCAGCCTATACTGGAATTGAACACGCGCTGTTGGCGTTGGGTCTGCATCACAAACCAGCTGCCCAGCTAACTGAGCTAAACCGGCTCTATTCCAAGGGCTGGTGCAGAGCAGGCTAAGGGAAGGATTGTCTACTCCTATTCCTATTTCTTCTGGTCTTGCATTATTGTATTCTACTTTAGTCAGCTCTTTAAAGTACTCAATCAGATTCATCATGCATGACCTTTACAAATCTGGCTCTGTCTGATCAGTGTCCAATCACCCTATCCCTAATTATAGACTTGAGTAACAGATGTTGGGCTAAATGGTCTACAATGCCCTTGTTTCCGATTCAGCAGGATTTGTGCTTTATCTTTAAATTTATGTGAGTTTTCTTTCTTTTCATTTATGTGCATAGCATCAATAGTTGCAGAGCAGAAGGAGGCCATTTGGGCCATCATATCGGTTCTGAACTGTGCTCTCTTCTCTCTTTAGCAGTCCATAGCTGCCTGTTTTGGAACGTTACATTCTTGCCTCTTAGGAGTATAAATTGATTCTGTGCGGCATTAATCTTTGAGCACATCCCTCTGATCTTCTCTTATTTTACCCATTAATAGGTTTGCCCACTTAATTACGGAATCTTTTTGTCTTATTGTACTGAAGTCAGTTTACTTAAATGTTGCATCTTTGCAGCTCTTTTGCATTTCTTCCTTTGAACCCAATCATATTATGATCATTATTAGATAAATGTTAGAATACCATTAGACTACTAAGTAAGTTGAACTCATTACCCCCTTGTTGGTTCCAGGACATATTGCTGCAGGAGGGTATGCTGGACCCACTTAAGATTTCACTACCTTTCTGACTTGGACTAGTCGACTTACCAAAATCTATGTGGAAGTTAAAATACACCAAAACCAGTTTTACACTGGCCTCCAGCAGATTTCCCAACCCAGCATGGGGGCACCAGCAGAAGCTCCCATGGGAAATTCATCTGGCATGAAACTGATTTTTGGGCCTCCTGCCAAATTCTCCATTGCCAACATTGAACCCAACAACGGAGGCACAGGAGAATTCTGCCCTCGGAGTGTGGCGGCATTCCAACTTCGATTTCCAGTCCACCAAAGATACAGTCCGCTATCTTTGTACAAAGAACAAAGAAAAGTACAGCACAGGAACAGGCCCTTCGGCCCTCCACAGCTGCGCTGACCATGCTTCCCGTCTAAACTAAAATCTTCTGCACTTCCGGGGCCCGTATCCCTCTATTCCCATCCGATTCAAGTATTTGTCAAGATGCCCCTTAAACGTCACTATCGTCTCTGCTTCCACCACCTCCTCCGGCAGCGAGTTCCAGGCACCCACTACCCTCTGTGTAAAAAACTTGCCTCGTACATCTCCTTTAAACCTTGCCCCTCGCACCATAAACCTATGCCCCCTAGTAATTGACCCCTCTACCCTGAAAAAAGCCTCTGACTATACACTCTGTCTATGCCCCTCATAATTTTGTAGACCTCTATCAGGTCGCCCCTCAATTTCTGTCGTAACAGTAGGAACAAACCGAGTTTATTCAACCTCTCCTCATAGCTAATGCCCTCCATACCAGGCAACATCCTGGTAAATCTCTTCTGAACCCTCTCTAAAGCCTCCACATCCTTCTGGTAGTGTGGCGACCAGAATTGAACACTTATACTCCAAGTGTGGCCTAAATAAGGTTCTCTATAGCTGCAACATGACTTGCCAATTCTTATACTCAATGCCTCAGCCAATGAAGGCAAGCATGCCGTATACTTTCTTGACTACCTTCTCCACCCGTGTTGCCCCTTTCAGTGACCTGTGGACCTGTACACCTAGATCTCTCTGACTGTCAATACTCTTGAGGGTTCTACCATTCACTGGATATTCCCTACCTGCATTAGACCTTCCTCACATTTGTCAGGATTAAACTCAGTCTGCCATCTCTCCACCCAAGTCTCCAAACGATCTATATTCTGCTGTATTCTCTGACAGTCCTCATTGCTATCCACAATTCCACCAACCTTTGTGTCGTCCGCAAACTTACTAATCAGACCAGTTACATTTTCCTCCAAATCATTTATATATACTACGAACAGCCAAGGTCCCAGCCCTGATCCTTGCGGAACACCACTAGTCACAGCCCTCCAATCAGAAAAGCACCCTTCAATTGCTACTCTCTGCCTTCTATGATCTAGCCAGTTCTTTATCTATTTAGCCAGCTCACCCTTTGTACCAGTCTTCCATGAGGGACCTTGTCAAAGGTCTTACTGAAGTCCATATAGACAGCATCCACTGCCCTACCTGAATCAATCATCTTTGTGACCTCCTCAAAAAACTCTATCAAGTTAGTGAGACACGACCTCCCCTTCACAAAACCGTGCTGCCTCTCGCTAATATGTCCATTTGCTTCCAAATGGGAGTAGATCCTGTCTCGAAGATTTCTCTCCAGTAATTTCCCTACCACTGACATAAGGCTCATTGGCCTGTAGTTCCCTGGATTATCCTTGTTACCCTTCTTAAACAAAGGAACAACATTGGCTATTCTCCAATCCTCCGGGACATCACCTGAAGACAGTGAGGATCCAAAGATTTCTGTCAAGGCCTCAGCAATTTCCTCTCTAGCCTCCTTCAGTATTCTGGGGTAGATCCCATCCGGCCCTGGGAACTTATCTACCGTAATATTTTTCAAGACGCCCAACACCTCGTCTTTTTGGATCTCAATGTGACCCAGGCTATCTACACACCCTTCTCCAGACTGAACATCCACCAATTCCTTCTCTTTGGTGAATACTGATGCAAAGTATTCATTTAGTACCTCGCCCATTTCCTCTGGCTCCACACATAGATTCCCTTGCCTGTCCTTCAGTGGGCCAACCCTTTCCCTGGCTACCCTCTTGCTTTCTATGTATGTGTAAAAAGCCTTGGGATTTTCCTGAACCCTATTTGCCAATTACTTTTCGTGACCCCTTTTAGCCTTCCTGACTCCTTGCTTAAGTTCCTTCCTACTTTCCTTATATTCCACACAGGCTCATCTGTTCCCAGCCTTCGAGCCCTGACAAATGCCTCCTTTTTCTTTTTGACGAGATCTACAATATCTCTCGTTATCCAAGGTTCCCAAAATTTGCCGTATTTATCCTTCTTCCTCACAGGAACATGCCGGTCCTGAATTCCTTTCAACTAATATTTAAAAGCCTCCCACATGTCAGATGTTGATTTACCCTCAAACATCCGCCCCCAATCTAGGTTCTTCAGTTCCCCCCTAATATTGTTATAATTAGCCTTCCCCCAATTTAGCATATTCACCCTAGGACCACTCTTATCCTTGTCCACCAGCACTTTAAAACTTACTGAATTGTGGTCACTGTTCCCGAAATGCTCCCCTACTGAAACTTCTACCACCTGGCAGGCTCATTCCCCAATACCAGGTCCAGTATAGCCCCTTCCCTCGTTGGACTATCTACATATTGTTTTAAGAAGCCTTCCTGTATGCTCCTTACAAACTCTGCCCCGTCCAAACCCCGAGCACTAAGTGAGTCCCAGTCAATATTGGGGAAGTTAAAATCTCCCATCACAACAACTCTCTTATTCCTTTCCAAAATCTGTCTACCTATCTGCTCCTCTATCTCCCGCTGGCTGTTGGGTGGTCTGTAGTAAACCCGCAACATTGTGACTGCACCCTTCTTATTCCTGATCTCTACCCATATAGCCTCACTGCCCTCTGCAGTGTCCTCCCACAGTACAGCTGTGATATTCTCCCTAATCAGTAGCGCAACTCCGCCACCCCTTTTACATCCCCCTCTATCCCGCCTGAAACATCTAAATCCTGGAACGTTTAGTTGCCAATCCTGTCCTTCCCTCAATCAGGTCTCTGTAATAGCAACAACATCATAGTTTTTTTTTTAATAGCGCAGTACGGGCCCTTCGGCCCTCGATGTTGCGCCGACCTGTGAAACCATCTGAAGCCTATCTGACCTACACTATTCCATTTTCATCCATATGTCTATCCAGTGACCACTTAAATGCCCTTAAAGTTGGCGAGTCTACTACTGTTGCAGGCAGGGCGTTCCACACCCCGACTACTCTCTGAGTAAAGAAACTGCCTCTGATATCTGTCCTATATCTATCACCCCTCAATTTAAAGCTATGTCCCCCTTGTGTTGGTCATCACCATCCGAGGAAAAAGACTCTCACTGTCCACCCTAAGTAACCCTCTGACTATCTTATATGTCTCTAATAAGTCACCTCTCAGCCTTCTCCTCTCTAACGAAAACAACCTCAATTCCCTGAGCCTTTCCTCGTAAGACCTTCCCTCCATACCAGGCAACATCCTAGTAAATCTCCTCTGAACCCTTTCCAAAGCTTCCACATCCTTCCTATAATGTGGTGACCAGAACTGCACACAGTACTCCAGGTGCGGCCGCACCAGAGTTATGTACAGCTGCAGCATGACCTTGTGGTTCCGAAACTCAATCCCCCTGCTTATAAAGGCTATCACACCATATGCCTTCTTAACAGCCCTATTAACCTGGGTGGCAACTTTCAGGGATTTATGTACCTGGATGCCGAGATCTCTCTGTTCATCTACACTACCAAGAATCTTGCCATTAGCCCAGTACTCTGCATTCCTGTTACTCCTTCCAAAGTGAACCACCTCACACTTTTCCGCATTAAACTCCATCTGCCACCTCTCAGCCCAGCTCTGCAGCTTATCTATGTCCCTCTGTATCCTATAACATCCTTCAGCACTATCCACAACTCCACCGACCTTCGTGTCATCTGCAAATTTACTAACCCATCCTTCTACACCCTCTTCCAGGTTATTTATAAAAATGACAAACAGCAGTGGCCCCAAAACAGATCCTTACAGTACACCACTGGTAACTGAACTCCAGGATGAACATTTGCCATCAACCACCACCCTCTGTCTTCTTTCAGCTAGCCAATTACTGATCCAAACCGCTAAATCACCTTCAATTCCATACTTCCTTATTTTCTGCAATAGCCTACCGTGGGGAACCTTATCAAACACCTTACTGAAATCCATACACCACATCAACAGCTTTACCCTGGTCCACCTGTTTGGTCACCTTCTCAAAAAACTCAATAAGGTTTGTGAGGCATAACCTACCCTTCACAAAACCGTGTTGACTATCGCTAATCAACTTGTTCTTTTCAAGATGATTATAAACCCTATCTCTTATAACCTTTTCCAACATTTTACCCACAACCGAAGTAAGGCTCACAGGTCTATAATTACCAGGGTTGTCTCTACTCCCCTTCTTGAACAAGGGGACAACATTTGCTATCCTCCAGTCTTCCGGCACTATTCCTGTCGACAAAGACGACATAAAGATCAAGGACAAAGGCTCTGCAATATCCTCCCTGGCTTCCCAGAGAATCCTAGGATAAATCCCATCTGGCCCAGGGGACTTATCTATTTTGACATTTTCCAAAATTGCTAACACCTCCTCCTTTTGAACCTCAATTCCATCTAGCCTGGTCGACTGAACCTGAGTGTTCTCCTCGACAACATTGTCTTTCTCCAGTGTAAACACTGATGAAAAATATCCATTTAACGCTTCCCCTATCTCTTCTGATTCCACACACAACTTTCCACTACTATCCTTGATTGGCCCTAATCTTACTCTAGTCATTCTTTTGTTCCTGATATACTTATAGAAAGCCTTAGGGTTTTCTTTGATCCTATCCGCCAACGACTTTTCGTGTCCTCTCCTCGCTCTTCTTAACTCTCCCTTTAGGTCCTTCCTGGCTAACTTGTAACTCTCAAGTGCCCTAACTGAGCCTTCATGTGTCATCCTAACATAAGCCTTCTTCTTCCTCTTGACAAGTGCTTCAACTTCCTTAGTAAACAACGGTTCCCTTGCTCGACAACTTCCTCCCTGCCTGACAGGTACATACTTATCAAGGACACGCAGTAGCTGTTCCTTGAAAAAGCTCCACATTTCGATTGTACCCATCCCCTGCAGTTTCCTTCCCCATCCTATACATCCTAAATCTTGCCGGATTGCATCATAATTGCCTTTCCCGCAGCTATAATTCTTGCCTTGTGGTATATACCTATCCCTGCCCATTGCTAAAGTAAATATAACCGAGTTGTGATCACTATCACCAAAGTGCTCACCTACATCTAAATCTAACACCTGGCCGGGTTCATTACCCAGTACCAAATCCAATGTGGCCTCGCCCCTTGTTGGCCTGTCTACATACTGTGTCAGAAAACCCTCCTGCACACACTGCACAAAAACTGACCCATCTATAGTACTCGAACTATAGTATTTCCAGTCAATATTTGGAAAGTTAAAGTCCACCATAACAACTACCCTGTTACTCTCGCTCCTGTCGAGAATCATCTTTGCAATCCTTTCCTCTACATCTCTGGAACTATTCGGAGGTCTATAGACAACTCCCAACAGGGTGTCCTCTCCTCTACTGTTCCTAACCTCGGCCCATACTACCTCAGTAGACGAGTCCTCAAGCGTCCTTTCTACCGCCGTAATACTTTCCTTGATTAACAATGCCACACCCCCCCCTCTTTTACCATCCTCTCTGTTCTTACAGAAACATCTAAATCCTGGAACCTGCAACAACCATTCCTGTCCCTGCTCCACCCATGTCTCCGAAATCGCCACAACATCGAGATCCCAGGTACCAACCCATGCTGCAAGCTCACCCACCTTATTCCGGATGCTCCTGGTTCTAAGTATTAATCCAAGCTCTAAGTTCATCTGCCTTTCCTGTTATACGTCTTGCATTAAAACTTTGTAGTTTTGTTCAGCCAGTCCATATTTAATTATCATTAACTTTCTACCCATATATTGTAAATAACAACCTAGGTTTTAATCCCTGGGAGCTGTTCCAAAGAAACAAATGGTTCATAGTGAGTAGATTTTAGTACATTCATATAGCAGTACAAGGCGTTTGCATTTACTTTAGGTTTACAAGTTTCAAAATCACACAGGAACAATTTGTGTTGTCATAACAACTACACTTGCAGTCATGTGTCCTTGAACTAAATATAATGAGAAGTAGTGCATGAGCTTGGATCTAGGTCAGAGAACAAGACAAGATGAAAATAGATGCTAGCTCTCCCCAATTCACGAAAGGGAAGTACATAGTCGAATCAAATTTCAACTTTCGATGTAATGGGCCAATATTATATTCTATTCTGTGTAAATTCAATGTATTAATGTCCCAGCCTTTTGGATTGAATAGACAGATTTCCCGAGGAATGAAATCATGTTGTGTCTGTGTGGGTGTCCTCCAGGTGCTCTGGTTTCCTCCCACAAGTCCCGAAAGACGTGCTGTTAGGTAATTTGGACATTCTGAATTCTCCTTCTGTGTACCTGAACAGGCGCCAGAATGTGGCAACTAGGGGATTTTCACAGTAACCTAATTGCAGTGTTAATGTAAGCTTACGTGTGACAATAAAGGTTATTATTATTGTAGAATTATAGAATTTACAGTGCAGAAGGAGGCCATTCGGCCCTTCGAGTCTGCACCGGCCCTTGGAAAGAGCGCCCTGCTTAAGCCCACATCTCCACCCTATCCCCGTAACCCAGTAACCCCATCTAACCTTTTCTGGACACTAAGGGCAATTTAGCATGGCCAATTCACCTAACCACATCTTTGGACTGTGGGAGGAAACCGGAGCACCCGGAGGAAACCCACGCAGACACGGGGTGAATGTGCAGACTCCACACAGACAGTGACCCAAGCCGGGAATCCAACCTGAGACCCTGGAGCTGTGAAACAACTGTGCTAACCACTGTGCTACCATGCCGCCCACATGGAATTATTATTCCATTAGCAATTAATTCCAAAATTCCATTTGTCTTCCTTGTTACCTGCTGTACCTGCATACTAACATTCTGTGATTCTTGCACAAGGACACCCAGAAGATCCCTCTGCACCAAAACATTTTGAGGTTTCTCTCCATTAAAATTGTGAGTTGCCTTCTTATTCCTCCGACCAAAATGGATAACCTCACACTTATCTAATTTAAAATCCATCTGCCAAATTCTGACCCACTTACCTAACCTATCCATATCCATTTGTAGATTTCTAGCCATATAAACACTAGCTTTCAGAGCAGGTCAAAAGCTAGGATTCCTGCGGTGAGTAACTCATCTCCTGACCGCACCCCCCCTCCCCCCCAAAGCCGGTCCACCATCTACAAGGCACAAGTCAGGAGTGTCACGGAATACTCTCCACTTGCCTGGATGTGTGCAGCTTCAGCAACACTCAAGAAGCTCGACACCATCCAGCACAAAGAAGACCACTTGATCCATACCCCTTCCGCAAACATTCCCTCTCTCCAACAATGGCAGCCTGTTTACCATCTACAAGATGAACTGCAGAAATTCACCAAGTTTCCTTAGGCAGCAGCTTCCAAACCCATGACCACTACCTATCTAAAAGGAAAGAGCAGTAGATACCTGGGAATACCACCGCCCGGAGAATCAGTGGCCCGGCATTGGAGCGGCAGCACAGAATTCATGCCCCCCCTCCCCGAGCGATTCTCCGACCCGGCGCGGGATTGGAGAATCCTGCCCAAGGTCGGAGATAAAGAAGGTTTGTTTGTCTTTACTTGTTAAATTTCAAAGATATACAAAATGAAGGATTAAATGAATAAAGCAATATTATTAAACTTATTTTTCCTGAAAGGAGAGGCCATAAAGTCAACATAAAATATGTTTATATTCTGGGAAAGGTAATTTGCAAATAAAATTAGGAATAACTGGTTTAAAGGTGAAAGAAAATTTAAGGAAAGAGTGGACACTGTGTTCGGGTTGAGAGGCCTTGTGATGCGCTGAAGAGTGTGCTTTGAGAGGGCAGACCTGTAAAGATTTGGTTACAAGACTTGCATTATCAACGTCAAGTGAGAGGGAGAGAGAAGTCCTGTTAAATACCTCCCCTATAGCGAGAGTGGATGCCTTGCGGTAATATTACTGGAATTTGTATAGATTAAGAATCTGTAAGGATATTGCCTGGAAAAGGGTGTTTTTTGTGAGTTTAACCAAGTAGAAACTTTTTGGGAAATGTTTGCAAGACTAATTTTCCCTATGTAATTATAATCTTGTGTGTTTACGTTTTCTTTTGTTTATAAATGTTTTTATTTAAATCTCCAAAAGTGGTCTTGGAATCTTTACTTCTGACTTCAGTACACATACCTTCCTGTAATAAAAATACAAATCGCAGTGACAGCTTGACCAAATATCCTTTTGGAAATTGGTCTGCCCTGCAATTCTCACCTACCATATCATAACACCCTCAGTTACAACTGCTCAGAAGTTATAGGCAAGCCTAACTAATTATTAATTTGTTTAAAGAAATGCTAAAATATGAAAATGAAATAAAAATCGCTTATTGTCACAAGTAGGCTTCAAATGAAGTTACTGTGAAAAGTCCCTAGTCGCCACATTCTGGCGCCTGTTCGGGAGGCTGGTATGGGAATTGAACCATGCTGCTGGCCTGCCTTGGTCTGCTTTCAAAGCCAGCAATTTAGCCTTGTGCTAAATATCACAATAATTCGGAATATATTGGCATTCGTACTGGACATTACTGCAAAAAAACAAGCCAATTCTGAAAGAGCAGGAAAACCTCCATGGAAATTCCCTCTCTATGGGCGGACTTCTCCGCCAGGCCCGACACCGTCGTGAAACCCGGAGAGGTTCACGACGGCGTCGGAGGCCGCTCCTGGCCCCCTATTCTCCCCCCACTGGGGAGCTAGGAGGGCCGTGCCATGAATCTCGGCAGCCGGGCCTTGTCGCTGGCGTCAAGGCCTGGCGCGCCGAGAATGACGCGGCAGACGCGTCTAATGACGTCAGCCGTGCATGCGCGGGTTGGCCGACTCTAACCCGCGCATGCGTGGTTGCCATCTTCCCCGCAAGACATGGCAGCTTGATCTTGCGCGGCGGCGGAGGGGAAAGAGTGCGTCCCGTTGAGACACCGGCCCGACGATCGGTGGGCACCGATCTGGGCCTGTCCCCTCCCGAGCACGGTCGTGGTGCTCAGTCCCCTGTACGCCCCCCACAAGCCCCAAACGGGCATCTCACGCCATGTTCACGACGGCAGCGACCAGGTGTGGTTGCCGCCATCGTGAACCGGTCGTGAACAGCAGGCCGCTCGGCCCATCCGGGTCAGAGAATCGCGGCCCCGATTCTCCGAGCGGCGTGTCACAAAATGCGACACGTCATTTTGGGGGTGGTGGTGCGAGAGCAAACCTCCCGCGATTCTCCCACCCGGCGTGGGGAGCGGAGAATTCCGCCCTATGTTACTGCACTAACTGATGGTGATGAATTCCCAGAGATTCTCCTGCTCATTCACCCTAACGACAATGTTTTTGTTTTGTTTGGAGTAAGTTTCTTGTGCAGTTATTATTACCTTACAAATTCTGATAATATTTTCAAGTTGTTCACTGGTCCACCAGAACTCCGATGGAAAAAGAACAGCAGAAACCTGGGAAAAATGGGCTAAACAGTGTTAACATATTTTGCTGATTCTTTGGCTGCTCTTGCACCAAAGTTACATCAGACAAGTGGATCTTCAATTGTCTGTTTGTAGAGCACCAATTGAAGAAATTCACTTTAAAAGCGAACTTTTCCAACTTGATAGAAAGTTGTCCTCAACCACAAATTGTTGAGTTTATAAAAAAACCCTTTGTCTCCCTTTCTGTGTTGCGGCAGATTGGGTCTCGGTGTGCCTGATCACTGGATGAGTTTTTATATGACATTTAGAATTTTACTCTCTGGTCTGTGCCAAGTAGCTGATTTTAGCTGTGGGATTCTCCAATGACGGCATCCTCTGCTTCGCCGGCAGCGCACCCACGTCGGCGGTTTTCCCAACAGCGTGGGATGGCCACAATGGGAAACCCCATTGGTCAGCTGCTGGAACAAAGGATCCTGCTGCCAGCGGGGGCGTGCCACGCTGGCAAACGGACCTAGCTAGATGGAGAATCCCACCCCATTTGTGGCAGTAGTGAGCCTGTATCAACTGATCTCACTCTTTTAGGATTAGGTGGGGATTTTATTACTGAGTGGTAGCCAGTGCACCCACTCACAGTGCATGTGTGACCTAGAACATAGAACATTACAGCGCAGTACAGGCCCTTCGGCCCTCGATGTTGCGCCGACCTGTGAAACCACTCTAATGCCCATCTACACTATTCCCTTATCGTCCATATGTCTATCAAATGACCATTCGAATGCCCTTAGTGTTGGCGAGTCCACTACTGTTGCAGGCAGGGCATTCCAAGCCCTTACTACTCTCTGAGTGAAGAATCTACCTCTGACATCTGTCCTATATCTATCTTCCCTCAATTTAAAGCTATGTCCCCTCATGCTGGACATCACCATCCGAGGAAAAAGGCTCTCACGGTCCACCCTATCGAATCCTCTGATCATCTTGTATGCCTCAATTAAGTCACCTCTTAACCTTCTCCTCTCTAACGAAAACAGCCTCAAGTCCCTCAGCCTTCCCCCATAAGATCCTCCCTCCATACCAGGCAACATCCTGGTAAATCTCCTCTGCACCCTTTCCAATGCTTCCACATCCTTCCTATAATGCGGCGACCAGAACTGCACGCAATACTCTAAATGCGGCCGCACCAGAGTTTTGTACAGCTGCAACATGACCTCATGGCTCTGAAATTCAATCTCAATTGAGCCTTGACCATTGAGTCAGCTAAGGATTGGATCCGGTCTCTGCATTTGAATGTCCTGCTTATCCTCATTGTTTAGACTTAGCAATGGCAACTTGAACAATTTACTGCAGGTGGTGGAGATCAATATGCAAATCCCCCAGCAAGGAAGGAGTAATTTAACTCAGGGGAGATGGAAGGGAATGGGGAACAATTGGTATTGAACACCGTGGCAAGAAAAAATAAAAATAAATCTATTTTCTGTCCTTCACTCAGTGAAGTAGTGAAGGACAGATTTGTCATCAACTGCAAATCCTTAACATTGACCTGGTGGAAAATTTAGCTCAACAGCTTATTTATTTTGACCGACAACTGTAGCAAGGGAGAGGCTGTAGGAAATTGAATTTCTGCTGTCACACTTGTTTTTCCAAAGCAATGACAGACCTAAATCTCTCTGGGATTGCCAAACCCGAATGTTAGACATCGGAACAATAAGAAAACTTTGCACAAGTACATATCTTATGAACTTGCTGCCGGCAATTGCTGGGAAACAGATTGCGCTCGGGTACAATGCGGAAGTTGCAAATTTTCATGGTGCAGTATTTCTTCCAGAAAAACTAGATTGGCAAATACCAGTTCAATTACAGGCATGACATTAAGAGGGAAATCCGTAACAGCGTGTAATTCTCCAAACCTGATTCTGACCAAGCATCAAAGGCAATAATTTTAAATCACTGACAGCTGGGAAAGAGTTGGCTGGGAGCAAGGGGTTTGAATATCAGATTTAGGCGCACCAATCGTTTTTAATTTATTCCTTTCATGAAGTTACAAAGCCAATGTGCGTGTGTACAGGGCAAGCCCTTAATCCATTTCCTTGCTTGCTCCAAAAATTAACTCTAATTCAAATTCAAATTGAATCCAATTCACGACCACACAAGAGAGAGATACAAGATCCAAGCTGACAAAGAAAGGCATCACACCTGATCTTGGGCTTGACTGACGGTTGATCCTAGCCAAAAGGCTTTTAAAACAAGCCATAGACAAGACTCCCACAATAATAAGCAGGCAAGGGCCTAAGTAAAATATAAAATGCACAGCCCGCTGACATCATTGGCACTGCAACATAGATTTGTCAGTAAGTGAGGGAAAGCCAGAACCTGATCAGATGATGTTGACTGATGTCACGCTACATGACTCTTTTATGCACTCACTGTAAGACAGCAGGAACAGGACACACCCCCGGCCCCACCGATCTCCAGCCTCTGATCAACCTTCCCCAGATCTAGCCTCTTATTAAGCCTTCTTATCTCAAACCTTTCCCCCAGGCTTCCCGATATTAGTCAAGAGCTTACATCTCCTTCCGGTGCCGGGGCCGGCTCCCAGTAAATGTCAGGGCAAAAATATCAATGGATCCTTTTTTATTAAATGTATGTTCAGAAATGATTCTGGAAAAGGGTCAATTTGAACTGGATAAAAGCAAATTACTGCAGATCCTGGAATCTGAAAGGAAAGAGAAAATGCTGGACAATCTCAGCAGGTCTGGCAGCATCTGTCGGGAGAGAAAAGAGCTAACGTTTCAAGATCAGATGACCCTTTGTCAAAGCCCTGCCAATTTGAACTCTTTATTTTCATTTCTTTTTTATTGCTCTTCTTGAAAGTCCAACAATTGCAGCCTTTTTGAGAGTACCATTATGTGTATATCTTTGAATATTACCCAGCTCCAGTCACTGCGATGATAAATGTCTTATTGCTTCTGATACCTTTATTAAACGGCAATATACTCAGGGGGGTCAATTCCACTGTTTGACAAAAAGCTCCAGAAGAAAGAAAATCAATTGTGTTAAGCACAGGAGAAACAGAGTGTTGAACTTTCAGCTGCTCTGTCCTTGCAGACGTGTGATTTTGCCCTTGACACATGTATGCTTTATCTATAGCTGCCACTGGATTAAGTAATACAGAAGCTAACATTAACATTCTGCACACTCTTGTCAACAATAACATGCCAAATTATGATGGAAAATGTTATTTGTATTTATGACTCTGAGCTACATCAAGGAAACACCTTCCACTTAACTCTTCAACCCAGTCGCTGCTTATATACTCACAGGACAATATTCTGCAAATCAAGCAGCCTATAATTTTGAGTCCCCACCACATTCATCAAATAAAAACTTAGTTGATACTGACAGAATTTGGTAGTTAATAGATTCTCCCACAATAGCCATTGCAGAAACAATTTTTTTTTGTTTAATTGCACATGGATTTTAACATTTACGATTTGTGTGGTGTTGTACACCGTAGAAACTCTGCTTTATAAAAACAGCCTTGTTATGAATTATATACATGATCATTGCATTTTTCAACAAAGCATTTTAAGCTTTCTCTTGATTTAATGCATTTGCCGGGATTTTATGCTAATGACGGGACTCCTGCTTCTGGTTCCCCAACCGCTCGGAGCCTTGCATTATTCTGTGAGAGAGGCACAACGCAAATTGGCCAACATTGGGCCTTCCACACAATCAAGCTCCAAGTGGGGTAGAAAACTCACCCCTGAGAGCTGCCAATCTATCAGAGGCCAGCAGCCCTCCATTGTCGACAGTGCTACTAGGAGTAGTGGTTGCTGCCAGGAATGCTTCAAGGCCCAACCCTGTGGTGCGGGAAGACATCAGGATTCTTCAGGATCCCTTCTGCTGTTATTTTACCAGCCCCTCTCCTAGCCTATTTCCAAAGGACAATCCTGGCCGTGATTTAATAATAATAAATAATAATAATAACTTATTGTCACAAGTAGGCTTCAATGAAGATACTGTGAAAAGCCCCTTGTCGCCACATTCCAGTGCCTGTTCGGGGAGGCCGGTACGGGAATTGAACCCGCACTGCTGGCCTTGTTCTGCATTACAAGCCGGCTATTTAGCCCACTGTGGTTCTGTTCACCTGGAAAATTTTCAAATATATTTGTATTTTACCCAATTTGTTTGTTCGAGGTCATTTTGGAAGTGCAGTTACGAGTAAAGTCACAGATCTGCCGATAGTCCCGTTATGGTTCATATTGGTCTCTGGCCCACTATGAGCATTCATTGTCATCTCCATTAAATCAGGAAATAATGGAAAGAAATACTTAAACTATGAAACTATGAAACATAACATTCAGAAAAATTTTCAGATGAATGAAGTTCTGGTTCACATAATTGTTCAATATTCTGGCAATGTTTCACAGGGTATATTTTCTCATCATGTTTTGGACCTGTTACTGGTGCAATTGCAGACTAAAACACTCAGCCTTAAGATGATCAGCCCCACCTCGATCCATTTGTTATCATTTCATTTTAATTGTCTTTTACCATTTCTTTCTTTCTTAATATACATTTAATCCCCCCCCCCCCCCCCACCAATCTTATCCACCTTTCCTGCACCTTTCTTCTCTTTGCTTCCCCCTTCACCTCCCCCCACACCTACAGTTCATCCTCTGCTGTTAGTTTCTCTGCTGTTTGACCTTTCACATCTTTTGTCCTCTCTAGGGACTGCCATTAGCACTCTTTCCCCTCGGTTTCTGTGGCCTTTAGCACCTGGTTTCCCTTGGTTTCTGTGGCTATGACTCATCTTTCATTCTCACTCCACAGTATAAATATTTCCAACTTTCTCTGTCTGTTAGCTTTGACAAAGAGTCATCGGACTCGAAACGTTAGCTCTTTTCTCTCCCTACAGATGCTACCAGACTTGGCTGAGATTTTCCAGCATTTTCCCTTTCGTTTCAGATTCCAACATCCGCAGTAATTTTCTTTTATTCTTTTAAAACACTCATCATCTTACTTGGAATTATAACATTACCATCAAGTGTAGGAGAGCATTCCAGAAGCTCCAGGTGACCTAAAAAATAAGATGCCAACCTGGCAAAGCTACATCACTGGATCACAAATGCTCGGCAGCAGGACCACCATGCAATAGAGAGTGTTAAGTGATCCCACGCCCAACAGTGCAGATCCTCTGCAGTCAGGAATAGTAGGTGAAAATTAAACAATAAATTAGAGTGAGAAGCTCCATGAACAACCATATCCTGACTGATTAGAGAATCCAGTATGTGGATGCAAATGATAAGACTGAAGAGTTGTTCAAACATCGTCCAGAAGTGCCAAGGGCACAGCCTTCACAATTCCCCGCAATCAATATTTGGGGGTTATCACTGACCAAAGACTTCACTGGGCCAACCGCATAAATAGTTACAAGATCAGCTCAGAGGCTCGGAATTCTGCAGCGAATAACTCATCTCCAGACTTTTCAAAGCTTTCCATTATCTACAAGGCACAAGTCAGCAGTGTGATGGGATACTCTCCACTTGTCTGGATCAGTAGAGCTCCAACAACACGCAAGAAGCTTAACACCATCTAGGATATAGCAGCCCACATGATTGGCATTCCATCCACCAACTCAAACCATTGACCGCATCTTCCAAACTCTGACCTCTAACATCTAGAAGGACAAGGACAATAGGCGTAAGGAAATACCAACACCTTCAAATACCTCTCCAAGTCACACAATCAGGGGCCAGTAATGGTGCTTAGTAGTATTTACAAAATTATTAGGAGAGTCAGTGGTGTAGTGGGACTGTCGCCGAACTAATAATCCAGAGACCCAGAGTCATTCTCTTGGGACCCGCGTTCAAATTCCACCTAAGCAGATGGTGAAATTTGAATTCAATAAAACAAAATCTGAAATTAAAAGTGTAAAGGTGACCATGAAACCATTGTTGATTGTTGTAAAAAAAAAACATATCTGGGACACTAATGTCCTTTCAGGAAGGATGTCTGCCATCCATACTTGGTCTGGCCAACATGTGACTCCAGATCCACAGCAATGTGGTTGACTCTTTACTGCCCTCAGGGATGGGCAATAAATGTTGGTCCAGTCAGCGATGTTCCCATCCCATGAACAAATAAAAATATACTACCAATATAGCTTTATTTCAGTCAACAAAGCAAGGATTTACAATGAGACTTTCAGTGTTACTGTGGAACTTCTTGCCAGTTCACGGACTGGGATTTTTCTGATGCCTCTCCCTGGGTGGCGGGGCAAGACAGAAAATTGGGTGGGGTGGTAAGGGTGGCGAGCCCATTGCTTTCTTGGTGCTGCTGATGACTATTTGAAAAAGCACACTGTCTGGGTGCAGGAAGGAAAGATTTTCCTTTCTGTGGTACATCTGAGAAAGACTGAGGCTAGGGTTGTGATTGAAGCCAGTGACTTTGAACAAACCAATGAGTAAATAAATTCCTTTTGAAATCTATAACTGAGAGATGCAATATGCATAATTCAATAAAAATATTTATTTGCAGCTATCAACAGACAAGAATGTTGGTGACTGTGCAATTCATAATATAGACTTTTTGACAGAAATGGGTTACTCAACAATTTCTAATTTAGCACAACATGCTAATATAAACGATTCAGCCCAAGGTTTCAAGTCTTCAGCTGTGACCTATTTTGTCTACTGATCCAAACAATCAGCTCATTAATGCTCATGTTTTTTGCAGTATGATAGCCATTGGCAGCTAATGATTGTATATTTTATTCTCTGTATATTTTATTCTAAAGGTTACACATGAGCAGAATTTATTATATTTTTAAGAATGCAAAAGACCTAACCGTGAATGACAAAGAGCCACTTTACAAAAGCAGTAAAATATTTACATTGGTATCATTAAGATGTTATACAAAGCTATGCATTGTCATAATATGCACCCATGCACGTCATGAGGTAAAAGCAGGCAGTGACAGACACCCAGGTGAGCCAATCAATATACAGAACAGAACACGACTAATCACAAGACAGGACACCAGAGGGGGGATTCCACCTATAAAACACACGAGGTATCAGCACTCTGCCTCTTTCCACTGGTGATAGCTGTAGTGACAGTCAGGGTGTACAAATCATTCAACACCTTCTATACGTGCATCAGAGCTAGCCTGGTCTAGATACTTAGAGTAGTAGAGAGTCAACCCACAGGCAGTTGTGTGTTTCATTACTGGAGTTCAATAAATCTCATATTGAACCAACGGCCACATTTGGTGTATACTTGATCAGTTAATTGCATCATGTGCAATCCGTGTTACCCCAGGCTGAACAACACGACATGCATTTAGCTGTATCTTAAGAATAAGAGATGTCATCGCTGGGAGTACTTATGATTTTGGGGACCTAGTGCCAACATCAAACAATCCTGGGTCAGAGAACTATCACTATCAAATACAGAGGGCAGAAATCTCCGCTCCCGGGAAAAATCGGGAGGGCCGTCGTGAACTCGGCCGAGTTTCACGACGGCCTCGGAGGCCGCTCCTCGCCCCCTATTCTCCCCTCCCGGCGGGGCTAGGAGCAGCGCTCCGTAACTCTCGGCCGCCGGGTGGCGTGCCGCGAGTGACGCGACAGCGGCGCCTATGTGACATCAGCCACGCATGCGCAGGTTGGCCGGCTCCAACCCGCGCATGCGCGGCTGACGTCATGACGGCTGACAGCTCGAACCCGCGCATGCGCGGTGGCCATCTTTCCCCAAAGCCGCACCGCGAGACGTGGCGGCTTGATCTTGCGGGGCGGCGGAGGGGAAATAGGTAAGACAACAAAACATTATTTCAATGGGTCATTCTGAGCTCAGTTTGGCTTCTGGAGATGAAGGGGCAGTACATTAATTCACTACTCCACCTGATAACCATAAAATCCATGATTTTAGACTTTCCTATCCATACCCTGCAAACATCATGGATGAACGACCTCCTTCCACATCCTGTTTTCAATCAGCCACAAGCAAGATTTTAAGAGTAGCCCAGTGACAGCTGCCTTGATTTTCTTTCTTTCCATCCAATACTATTCTGCAATAGCACAGCAGATATCAGTGGAGGAAATAAGAGTCTGTTTCCCATGTACAACGCATTATTGATCGTTACACAAATGTATTGCTACTATATTGCAAAGTTTATGTCAAGGAACAATTATAATAATCTTTATTAGGATCACAAGAAGGCTTACATTAACACTGCAATGAAGTTACTGTGAAAAGCCCCTAGTCGCCATATTCTGGCGCCTGTTTGGGTACACAGAGGGAGAATTCAGAATGTCGA
Organism: Scyliorhinus canicula; assembly: GCF_902713615.1. Classification (NCBI taxonomy): domain Eukaryota; kingdom Metazoa; phylum Chordata; class Chondrichthyes; order Carcharhiniformes; family Scyliorhinidae; genus Scyliorhinus; species Scyliorhinus canicula. The sequence continues at coordinate 115,960,686 of NC_052151.1, forward strand.
ATTCACCTAACAATTCACCTAACAAGCACGTCTTTCGGGATTTGTGGGAGGAAACCAGAGCACACGGAGGAAACCAACGCAGACACGGGGAGAATGTGCAGACTCCGCACAGTGACCCATGTGGGAATCGGACTGGGCCCCTGGCGCTGTGAAGCAACAGTGCTAACCACTGTTCTGCCGTGCCGACCGTTACATTCTACAACCCATTCATGTCTACGAAAAATCCCTTCCACTCCCATCACATCCACCTTCCACTCTAGAGTCTCCATACAAATATAGTCTAAAAGCCCAAGTGGTTGCAAGCCAGAACCACCCAGAAACCACTCCCCCAGTGCCAAATCAACTTTATTTTCTGTTTTCCCAATAAATATCGTCATTTATGTTAATTCGGAACCAATGCACTCATGCCGTTTGTTAACACACTGTGCGGGGGGTGGCGAGGGGAGAGAAATTCCCACCTTCACAAAATCACTAAGTTCCTGCTGGACTATGTTGAAACATATCGTATTCACCCCTGCCCTGCGTCTTCTTGTGAACTCGCTTGACATTGGGGTCCAGCAGGAGTTCTCAAGCTGCAGCCAGTGAGCTGCATCAAGAATCACATTTACTGCATGCAGCTCATTGCATCTATTCAAATGAAGCCTGGTGCTAAATTTAGCTACACACTTTAAGAGGCATATTTGCTTCAAAACAAATTGGTTCAAGTACCAATATGCTGAAGGATTTTTAAAATGATACTTTCATCCTGCCCCCAAACTATTCTTCAGCTTTAGGACCTGTAAGCCATGCACTGATCTCAGGAAGCCTCTGCCTTCTGCTTTTGCTGCTCTTCGGAGTTTGTCTGCAAGGAGTCCAATTCAATCCAACCTCATCCTCCTTATTGAAAATGTCTCTCTTGCAATCAGGGCCCTTCTGATGTAGAAAGATAGCAAGTCATTCTATGATAATGTCAGGCAATCAACCTGTTTGTGTTCAAACACTCAATGTTCTATGAACGGATTCATGACCATCAATACAGTCGAGACAGTTTGTAGCAAAGGACAGTGGCTTTAATCATCTAGATGTGTGTCAACCTGCAGGGGCTGGTTTAGCTCACTGGGCTAAATCGCTGGCTTTTAAAGCAGACCAAGCAGGCCAGCAGCACGGTTCGATTCCCGTACCAGCCTCCCCGGACAGGCGCTGGAATGTGGCGACTAGGGGCTTTTCACAGTAACTTCATTGAAGCCTACTCATGACAATAAGTGATTTTCATTTTTCTCCCACACTGAGAGCCTGTCTCAGATCGGGCGGTTATATACCTCCTCAGAGGGGCGGAACCACAGGCGGAGCCAACAGCAGCATCAACACAACAACTCAACAGCAACAGTAACAGCAACAACAGTAAGTATATACAATAGTGGATGTCGATGACAATAGTAATAATAGAACAACAGTGAGTATATACAAATGCCATATGTGGCTTACCATACAGATTCACTGTTCATTTGCACAACTGTACAGAGCCAACCACTGTGGAACATTCCAAATAAATAGGCCTACTTCAGTGAAAAACAAAAATGTGGTAGCACAATTAAAAATATCTCTGAAACCATACCATGCCTTTCCTACTCCATTTCTGCCTGCTGCCAGCTTGTGCAGCAATAAGCCTGAAGTAGGCTTATTTATTTGGAATATTTCACAATGGTTGCCTCTGTACAGTTGTGCCACTTCTTGGCCCTCCTTGTTTCTCGGGCAGTCACTCATTCACTCTCTATCTGTACACTTTGAAGCTGTGGGATGACCTGAAACTAGACTCCTTTCAGAGGTAGTCAAACCATTCACCTGACTCAAACAGAATCCTCACTAACACATCCAAATTGTGGTCCAATGACGTTATTCAGGCTCAAGGATTTTAACAACAAATTCCATTCCCCATATCCAAACCTTTGCCTGCACTTCCTCCACCCACTTACCAACCTGTGAAATCCTACTCACGCCATCCATTATTTACTTGAGTGCCAGTAAGGTAGTTGCATATTCTGACAGATGACAGATGAAACCTACCTTTTCTATATTAATTTTAGTCAAAAAGTTGGTAACTGGGCAGTTAAATGTGGTCTGGGAGCTAAAGCAGCCCGAGCCTGAAAATGATGGCATGGGCGAGGCTAGTTTTGGTTTTCTGGATAGAGTGGACGTGGAGAGGATGTTTCCACTTGTAGGAAAAACTAGAACCCAAGGCCACAGCATCAGACTGTAGGGACGATCCTTTAAAACAGAGATGAAGACGAATTTCTTCAGCCAGAGGGTGGTGAATCTGTGGAACTCTTTGCCGCAGAAGGCCGTGGAGGCCAATTCACCAAGTGTCTTTAAGGCAGAGCTAGATAGGTTCTTAATTAATAAGGGGATCAGGGGTTATGGGGAGAAGGCAGGAGAATGGGGATGAGAAAAATATCAGCCATGATTGAGTGGCGAAGCAGACTCGGGCCAAGTGGCCTAATTCTGCTCCTATGTCTTATGGTCTATGTCTTATGATGATCATTCCACCCTACATCAGTTGGCAGTTTGTTAACTGAAAATTATTTCAGGTTGCTATTAAGATATGTATTAATAGCTTTGAAATAGTAAAATATATTTATGAGTTATTTCTATGCTTGAGAGAAAATACAGCCAACACTGTAGGCTGTATATAGCCAATACTGTGGGAGCCCAGCTAACAATGACAAGTCACAAAACTTGACCTTCACAGGGTTGGATAAGCAAATGGGCTGCTAAGAGCATAGACTGGGAAGCATTAGATCTGAGACATTCACAGTCTCCCAGCGAGATAACAGAGGACATCAGCAGCCTGAATAATTCTGCTCATTGGGTATGTAACTGGATGTTGTACCAAGCAATATTGTGAAATGTGATAGCTAAAAGATATAAATGTGTTACAACAAGAAGTCTTACAACACCAGGTTAAAGTCCAGCAGGTTTCAGAGCACAGCTCGTTCCTCAGGTGAATGAAGAGGTAGGTTCCAGAAACATATGTATAGACAAAGTCAATGATGCAAGACGATACTTTGAAAGCAAGTATTTGCAGGTACCGTATATACTCGCGTAACATGCGACTTTTGAGCACCTAATTGGAAGCCTCAATTTCGGGGTTCGCATGATACGCGAGGTACAAAAATCGCGGGTGTGAAATGCTGGCCAAGATAAGTCACATAGCATCCAGTAGATAATGAAACTGTTATACAGGTATTTATTTTTAAACATAATGATATATTAAACAGGAAAACATTGGTTATTTAACATTTATTAAAATGTAAAAACATCATTAAAACAAACTAATGCAGGTGAACTAAAATCCTTCGAATTCGCTTTCATTGTCATCGTCATCGTCAAATAAAGCTTGGAATTCTTCTTCATCGAGGCAGTCGTCATACTGATCATCTTCCAGGTCTTCAATATTTTCATCCTCTTCTCCTACATCTTCGAATAAAGCATCATCTTCACTTCCATCCAAAGCATTTGCTATTCCACATTTTTAAAATGCTTTAACGATCAAATCGCCATCTATCCCAGCCCATACGTCAAGTGGCTGAACGACGCTAGTCAAGCCAGCTGGAACGATCGCTATATCGGTGTTCGCTTCGCGAACAGCTTTCACAACGGCATCCACTCGATGTGACCTAAACATATCCCAGACAAGTAAACTTTTTTGGCGTAGTAAACCACCTGCTCTTGATTCCCAAACTCTCTTCAGCCAAATCATGCAGACATTATCGTTCATCCAACCTTTTTCATGGACATGGACAATGATACCACTTGGAAATTTTAGCTTGGGCATTAATTTCCGTTTGAAGATGACCATTGGAGGAAGTTTCGTCCCATCTGCCATACACGTTAGTACAACCGTAAAATGTGTCTTTTCATGCCCTGTAGTTTTGATAAAGATACTTTTTTCGCCGACTTTATTAATTAAGTATTTACTATTCTAGACAGAGAAACTGGAGAGAGGGATAATCACAGGTTAAAGAGGTGTGAAATGTCTCAAGCCAGGACAGTCGGTAAGATATCGCTAGCCCGGGCCAAATGGTGGGGGGTGAATGTAATGTGACATGAATCCAAGTTCCTGGTTGAGGCTGTACTCATGTGTGCGGAACTTGGCTACAAGTTTCTGCTCGGCGATTTTGCGTTGTCGCGTGTCCTGAAGGCCACCTTGGAGATCAGAGGCTGATTGCGCTTTGGGCATCCAACTGTCCTGGCTTGAGATAATTCACACCTCTTTAACCTGGGTTACTCCCATCTGTGGATCTGTAAGGACTTAATTACCTGCAAATCAGAGGCTGAATGCCCTTGACTGCTGAAGTGTTCCCCGACTGGAAGACCGCGCATGCGCCGGAGCATCAGTGGCTGCTGACGTCATCCCCACGCATGCGCAGGGAAGGGGGTCACTTCCGCATCCGTGAAGGCTATGGCGAACGCAGAAGGAAAAGAGTGCCCCCACGTCACAGGCTGGCCCGCCGATCGGTGGGCCCCGATCGCGGGCCAGGCCACCGTGGGGGCACCCCCCTGGGCCAGATCGCCCCGCGCTCCCCCCAGGACCCCGGAGCCCGCTCGCGCCGCCTGGTCCCGCCGGTAAGGTAGGTGGTTTGATTCCCGTCGGCAGGACCGGCACGACAGCAGCGGGACTTCGGCCCATCGCGGGTCGGAGAATCGCCGGGGGGGCCCGCTGACAGGCGCGGCGCGATTCCCACCCCTGCCGAATCTCTGGTGGCGGAGACTTCGGGAGACGGCGGGAGCGGGATTCATGCCGGCGATTCTCCGACCCAGCAGTTGGTCGGAGAATCCCGCCCATGGACTCACTTGGTTTCCAGGTTGCGGCGTCTGCTGTAGAGCTGGTGTACGAGGTGGTTGAGGAGTGTGAGAGAGTTGCGACAGCAGAGTCACTCATTGCCAAACAGATGAGACAACGATATTACGCCACCTATATGCACATCAAGAACAGGAAGCTTGAGAAACTCGGCATCACCACCAGCAGCAACCAAGCCTCCCCAGTACCACAGTAGAAAACAGTACAGGGAAATCTATTGTCAACTTGTCGGACTACACCCTTCAACCAGACAAAATCAAAGTCCTCAGCAGAGGGCTCAATTTCTGCACCACCACCAAAATGGATCCCATCAGTCTGGCAGCAGACACGGAGACCTTCATCAGGTGAATGAGGCTCTGGGAGTTCTTCCACAGACCCCAAGGCAGCAGGGTAGCATGGTGGTTAGCATAAATGCTTCACAGCTCCAGGGTCCCAGGTTCAATTCCCGGCTGGGTCACTGTCTGCGTGGAGTCTGCACGTCCTCCCCCTGTGTGCGTGGGTTTCCTCCGGGTGCTCCGGTTTCCTCCCACAGTCCAAAGATGTGCGGGTTAGGTGGATTGGCCATGCTAAATTGCCCGTAGTGTCCTAATAAATGTAAGGTTAAGGGGGGGGGGGGGGGATGTTGGGTTACGGGTATAGGGTGGATATGTGGGTTTGAGTAGGGTGATCATGGCTCGGCACAACATTGAGGGCCGAAGGGCCTGTTCTGTGCTGTACTGTTCTATGTTCTAAGAGGCCGAGAGCGAACCCAGTGAGTCAACCAATGAACTGGAACAGCAGACTGAGAGATCTGCGGCAACCGAAGAGGTAAGAGTCGAATTGGACCCCTCCGGAAAGCCGTTGCCCTGGCCTCGACATGTATGCTCAAGCCGTCAGAAGTCGCACCAATGCCAGATTCATCAGTCGTATTCACAAGAGAGCCGCGAACGTCACCCAAGCACAACGCAACACCATCCGTGCTCTCAAGACCAACCGCAACATTGTCATCAAACCAGCAGACAAAGGAGGGGTCACCATCATACTGAACAGAACGGACTACTGCAAAGAAGTGTACCGACAACTCAACAACCAGGAACACTACAGACAGTTACCTGCAGATCCGACCAAAGAACACACCCGCCAGCTCAACAGGCTGACATAGAACTTGGACCCAGACCTTCAGAGCACCCTACGTGCTCTCATCCCAAGTACTCCCCGTGTTGGAGATCTCTACTGCCTCCCAAAAATACACACAGGGCCAACACACCAGGCTGTCCTATCGTATCAGGCAATGAGACCCTGTGTGAGAACCTCTCTGGCTACATAGAGGGCATCTTGAAACCCATCGTACAAGGGACACCCAGCTTCTGTTGCGAGACGACGCACTTCATACAGAAACTCAGCACCCAGTTGAACCAGGACCATTCCTCGTCACAATGGACATCTCGGCACTCTATACCAGCATCCCCCATGACAACGGCATTGCTGCAACAGCCTCAGTACTCAACACCGACAACTGCCAATCTCCAGACGCAATTGTGCAAATCATCCGCTTCATTCTGGATCACAACGTCTTTACCTTCGACAACAAATTCTTCATCCAGACACACAGAACAGCCATGGGGACCAAATTTGCACCTCAATATGCCAACATCTTCATGCACAAGTTTGAAGAAGAGCTCCTCACCGCACAGGACCTTCAACAGATGTTATACACCAGATACATCAATGACGTTTTTTTCTTTTGGACCCACGGCGAAGAATCACCGAAACAACTACACAATGACATCAATAAGTTCCATCCCACATTCAGACTCACCATGGACTACTCTCCAGAATTGGTTGCATTCTTGGACACACTCATCTCCATCAAGGGTGGTCACCTCAGCGCTTTGCTTTACTGCAAGCCCACGGATAACTTCACGATGCTTCCACCCTAAACACATTAAAGAAGCCTACGGACAAGCCCTCCATATACACAGGATCTGCTCAGATGAGGAGGCGCGTAACAGACATCTACAGACGCTGAAAGATACCATTGTACGAACAGGATATGGCGCTCGACTCATCAATCGACAGTTCCAACGCACCACAGTAAAAAACCGCACCGACCTCCTCAGAAGACAAACATGGGACACAACCGACAGAGTACCCTTCGTCGTCCAGTACTTCCCCGGAACGGAGAAACTACGACATCTTCTACACAGCCTTCAACACGTCATCGATGAAGCCGAACATCTTGCCAAGGTCACCCCACTACTTGCCTTTAAACAACCGCGCATTCTCAAACAGACCATTGTTTGCAGCAAACTATCCAGCCTTCAGAACAGCGACCACAACACCACATAACCCTACCATGGCAATCTCTGCAAGACATGCCACATCATTAACATGGGTACCACCGTTACACGTGAGAACATCATCCACCAGGTACACAGTACATACTCGTACGACTCCGCCAATGTTGTCTACCTCATATGCTGCAGGAAAGGATGTCCCAAAGCATGGTACATTGGCGAGACCATGCAGACGCTGCAACAACGGATGAACAGACATTGCGTGACAACTGGCAGGCAGGAATGTTCCCTTCCAGTCGGGGAACACTTCAGCAGTCAAGGGCATTCAGCATCCAATCATCGGGTAAGCATTCTCCAAGGTGGCCTTCAGGACGCGCGACAACGCAGAATCGCTGAAAGAAACTTATAGCCAAGTTCCGCACACATGAATGCGGCCTCAACCGGGACCTAGGTTTCATGTCTCATTACATTCACCCCCCCCACCATCTGGCCTGGGCTTGTGAAATCCTACCAACTGTCCTGGCTTGAGATAATTCACACCTTTTTAACCTGTGATTATCCCTCTCTCCAGTTGCTCCGTTTGGATCTGTAAAGACTTAATTACCTACAAAGACTCACATTCAAAGTATCATCTTACATCATTGACTTTGTCTATATATATGTTTCTGGAACCTACCTCTTCATTCACCTGAGGAAGGAGCTGTGCCCAAAAGTTAGTGATTGGAAACAAACCTGTTGGACTTTAATCTGGTGTTGTAAAACTTCTTACTGTGCTCACCACAGTCCAACGCCGGAATCTCCACATAATAATTATGCTACACAGCCTTTGTATCAGGGAGACACCCTGGGAGAACATAGAACATAGAACAGTACAGCACAGAACAGGCCCTTCGGCCCTCGATGTTGTGCCGAGCAATGATCACCCTACTCAAACCCACGTATCCACCCTATACCCGTAACCCAACAACTCCCCCCCTTAACCTTACTATTAGGACACTACGGGCAATTTAGCATGGCCACTCCACCTAACCCGCACATCTTTGGACTGTGGGAGGAAACCGGAGCACCCGGAGGAAACCCACACACACACAGGGAGGACGTGCAGACTCCACACAGACAGCGACCCAGCCGGGAATCGAACCTGGGACCCTGGAGCTGTGAAGCATTTATGCTAACCACCATGCTACCGTGCTGCCCGAAGCGGGCTGTGTTTCTACTAACATATGTTTGTAAATAAAGTCCTTTATTCAAAGCTCACAGACGCGAGCACGAGTTGTTTTTTTCACCACAAGTCCACAAATAGCTTCCAATTAAAATCTCCACCTTCACCGCCCTGCCCCTTCCCTTCTGATTTTGCATTGTCAGGATGTTGTATATATGGCTGTTGACTCAACATTTTAAATGTCCTTTATTGCCGGGCTGAGGAATTGGTGAAGAAAGTAACAAAGACCATTAATCTAGAGGAAGATGGGGAATGAGGAGGCCAGCCTAAGTGATGAGCAATCAACTGATCCTCTGGTACTCGAGCCTAGCTCCCTGCTGGCAATTTGCAAGCAGCAAATGATGAAAGAGAAATTGGTAGGGATAGGGCAGAGAAGGTGAACTGTTAAAACGCAGCAGGTAGTCTCGTCATTTTCCCCATATTTGCCACTTGCCCATTGCTGACTTCAGACAGGATAGCAGAGAAAAATCACCCTATACTGTCTACTTATAAAAAATAGAATGAGATAATGTCCTGCAGCATGTATTGTAAATGTAATACTCTAACTTTGTTCCCAGTAATTGAAACATTAAATCACAATCACCTTCTCTGAGCTATATTGTGAATCAAGAATTGCTCCCAGACATTCTTTTTGCTTTATTGAAAACATATTATCAATTCGATAGGGAGTTAAAGAAACAGCATTCTATGACAAGTTTCACTGACATTCCTGTAGTACTTTAACACCTAGTGTTCACATTTTTACCTATTATAGCTTAATTAAAAATAACATTTAGTGGCAGCAGATGTGAAGCATTGTTATGGTCACCTAATCTTATAATTTATCTGGCAAGACAAAACACTAGAAGAAAATTTTCATTTAATTGTCATCCATCCCTGCTCTATTGCATCAAGGTATGAGGATTCAGGTTGTAGTTAAAGATAATGATATTCATTTCTAACTAATCATTACTTTGTGTTTGTTTCTATTATTCTTCATTGCCAATGCCATGCCTAATTGCTGAGCTTTTTTATGTCCCTTTGAATACTGCGTGTACACTGTTAACATGTTATGTTGCTGGTAAATGTACAAACCCTGCTTTAATAGTTTGTCTGGATTGCTTACAAAGGTTGCAAAAAGCACAGACAAAGTAGTGGGGAATTCACCAGGTCACATTTGTAGCATGAGTGATGTCCACTTGGAGATTTCCCAAGGCTTTGCTCAGGAGTAGTCCAAGGTCTAAGCATTGCTCTGATTTAGCTGCCAATTTGGCTTCTCCCTTTAAAGACAAAACTCTAAACAGACAAAGCACTTGCAACCTATATTTATTCATGCACATTTAACATTGTAAAACATCCGAAGATGCTTCACAAGAGCATTATCCAAAACTGAGCCCATGCACGGAGAAATTAGGCAACCAAAAACCTGATCAAAGTCATACGTTTTATGGAATGTCTTGAAGGAGGACAAGGTGGTTGAGAGGAGAAAGGTTTAGGTCGGGAATTCCAATATCCAGACAGCTGAAGGCAGGACTGTTGATGGTGGAACTATTTCATTTGGAGGAGTGCAGATATTTTGGAGAGGTGTAGGGCTGGAGGAGGTGACTCAGATAAAGAGGGCTAACTATTTAAGTAAATGCAACTAGCGTTAAACTGCTTAAGCAACTTAGAGGCCAATTATAACCTCTTCTAAATTGAGGCTCCAGGTCAAAGATTGGAATTTGTTCTTCTTGTAATCAATTCCCATTGCTCCCAAAGTCTGACCCATGGATGTGCCACAAAGTCAGCATGTGATGTCTGAAATATGCTAATGCTTCCAAACTCCCCAGATATATTGGGGAACTGAAATCTTTACAACACACATTTGCAATCGTTGTAAACTTCACTGTACTCCACATACCCTGAACAAAATTAACTCACAATTGCACTGGTACCCGTCTCTGACCCCATGTCAGCCCAATGGCAGGTCTGGAATTACGTTAATAATTATAATGAATATTTTAAAGTATCTCCAGAAAAGACTAACTATGACTGAATTGTCCTGCCTACCGGTGAGATCTCCCAGTCCCGCTGAAGAGAACGAACTTTTGATTGGCTCGCGAGAAGCCACTGGAAAAGAGGTAGTTAGCATTACTGAAACAGAGGGCTCAATCCATGGTTATGCTGTGCCAGGAAAAGCAGCTTAATGTAGGGCAGGGGGGCCGATAAAAGCCTGGAGACCCTACTCCCAGAATCCACCTGGCTCGCAAAAACTCACGAGACTCAACATGGTCTTGTGAGGCATTGTGCAGTAAATCCTGCCCATTGTGAGCAGGATCACTTTTTGACACATCTTCATATCAGAGCAAGACAACTAGCCTCACTCTAATGTGCAGATTCCCAAGGTATCTGAGGCTTTGGGATTCATCCCCGTCACCTCAGAGGCCTCGGGTGAGTGCCGTTCAGCACCGGTCCCCACAAACTGGTCCAAACAGAACAACACTTATGGGGTCTCCCAGGAAATCGAAGGCCCCCAGCTACATGCCCTTTAGGCAGGGTTGTGCCCTGGCACTGCTGGTGCCCTGGAAATGCCAGCCTGGCACTGCCAAGGTGCCCAGATGGCATTGCCAGCTGGCAGGGGCACTTGCAGGGTGCCAAGTTGGCATTTTTCACACATGTGCAATCAGGCTGGGGATCCTCACATAGTGTGTTCGAGCTGGTGAGGGGGGGAGGGGAGGGGAGGGGGGGGGAGGGGGAGGGGGGGGGGGGGGAGGGGGAGGGGGGGGGGGAGGGGAGGGGAGGGGGGGGGAGGGGGAGGGGGAGAGGGGGGAGGGGAGGGGAGGGGGGGGGGGAGGGGGAGGGGAGGGGAGGGGGGGGGGGGGGGGGAAGGGAGGGGAGGGGGGGGGAGGGGAGGGGAGGGGAGGGGAGGGGGGGAGGGAGGGGGGGGAGGGGAGGGAGGGGGGGGAGGGGGGAGGGGAGGGGGGAGGGGAGGGGGGGGAGGGGAGGGGGGGGGAGGGGGGGGAGGGGAGGGGAGGGGGGGGGAGGGGGGGGAGGGGAGGGGAGGGGGGGAGGGGAGGGGAGGGAGGGGAGGGGAGGGAGGGAGGGGAGGGGAGGGGAGGGAGGGGAGGGGGGAGGGGGAGGGAGGGGGAGGGAGGGGAGGAGGGGGAGGGAGGGGAGGGGGGGGGGAGGGGAGGGAGGGGGGGGGAGGGGAGGGAGGGGGAGGGGGGGAGGGAGGGGAGGGGGAGGGGGGGGAGGGGGAGGGGGGGGGAGGGGAGGGGGGGAGGGGGGGAGGGGGAGGGGGGGAGGGGGGGAGGGGGGGAGGGAGGGAGGGAGGGAGGGGGGGAGGGAGGGGGAGGGGGGAGGGGGGAGGGGGGAGGAAGGATGGAGGGGGGAGGGGGGGAGGGGGGAGGGGGGGAGGGGGGGGAGGGGGGAGGGGGGCGGGGGGGGAGGGGGGAGGGGGGAGGGGGGAGGGGGGGGGAGGGGGGAGGGGGGGAGGGGGGGGGAGGGGGGGTGGAGGTCAGGTATCGCTCTGCGGGCCTCGGAGATCCGGACGCCATTTAAAAATGGTATTTTGATCTCTCACTATACTGGGGAGTTCCAGCGAGCAAAGCTCCCCACTGTACAAAATATGGCTATGTGTGGCCTCGACCGCGCGTTCCCCATTCAGGCCACTTGTACAACGCGAGTCGTGTTGTATAACCATGTGTTGACCAGCACTGCGAGCACCGAAAACACGCGGCCAAACGTGCTCACGACGGGACTTTGTTCCCTTTTGGGAGAATCGCGCTGTAGCCACTGTAGCCACCTAAAATGGACACTGAACTAAACAAAATGGAGAATCGCTAAGACTGCAGGGAAAAAACAGTTTAGCCAAGGCAGCAGCCTGCAAACACTCATTAGCATTTTGCAAGCAGCAAAACTAGTTTCTGGCCAGGTGGAAGATCTCAAACCAAAGGTGATAATGGCAGAACGCTTTACATACTAATGAGGCAGTCCAGATCTAGGCACATACAATGGCAACATTTGGGTTTGAATAAGATACTTTAAGTGGATGTCCAGACAGAGCGGCACCAGAAGTATCCACTATAGAAACCGCCCCCGCCATCAAGAGAGACCCTCACATTGGAGGAATTCAAAAGATATCGATTGGGAGCGATCCAATCGATACCTGAAGGTAAAGCCCGCCCAGGAAAAGGCAAGGACATTGGGGACCCCTATAAAAGATAGACCCCACCCATGGTCCTGTCTGTTGTTTCGTGCTCCGGCTTTGACCAAGAACTTCGAATTGTATCCTGACTCCAGCGTTGAGCACCAGCCGCCCGAACCGTAAGTGCCAATACAACGCTCGCTACGCGAACCAGGCCCTCTAAACCCCCAGTGACCAGCACGCTCTCTGAAGGTTGCAGACCAAGACCGGAACGAAGGCCTCGCTCCCTGACCTTGCCTGTTCCTGTTTAGTTAAGTATTCTGATTGCTTAGTTTAGTCATAGCTTAGTCCCTTAGCGTGTGCATGCGTATTTATTATAATTGTATAATAAATATTGATCGTTTGGAACTTACTAATCGGTGTATCGTTATATTACTTTGAACCTGACCTTGGAATATTTGTGAGGTGTCTATACGGCATCTGGCGACTCCTGAGCTGAAAAATACATACACAGAGCCTAGTAGTGTTAAGCACACGGCCTTTAAACGGAGGCGTGTTAATACACTCCAATAAACGCGTTTTACACCCATAGCAAAACGTGCAACAGCGCCTAAAATAACAGACTTGAGTTTTGGAGTCAAACACTCAAATTATAACCTACCCTTCCCCTTTTAGATGCTGATGAATTTGTTGTACATTCCAAACATTTTAAACAACATGAGACTAGAAATGACTGTTGGTGATAATCGTGGACAGATGCTTAATGCACTGAATGACATTCTTCCATGTGCTATTTTAGCAGAGGAGCTAAGCTATTTAAAATAAATAGGTTAATACTCTCATTAAAATACCAGCCAGAGAAAAGTCATCCAACACATTACACTTTCTTCTGCAATTATCACTAACACCAATCGTGCTCTTTTGAGTGTCAAAAAGCTTTATTCTTTTGCCCAGGAAATAAAAAGCATTGTACATTGCATTTGCACAGGTGCTTTCCATATATGCGGAAATACCGGCCAATGTCTGAAAGGGAAGTCTCGCCCCAGTTCCCGGCCTCTGCCAGTTTTGCCGTGAGAGCATGGGTTGTAAATTGTACATTCCCAGTTCCTGGAGGCAGCTGAACATTTACATCAACAGCTGCCTTCTTTCAAGTGTGATTTTGGTGAGGTAGGTGTCTGAAACTGGATTCTCCGACCCCCTGCCGGCTGCCCTATTTTCCAGCGCCATTTTTCGGGGCCGGCGGGATTCCCTCCATGCCGGTTGGGGGCCATTGACAGCGCCCCCCCCCCCCTCCCCCGGGCAATCCTCCGGGCCCCGATGGACCGAGTGGCCCTCCAGTTTTGGCCAGTCCCGCCGGCGTGAATTACTCACCTCACGCACAGCGGGACCTGGCAGATAAGTGTGCGGGGGCAGTCCTTGGGGGGGGGGGGGGGGAACGGGGGGGATCTGACCCCGGGGGAGCCCCCACGGTGGCCCACTGATCCTGCGGGCGTGCTGTTTCCGTGGGGGCCTTTTTTCCTCCATGCCGTGCCCCTGTAGGGCTCCGCCATATTGCCCGGGGGCCAGCGTGGAGAAGAGAACCCCCGCGCATGCGTGGAAATATGCTGGCCGGTCTGCGCATGCTTGCGATCACGCTGGCCGTTACGCGCATGCGCAAATTCGCGCTGGCCCTTCGCCGCCGGTTGGAGCGGCGCTAACCTCTCTGGCGTCAACCTAGCCCCCAAAAACGTGGAGAATTCCTCACTTTTGGGGGCTGTTGATGCCGGAGGGGTTGCCGCCGGTTTTCCGCCGACGTCGGGATATAGCCCCATTTTCGCAGAATCCCTTGTTTGGATAGCCAGGGTACTCTTGGGGAGTGTTGCCAATTTCCACCAGAGTCACCAATAATGTTGACAATTTAAGGGAATACTATCCCACAAGCGTCGCCAATAGTGGTGCCAGTTAATAATGATGCTCTTTAGAGTCGCCAGGTATCAAATGATACCACCACAAGGCTTTACCGGATATCGATCAAAGGACCACACAACCAGTTAGTCAGTTCAAGTTCAAAGATGGTTTATTTACACACAAGGATTACTTCGACATGCAACACCAAACATTACAAGTGAGAGAGGTCAAGTGCCCCTTAATGGAGGTGAGGTATGAAATCCGTGCTGATTTCAGAACCAATAACTGCTCAGTTTGTCTTCCTCCAGGAACTGGCTCAAGACCTCATTACGGCCTTAGTCTAAACATGAGAAAGAGCTGCAATATGGAGGTAAGATTAGAGTAACTGCCCTTGACATTCAGCATTTAACTGAACGTGGTATCAAGGAGCGTGAGCGAAATGGGAATCGGAGGGTGCAAGCTCTCGGGTGTGTAATTTCCTAAGACTTCATCACCCGTGGGGCTCACAACTCTCTGGAGGGCTATATTATGGAGAATGCAGCAACCCATCACAATGGCTGCCACCCTTCCAGGAGAGTATTGGAGGACCCTACCTGACCACTCCAGGCAACAAAATGTTTTTCTTTGGAAGTCTGATGACCTGTTCAATAATTGGAAGATGAAAATTCAGGCCAACATTTCAGGTGAATGGAAGCTCACAGACCTGAAACTCTGTTTCTCTCGCCACAGATGCTACCACACCTGCGGAGCATTTCCACCATTTTCCTGTTCTTATTCTGGCTAATAACCTCCAACTCCACTTCAAATGATTTTGTTCTTCGTGAAGTATTTAGGACTTCCTCAGGATGTAACAAAAGCAATTTGAAAATATTTTTCTTTGAGTATGGCATAAAACAAGAAAATAGAAAATAAGCAAAATTGTACATTCCAATGATAATTTCTGGTTCTGGTGGAAAAATAATTTTTCCTCTTACCATGAAGAATTTCTCATGTTACGAACAATGCATCTTTACAGCTGAAGATTCAGTCACTTAGTACATTTCTTGCAACTGGATTTAAGCCAGTCCAAACTGAGAAGATGAAAATCTTTTTCTCTGCCAATTGTGAGAATCATGTGTGAAATGGGTTTCAGTAGAGTCAATGAATTTTGTAGTGACATGTGTGCCCATCATTTTTTTTTAAATAAACATTTTATTGAGGTATTTTGTTTGGCATTGTAACTGCAGCAATATAAACAATGTACATGAGACTATAAACATAGTGCAAATGCCACCACTCTCTCTAACAGGTCCCACCATTAATTAATGCCCTAATCTACACTAACCTACCTCTCCAACCACCACCCCCCCCCCCCCACCCCCTGTTCCGCTGATGATTAATTTTCCGTGAAGAAGTCGATGAATGGTTGCCACCTCCGGGTGAACCCACATTTCACCCTATCAAGGCGAACTTGATTTTCTCCAGGCAGAGAAAGCCAGCCATGTCCGATAGCCAGATCTCCGACTTCGGGGGCCTCGAGTCCCTCCATGCTAATAGTATCCATCTCCAGGCTACCAGGGAGGCAAAGGCCAGAACATCTGCCTCTTTCTCCTCCTGGATTCCCGGTCCTTGTGACACCCCGAAAATCACCACCTCTGGACTCAATGCCACCCTTGTTTTTAATACCTTGGACATGACATCAGCAAACCCCTGCCAAAATCCCCTAAGCTTTGGACATGCCCAGAACATGTGGACATGGTTCATAGGTTCTCCCACACATTTTGCACACTTGGCTTCCATCCCAAAGAATCTGCTCATCTGGGCCATCTGGACTCTACTCAACAAGTCCGCCCAAAGGCCCTCCTCTATCTCACCTCCCAGCTCCTCGGTCTGCGTCTCCTCTGATCCCATAAGTTCCTTATAAATGTCAGAGATGCTCCCCTCTCCTACCCATCCTCTGGACACTACCCTGTCCTGAATCCCCCTTCGCAGTAGGAGTGGGAAGGTTGACACCTGTCTACGCAGAAAGTCCCGCACCTGCAGGTATCTAAATTTGTTTCCCCTCACCGACGCAAATTTCTCCTCCAGTGCCCTCATACTTGGAAAGCTCCCCTCTATAAACAAGTCCCCCATCCTCTCAATCCCTGCTCTCCACCATATTCGGAACCCCCCGTCCATCCTCCCCGGGGCAAACCGGTGATTAGCGCAGATTGGGGACCAGACCGATGCTCCCTCTGCTCCCACATATCTCCTCCATTGCCCCCAACTCTCAGGGCCGCCACCACCACGGGGCTGGTGGAGTACCGTGCTGGCGGGAACGGCAGAGATTCAGTTACCAGGGCCCGCCCCCAAACACGTGCCCTTGCATGAAACCACCTCCATACACTCCCATGCCGACCCCTCCCTCTCCACCCACTTCCTAATCATGGCTATATTAGCCACCCAGTAATAGTTGCTAAACTTTGGCAGCACCAGTCCGCCATCTCCCCGACTCCGCTCAAGCATCACCTTCCTTACTCGCGGGACTTGCCCCCCACACGAAGCCTGCAATAACTTTGTTGACCCACTTAAAAATGGACCATGGAATAAAGATAGGGAGACACTGAAATTCAAACAGAAATCTTGGGAGGACCGTCATTTTCACCGTTTGGACTCTCCCAGCCAGAGACAACGGGAGCGCTTCCCATCTCCGGAAATCATCTTTCATCTGATCCACCAGCCGAGCCAAGATCAATTTATGTAGCTGGTCCCAATCCCGCGCCACTTGAATACCAAGGTACCTGAAACTGTCCCCTACCAATCTAAACAGCAGTTTCCCCAGTCGCCCCTCCTGACCCGTCGCCTGGACTGCAAACATCTTGCTCTTCCCCATATTGAGCTGATACCCCGAGAACCGGCCAAATTCCCCTAAAATTCCCATGATTTCTTCCATCCCCTCAATTGGATCTGAAACATATAGGAGCAGGTCATCCGCATAAAGCGAGACTTTGTGCTCCAACTCCCTCCCCTCCCCCCCCCCCCCCCCCCCCCCCCCCCCCCCCCCCCCCCCCCCCCCCCCCCCCCCACATCCCTGGACCAGCCCCTCCCAGCCCCTTGAGGCTCTCAGAGCAATTGCCAGCGGCTCAACAGCCAATACTAACAGCAGTGGGGAGAGGGAGCATCCCTGTCTCGTCCCCCGGTGCAGGGTAAAATAGTCCGAAGTTGTCCTGTTCATCTGTACACTTGCCACAGGAACCTGGTACAGCAACCTGACCCATTCAATAAAGCCCCTCCCAAATCTGAACCGCCCCAGAACCTCCCATAAATAATCCCACTCAACCCGGTCAAAAGCTTTTTCCGCATCCATCGCGACCATTACCTACACCTCCCTACTTTCTGGGAGCATCATGATCACATTTAACAGCCTTCTTACATTGGCCACCAGCTGCCTGCCCTTAACGAACCCCTGTCTGATCCTCCACAATAACATCCGGTACACAATCCTCAATCCTGGAGAACAAAATTTTAGCCAACAATTTGGCATCTACATTCAACAGGGAAACCGGCCTGTAAGACCCACATAGCTCTGGGTTCTCGTCCCGTTTTAGGATAAGCGAAATTGTGGCCTGTGACATCGTCTGGGGCAGAACCCCTATTTCTCTTGCCTCATTAAACACCTTCATCAGCACCGGTCCCAATATCCCGAAGAACTTTTTGTAGAACTCCACTGGGTACCCGTCCGGTCCCGGGGCCTTACCCGCCTGCAAGGCCTTCAGACCCTCCACTATTTCTTCCAACCCGATCGGGGGCCCCAGTTCTCCTACCAGCTCCCCGTCCACCTTCGGGAAAGTCAGGCCCTCCAGGAAGCGCCTCATCCCCTCTGGCCCCGTAGCTTTTGGAGCACAGCTCCTTCCTCAGGTGAATGTTCACCTGAGGAAGGAGCAGTGCTCCGAAAGCTAGTGTCTGAAACAAACATGTTGGACTTTAACCTGGTGTTGTAAGACTTCTTACTCCCTCTTTCTGAGCTGATGTGCAAGCATCCTGCTGGCCATCTAACCGTGCGTGCAGATCGCCCCCCCCCCCCTCACCTTTCTGAGCTGTTCCACTGTCCTCCCTGTGGTTTACAAGCCGAACTCCGCCTGTAGCCTCCGCCACTCCCTTAAAAGCCCTGGGCGAGATTCTTCACACTCCCGACGGTGCGGAGAATAGCGTGGCTCGTAAAATTTTACGGCCACGCTGTTCCGATGCCCTCCCGCTATTCTCCGCCCCCCCCCCCCCACGCCCAACTCCCGACACGAATCGCTGCCGCCGTTTTTTTACGGCCGGCAGCGATTCACAGCTGATAGATGGGCCGAGTTCCCAGCCCTTTACGGCTGTTTTTACGAACGGCAAACACACCTGGTCTGGCCGTTCGTAAAAACGGCCGTAAACACTCGCATTTTATAACCATGGCACCGATTGGCACGGCAGTACCACGGCCGAGCCAAGGGTGCCATGGGCCCGCGATCGGTGGGCACCGATCGCGGGCAGCGGGCCCGATGCCCGCGCACTATTTCTCCTTCCGCCGCCCCGCAGTATCCATTCGCAGGGCGGCTGAGGGGCAACCCGGCCCGCGCATGCGCGGGTTTCGCGCAAATGCGCGATGATGTCATCCGCGCATGCGCAGGTTGGAGTCTTCCAATCCGCGCATGCGCGGCTGACGTCATATGACGCGTCAGCCGGCGCTAACTCCGGCAAGCGGGCTTAACGAAATTCGTTAAGCCCGTGATGCCGGAGCTTACGGCGTCGGGCTGCTAGCCCCGACCGGGGACCACAATCGGTTCCCGGTCGGGAAGGGGGGGGCTGGCGTCAAACCCGCCCGGGTTTGACGCCAGCCTTACGATTTCTCCCCATATGGGAGAATCTCGCCCCCTATCTCTGGGGTCTCCGCATACCTCCTTTCGACTTGTAGAATCTCTTTCACCAGTTGGTCCATCTCTGTCCTGTCCGTCCTGTCCCTGTGAGCCCGGATCGAGATCAGCTCTCCTCTTACCACTGCCTTCAGCGCTTCCCAGACCACCGCTGCTGAGACGTCCCCCGTATCATTTACATGCAGGTAATTCTGTATGCTTTTTCTCAGCCTCTCGCACACCGCTTCGTCTGCCAACAGCCCTACATCCAACCTCCAATGCGGGTGCTGATTACTACCTTTACTAACCTGCAGGTCAACCCAGTGCGGGGCATGGTCTGAGATTGTAATTGCCAAGTACCCCGTGTCCACCACCCCTGCCAGCAAGGCCCTACCCAAACCAGCACTACCTTTATCCCCTCCAGTTTAGCACTAACCATAACATATCGACCTCCCACATCCGAAACTATTCTGCCTACATCAAATATCACCCACTTATTAATCAAGATCGCAACCCCTCTAGTCTTTGTATTCAGCCCCGAGTGGAAGACCTGACTGACCCAGCCTTTCCTCAATCTAACCTGGTCCGCTACTCTTAAGGTGCATCTCCTGCAACATTACCACATCCGCCTTCAGTCCCCTCAGGTGCGCAAACACAACATGCCCTCTTAACCGGCCCATTTAACCCTCTAACATTCCAAGTGATCAGCCTAGTTCGGGGGCACAGTGCCCCCCTCCCCCGATCAGCCATCCCCTTTCTTGGGCCTGCCTCCAGCCCATGCGACACGCCTCCTCCGGCCCGCCCCCCGGCTACCGCCGTCACCGACCTCCTCTCAACCGAAGTCCCTCCCCCGTCAGCAGAACAACTAACCCCCTCCACCTCCTAGCAACACCACTCTGAAACCTAACCCATACAGCAAACTAAACATGTGCACACCCCCCACTGCGCTTCCGTGAGCTAGCTCACCCAGCTAGCTTGGTGGCCCCCGGCCCCAGTGCTAAATAGTCTCTCACTTATTGTTCACTCACTCCCCTCCCCCCCCCTCCACCGCTCATACAAAGAAATGCCCTTATCTAACGATCCCACACAATCACCCAACTGAAAGAAAAACACCAAAATCCAAACAAGCACGTCTCCATCCCCCAAAGGTGCACATCAAAGCAAAAGGCATTGCCAACATTCACCAAAAAGAAAGGCCGAACACGAAAAATGTTTCCCCCCCCCCCCTTCTTAAACAGAACTCAAAAACAGAAGAGAAAAAAAATAAACCAATATATGTCAAAAAGTAACATCAAAGTTCAAAAGTTCTCAGTTCACCACCACTCCTTTTCTTTTCGCGAAGTCCAGCACGTCTTCGGGCGACTCAAAATAATGATGCTGGTCCTCATATGTGACCCAGAGATGAGCCGGATAGAGCAATCCAAACTTCACCTGTTTCTTGAAGAAGATTGACTTAATTTGGTTGAAGCCTGCCCTTTTCCTGGCCACCTCCACACTCTGGTCCTGGTAAACCCGCAGGATACTGTTGTCCCACTTACAGCTCTGCATTTGCTTGGCCCATTGAAGAATACATGCCTTGTCCAGGAACCTGTGGAATCTCACCACCATTGCCCTCAAAGGATCCCCAGTTCACGGCTTCCTCGCAAGCGCTCTGTACACTCTGTCCACCTCCAAGGGTCGGGAGAATGTCCCCTCTCCCAGCAGCTTCTCAAACATACCCGCTATGTATGCCCCAGCATCAGCTCCCTCAGACCCCTCCGGGAGCCCGACAGTTCTTAAGTTCTGCCAATGGGACTTATTCTCTCGGTCCTCCACCTTCTCCAGCAGCCTTTTCTGCTGGTCCCTCAGCATCCCCACCTCCAGCTCCAGCGCAGTTTGATGCTCTTCCTGCTCAGCCAGCGCCTTCTCAACCTCTGGATCGCCCGATCCTGGGCGTCCAATCTGTGCTCCAGCCGATCAATCAACTCTTTCATCGAATCCAGGCAGTCCCATTTCTGCTTGGCAAAGCCGTCCTGGATGACCTGCATCAACTGCTCCGTTGATCACTGGGCTGACACACCAGGGGTCCGGTCCGCGGCCATGCTGTCTCCTGCTGCAGCTTCAGCCCAGCCCTTGCCTGTCTTCTTATTTCTGCCTTTTTGTGCACTTCTGGTTCTCTTCTCCATACACCGATAAGTGGAAACGGTGCCCAATTGCCTCAGCCTTTGAATTTACAGTTTAAAACTGGAAAAAAGTCGGGGGGAAAGGTCCAAAAGTCCGACCAGAACAGGAGCCACCAAATGTGCCACTTACTCCTTCATAGCCGCCACCAGAAGTTCCTGTGCCCATCTTTATGACAAAGTAGGGAAAACTGGGAATCTCTATCAGACAATCTATAAAAATTGTCAGTGAAGAAAGTGTAAAGATTTCCCTACATGGTGAGGGAAATGCTCGTTCAAGGTTGTAGCAGCATGAGTGGAAAAATTTCAACCCTACCCACCTGACAGATATGTGTCAGGAGGGAAGCTAAGATTTCCTGAGTTACACAAATGTACTGCATTTTCTGATTTCACCAGAGACATTTAGACAAGTGGTTCAGTCACTTTTCCTAGCTGGACAGATGCTAATTAAAGTATGCAAATTGGGGTCTAACGATGTCATCAGCAGCGATCGTAACCTTGAATTGAGCAGGAAAGCCGCTGTGATTTTCCCCAGAGTGAAAACCGATGTGAAGATGATCGGGAAGCTGAACAATGCCTCTAGTGATATTTGTTGGTTTGTTCTGTGAGGTCAGGAGAAGCAGGAGTTCTCGTTCAGATCTCACAAAGAAAGACTGGGGCTCTGCTGTCCTGAATTCCTCCACATTACCCCTCGGCTCCTGCTGCCAGCCCCTCAGAATCTCTTTCCCCAAATTTACTCAAGTGCCAGTGTGTGGCAAGAAGTGCCTAGTTTTTCAGAGGCCAGTAGTAGTTCCTGTTTCCCACCCCTTCTAGATGGGAGGTAGATTAGCAACATGCTAATGAGGCTAATGCAGCCACTGCATTATGTTGCACTTTCATGATCACATAAAGCTGTCTGTTGTCAACACTGCTTAACTAAAATGTGAAGTGTTACCTCATATCAAGGATTATTGATGCATTGTGGTTTCAATATAACTACACTAAAGCTCAAAAATGAGACATAATGGTCCAGAACTTGCTACTAGAATAGGCGAGTATCATGCTGCCCTGATTTTAACTCCCCCCCATTCTTTATGGCATCAGCATTCATATTAGGCCAATGGTACGTGTTCCATTTCAATATGATAATGCAAGTTAGATAACATAGGTCTACATTACTCCTGGGCAATTTGGTTATCTAGGCTGGGGTTTGGCGTTTGAATCTAACTCCACTGAGCATCCAATTAGAATTTAATAAAATATATGGGAGGGATTCTCCATTAGCCTATGCCAAAAATCGGGAAATGCAATTGGGTGGAGAATAGCTTCTGATACCAAAATCGCAGCAGGCACTGATTTTACGCCAAATGACGATTCTCCGTCCTCGAAAATGGTGTTAATGCGTTTCACTCCGCATGTACAGTAGACACCGTTTGCATAACATTAGCGGGCCTGACCCAGTATTCTCCGGGGCCTCCACGATTCTCCACCTTAGATGGACCGAGTTCCTGACGGCGTCATTCACCTATTCTTTTAAAAATTGTGAAACTGGCATGGCGGCTGCTGAGGGAAAGAGAGGGGGTACGGAACGTACCCAACATCACCATTTTTTGCTGACAATTGTGTCGCTGGCCGGGAGGGAGTAGTGGGGCGTGGCCAGGAGGTGGGCTGTGGGGTCAGGGTGGACGGGCATGGATCACCATTGCCGCAGCCGGCAAAGCAGCCATGCAGCTGCACACACTGCTAACAGCCCATAGGTCGTATGGGTGCCCTCCCCAGGCCACCACCCTGCATGCCCTCTGGCCCCAGCCGACCCATCAGCTGTATGGGTGTGCTCCAGTACAACCAGTGCCATCTCTTTGGTTTGGATATGTGTTAGTGGAGAGTGTAATGAATAAATGCGACTGCAGCTTGTCAGCCTCCCGAGTGTTGATTACTGACCCAGCGTATTCTGCACCGTTTTTCATTGGAATAGATTGTGTTCCACGCAGCACCGGTGCTAGCTCCTCAACGGTAGCGGAATCGGTCCAGATGCGGGCCGGTTTTAAAATCTTCTTTCATCATAATGTTTTTCCTTAGTGGTTTGCATTCTAAAATCCTCTCCAGGTTTTCCAAATTGCACTTTTCAAAACTTCTGCTCCAATTTTTGCAGTGAATCCAGTCCAGGATTTTACACCATCCCCTTTGGGTTTCCTTGTCTTAACTGCTTTTACATAAACTCCGTGATCCAGCCACCAATTTCCATAGTTATTTCAATTCACGTTCCACAGGCTGTAGTAAAATCTCACACATGTAACTATCAGGGGCTGTTAGCACAGGGCTAAATAGCTGGCTTTGAAGGCAGACCAAGGCAGGCCAGCAGCACGGTTCAATTCCCGTAACAGCCTCCCCGAAGAGGCGCCTGAATGTGGTGACTAGGGGCGTTTCACAGTAACTTCATTTGAAGCCTACTTGTGACAATAAGCGATTTTCATTTCATTTCATCTTTCTTGGCATCTCAGCCTTCTTCACAGCTCAGTCTGACTTTACTGAATAATTCTCTTTCCCAGCACCTTTAACCTCAGACTTCTTGGAAACCTCTCTTCGTTTCTCTAATCTCCATAACTAACTGCTTTCCGATCTCTGCACTTGTTTTGTTAACCATTACTCCAATGTATGGCTTTTCTTTTAGTAAAACTGAGAGAGAAGGTTGCCTTCGAAACCAACTGCTTCTATCAGAGCTGCGAGAGCTGCCTTCTCTCTCACTACCTATCTCTGACTGCCAATCAAATTAGATAAACTGAAACTGAAAAGTGCTGGGGTAAGGTAGCATGAGGGATAATCCAGAGACCCAAGGCAATGTTCTGGAGACCTAGGTTCAAATCCCACCATAGCAGGTGAAGTTTGAATTCAATAAAAATCTGGAATGCGAAGTCTAATGATGACCATGAAACCAATGTTGATTGTTGTTAAAAAAAAAACCACATCTGGTTCACTCATGTCCTTTAGTGAAGGAAATCTGCATCCTTACCTGGTCCGGCCTACAGGTGACTCCAGTTCCACAGAAATGTAGTTTAATTTTAAATGCCCTCAAATGAAGGGCAATAGATGCTGGCCCAACCAATGATACCCATGATTGAATAAAAGAAAGAGGAGCAATGCGACCTAAGTTGCCCAAAACTTAGCTGCCCACTGTCTTCTGTATGTAGGAGCCATGACAATTCACAGGTAACCATGCAAAAACGTGCAGGATATACTTTTGATGATTGCACACCAACTGCATTTGTCCTTTCACATGGTAATGGTCATGGTTTGACAAGTGCTGCATTGGTGAGTTCCTGTAGTGCATCTTGTAGATGGAACATATAGCTGCCACTATCCATCGGTAGTGGAGGGATTGAATGTTTGTGGAAGGGGGAGCAATTAAGCGGGCTGCTTTGTCCAGGATGGTGTCAAGCTTCTTGAGTGTTGTAGCAGTTGCACTCATCCAGGCAAGTAGAAAGTACTCCATTACACTCTTGAATTGCACCTTTTGGATGGTACAGGCTTTGGGTGATCAGGAGGTGAGTTACTTGCCACAGGATTCCAATCTGTTGAACTGCTCTGGTTGCCTCAGCATATATATGGCTAGTCCAGTCAGTTTCTGGTCAATGGTAAGCCCCAGGATGTTGATAGTGGGGGATTCAGTGATAGTAATGTCATTGGATGTCAAGAGGTGATGGTTAGATCCTCTCTTGTTGGAGATGGTCATTGCCTGGCATTGATGTGGCACAAATGTAATTTGCCACTTGTCAGCCCAAGCCTGTATATTGTCCAGGTCTAGCTGCATTTGGACATGGACTGCTTCATTATGTGAGGAGTTATGAATGGTGCTGAATATTGTGCAGACATCTGCGAAGATTCACACTTATGACCTTATAATGGAAGGAAGATCATTAATGAAGCAGGTTGGACCTAGGGCATTACTCTGAGGAACTCCTGCAGTGATGGCCTGGAGCTGAGATGATTGGCCACTAACCACCATAACCATCTTCCTTTGTGCCAGATATGACTCCAACCAGCAGAGAGCTTGCCCCAATTTCCATTGATGTCAGTTTTTCCATGGCCATATTTGGTAAAATGCTGCCTTGATGTCAAGGAGAGTCACTCTGGCATTCAGCTCCTTTATCCATGTTTGAAATGAGGCTGCAAAAACGTCAGGAGTTGAGTGACCCTGGCAAAACCCAAACTGAACGTACTTGAGCAAGCTGTTGTTGAGTAATTTCCGCTTGATAGCACTGCTGGTGACCCTTTCCATCACTTTGCTGATGATTGAGAGAAGACTGAAGGGGCGGTTATTGGCCAGGTTGGTTTTGTCCTGTTTTTCTGTGTGCCAGACATACCGGGGCCAATTTTTCGCATTTTCGGGTAGATGCCAGTGTTGTAGCTGTACAGGAACAGCTTGGCTAGTGGCATATCAGGTTCTGGAGCACAAGTCTTTGGGACTATTGCCGGAATATTCTTACACAGTCTCAATTGTGAGGGCAGAAGCAGCAGGCCAAAAAAGCCACCCTGGGACTCGAAGAGGAGAAACAGGAAGGCCCATGCACCATCCCTTTTCCAGATTGGAACCAGAAACCTCCCAATGCCCTGGTACCACCTCTTCATTCCTTCCCAGGGCCTCTCCTCCCATCCCAGCCATAACAACCCTCCCTCCCCAGCACTTGAGTGCATCCTGACTCTGGGTCTGACTCATTTTAATGATAGCAAAAATCTAATCCAGCATGACCAGAATAAGCAAAGAGTAATGAAAAGCACATGAGTCGCATTACACAAAGAAATATACAACTGGGAGTGGCATGTGGCACAGTGGAGAGCACTGGGACTGCGGCGCTGAGGACCCGGCCCTGGGTCACTGTCCGTGTGGCGTTTGCACATTCTCCCCATGTCTGCGTGGGTTTCACCCCCACAACACAAAGAAGTGCAGGTTAGGTGGATTGGCCATGCTAAATTGCTCCTTAATTGGGAAATACAAATAATTGGGGACTCTGAAATATACAATTGAAATAGGTCACTTTGGATATATTCCTATGGATTTATTCAGCCTATTTTAAGAGCTAACCACTATGTCAAACTCTGTGTGTGTAAATAATATCAAAGCACAAATTTGCGTTCTTCTTGTTGACCAGTACCACGCTAGATCCAAAAGGCTGGCAGCCACTGACATTGATTAACCAATTAACATAACCCCATGATGCACAACGACTGAAACTGAATTAGCCAATAGCTAGTTATTTCTTTATTATGATGTTCCTGTTTGTTCTTCCTCTTGTGTTTGTTTGTATGTACTGTTTATACAAATACCTTAATAAATATATGAAAAAAATTAAATTAGCCAGGTTATTACACACAGAGGAAGCCTTTCAGTTTAACAGGGGGCATAAAACAAGTGGTATTGGATTGGTCAACCATTATCCACCATTGACATAATGGAAATAATGAATGGTCGACCTCATACCACACATTTTGTGGCCACGCTGAAGCTGAACATTTCCCCCACTATTTCCACATTAAGCATCTAGCAGAAAGCTTAGGAATTTTATCCAGAAAGTGGTCTGTACATACTAACAATAAGAAACATGATCTGATGTATCTTGTATAATTGTACATTCCTCCTTATAAATTGTTGTATTATTGTTCCAGAGGAAATAGCCAAGTTGTCTATCTTAAGCCCTCTGTCTCTGTGTGATCAAGAGTGCCCCAGTTAATACATCATCCATTGCTGAAGGTTTATTTAAACAGAAAATTGTCTGATTTTCGAGAGCAGGAATGTGTACGTTTTTATTTATCATGCTGATTAAAATGATCTTCAGGCAAAAGCTGGTTAAATGGTAGTGCAAAACCATTATACTAGGGAAACAAATATCTCTCACTGTTCGTAGTTCAGCTTAATTTCTGCCTCCGAGTGTGCACTCTTGTAGAGTGGATAATTGCAGGAGCCGACCTGTACTGTATCATTATCGGATTCCAACACACTAGACCAAAAGTTCCATCCAGTGTATCTTTTTCGTATAGAGCAATATAGTACCTACAACAGGCCATTCAGCCCCACAGGTCTATTCTGATGTTTGTGCTCCAAATGAGCCTCCACATAACCCTCTTTGTTGAATTCGATCAGTATAACTGATTTCCATTGTCATTCATGTGTATACCTAGCTTTTCCTTAAATGCATCAATGCTATTCACCTTAACTGTACATAAGATCCAAATTCGAATAGAATGTCACTGCCTTCAAGACCAGTGACCTATCAGTTACAATGGTATGTATTACTGCCTTTTTATTGAACAGAGTAATGTTTTTGTCCAATTCAGATTTATTTATGTTCTTCTCCAGACTTTTACGATCACTATTCAATTTGAATTCTGAAGCTGTGATTTATCTGTTATAAATACATATTTTTGTCAGAAATGCAAGTAATTTGTCATGATCCCTAACATTACCCGACACTCCTGAACCAGATCTGTAGAACAAATGAATTATTGAGAGTATTAACTGGAGAAACCCATTACAACCAGAAATCACACATAGACAAAGAATTTATTGTGCAGAAGGAGGCCATTCGGCCCATTGAAAGGGCACCCCACTTAAGCCCACACCTCTGCCCCATACCCATAACCCAACAAGCCCACCCAACTCTTTGGACACTAAGGGCAATTTAGCATGGCTAATCTACCTAACCTGCACGTCTTTGGACAGTGGGAGGAAACCGGAGCACCCGTAGGAAATCCACGCAGACACGGGGAGAATGTACAGACTCCGCACAGACAGTGATCTAAGCCGGAATCGAACCTGGGACCCTGGAGCTGTGAAACAACAGTGCTAACCACTGTGCTTCCGTGCCACAGGACCAGTCAAGTAAATGGGGTAACATCAGTGAACATAAAAAAAGAAATGGACTTCTCATCAGTCTATTCTACAAATACACAGTTTGAGCTATATACTTAAAGGAGATTTGCAAAGTAAGGATTGGACAATTTTACATCCTCTAATTTTTCAGTTATGTCCAGACAAGCCTACAGGATTACGGCATTAGTAACCTTTCCAACATTACCCATGTGGACAGTTTGGGGGTGAATTTCCATAGAGGTTCTCCCCCCTGTGCAATATTGGTCGAAGACTTGCAGAAATACTGGAAAGATACAATAAATACATGCAACTCTGCTTTTCCAAAGTTTCTGTGGCTCTTTCGCAAAGATTTGAGGTAGGTGAGCAGGGGAATCGTCACTGAAATTCAGCCAATTATTTAGTCATGGACACCAGCTCAGCGGAGTTTGATTTTTGTTCTTGCTCAAAGGCCTAAAAATTGGATTGCTCTGAAAGTCATGCTGGAGAAGCATGATGAGGGATATAACAGGGCCACAGAAAACTGGCCCACCGTCTGTGGGATCTGTTATGGCCCTCATTGCAGACGGATTGTCTTAGTGGGTGTTAGGAAGACAACGGTAGTTTCAAGGGATTTTTTTTATTGGTAAACATTAAAACTGAGGTATCATTTTGAAGTGGATTTAATTTAATGTTTTTGTGCCTGGAAATGTAAAACCTTTATTTACTATAATTAGATTCATGCTGGACAAAGGTGTTTGTATGTGTAGGGGTTGCTGAACTATCATTCTTTGTACTTAGAGAAAGTTACAGCGTAAAGAGTAAATAATAATAATAATCTTTATTAGTGTCACAAGTAGGCTTACATTAACAATGCAGTAAAGTTACTGTGTAAAGCTCCTAGTCACCACATTCCAGCGCCTGTTCGGGTACACTGAGGGAAAATTCAGAATGTCTAATTCACCTAACAAGCACATCTTTCAGGACTGTGGGAGGAAACCGGAACATGCGGAAGAACCCACGCAGGCACGGGGGAAACGTGCAGACTCCGCACAGACAGTGACCCAAGCCGGGAATCGAACCTGGGTCCCTGGCGCGGTGAAGCAACAGTGCTAACCACTATGCTACCGTGCTGCCCATAAATAAACTAGCGATGGTTTCATAGCAACCTGGGGGCTTTGTGAAGTAGAAAAACATTTAAATTTTAGCTGGACATAATGAAGTTGAAGAAGGGTACCAGGGAGTGAACATCAAGTTAAGAGGTCCTCTTACCTCGAACAAAAATCAATTGAAACAGACTGAATTTAGTTGATTCATTAGATGCATCCCCAATTGTAAACAGTACAATGGAAGACCTTTGTCCCAATCCTCTGGATAATCCTGACTGTAGGCACTCAACGTGGTCTTCGAAGTTTTATGCCACCGTTCAAACACTCCCTGCGATTCTAGATGACATGTGGTTGATTTAAATCGCTTTACCACTGAGCTATCCAAAACTTTCCCTGAAAAGCCTCTGCATAAATTGTTGATATGGTGGATTAATTTTGATAGTCCGTATCTGTGAAATCATTGGTAAACTCCTTTACAACCCTCTCAGCTGTAATATTTCATGGAATGGCTTGTGGACATCTAGTAGACACATCCATTATAGTAACAAATACTGATTCCCACTTTTCATCTTAGGAACGGGTCACACGCAATCAACTAGGATGCTTGTAAAAAGTTCCTGAAATGGCAGAATCAGTATTAAGGGTACGGGTTTGATTACCATTTTAGGTTTTCCTATCCCTTGACACGTGTGACATTTACGACACAATTCAACTACATTCTGATGCACTCTAGGCCAATAAAAATGTTTTTGTATTTTGCCTGAGTTTTCTTTATTCTAAATGCCCCCCAACTTTATGGAACTTCATACACTAGCTACAAAACCTCCTTTCTGTAACCCACCATTACAGGAACCCCAAGATCAGCCGGGAATCGCAGGAGCAGTGTCCGGAGGGAGGAGCCTAGCGACCGGTCTGTGTTTAAATTGAGCACCAGGTGAACCTTCAGCTGATGTAAGACTTTCAAAAGAGAGAGCGGCTCCCAATAGGTTCTCTATAAATCAGATGACTCCTGTCCTTAACCCATTCATTCCTCGGCTCGCCAGAGTAGATTCTGAGCTACGTTTTGTAAGGTAAGAGCTTTATTTATTTTTCTTCTCACACTTAGTAGAGGGTAACAAGCTAGATTTCATATTTTATACCAACCTGTACTAACCAGGAGGCACATTCATTTTTGGGGCCCTATTCGTGAAAGCAGTAGCAGTAAATTTTTATTAAGGGCCTAACAACCAGTTTTTTGTTTTAATCTAACCAACAGAGGGAGACAGATGTTAATTGGCAGGGTTGTGTGTTACTCCTGCATGATGTGGGGTATCATGGACATTTCGAGTGTCCCTGAGGATGACATCTGTGGGAAGTATATTCAGTTACAGAAGTTCACTGAATGCATGGATCGGTTAGAACAGCAGCTGGAAGCACCGAGGAGCACACAATTAGCTGAAATTGTTACAGATAATAGCTACAGAGCTACAAGGTACAGGAAGATAAATGGCTGACCCCTATCTAACAAGTATGCCATCTTGGGTACTGATGATGGGGAAGGTTCATCAGGGGACAGCAGCAGCAGTGGCCAGAACGAAGGTACCATGGCTAACCCAGCAGCACAGACCTAGTTCAAAGCATAGAAAAGCAATAGTGGTAGGTGATTCAGAAGTCAGGGCTACAGATAGATGCTTCTGTGGCTGTGAAAGGGATTCCAGGATGGTAGTTTGCCTCCCTGGTGGCAGGGTCCTGGGTGTCTCCGAGCGAGTGCAAAGCATCCTAAAACGGGAGGGACTCAGAGATAGGTCATTGTTCACATTAGCACGAATGACAAAGGTAGAAAGAGTAGCGAGGTCTTGCAGTGGCAATTTAGGGAGTTAGGTAGAAGATTAAAAAGCAGGACCACTAATCTCAGGATTACTCCCCGTGCCATCTGCTAGCGAGGCAAGGAACAGAGAGGTAATTCAGCTGAAAATGTGGCTAAAGAACTGGTGCAGGCTGGGGGAGGTCAAACTCAGTGGGCCTGAAGATTTGGAGTGCATCTGCTTCAATGCAGGGAGTATAACAGGTTAGACAGATGAAATTAGAGCCTTGATTCATGCGCGGAACTTGGATGCGGTTGGGGAAACGGAGACTTGGTTAAAAAAGGGACAGCATTGGCAGCTAAATATTCCGGGATATGGGTGTTTTAGGTGTATCCATCTAAGATGGACACTGGGCTACAAAATGGAGAACTGCTAAGACTGCAGGAAAAAACAGTCTTAGTGAGGACAAACAGCTTGCAGAAGACTGTTTTGCATTCTGCACATACAGAAACCAGTTTCTGGCCAGGTGCAGAGTTTCAGCCAAAGGTGCAAATGGGAAACAGATCTGCATAGTAATGAGGTGATCCAGATCCAGACCCCGGACAATAGAAACATTTAAGTATCAATGGATACTTTTCCATAGACGCCCAGACAGAATGGCGCCAAAGCAACCAACACAAAGAGCCATAGGGACCGCCCCACCCATCGAGGAACGACCCTCAGATTGGGGAGTTTGAAAGATATCGATTGGGAGAGACCCAATCGATACCTAGCAGGTGAAAGAACCCACCCCAAGGGGCACGGACTTCTAGGACCTATAAAGAGAAGGTCAAGCACATGACTCGGTCTGTTGCTTCCAGACTCCGGCCTAGGCTGTTGCATCCTGACTCCGAACCCAGCCTCCAGATCCTGTCTTTCATCACCGGCCGTTGAGCATCAGCCATCTTTCAGTAAGTGCCAAAACAACGATCGCTACGTGACCCAGGCATTGCTTATACTCTTACCGACTATTAGTGAACAGAAGGTGCAGTCCAGAAAGGAACAAAGGCCTTGTCCCCTGACCTTGCTGGTTCCTACTTAGATAAGTATTTAGTCGTTTAATAGTAGCAATAAGTATTAGTCTTTTAGCGTGTGCATGAGTATTTATTATATCCGTTATAATAAACACTAATTGTTTAGACTTACTGATCGGTGTTAAGACTTATTGCTTTGAACCTGACCTTGATAACTTGTGACGGTGTCTCTAACGGCACCTGGCGACTCCTGAGCATAGATACAGATACAGAGCCAAACCAGTGTTAAGCACATGTCCTTTAAATGGAGGCGTGTTAATCACACTAACAGTAGAACGAGCAACATAGGCGAGACAGAGGGGAAGTTAAAAGAGGTGGGGGAGTTGTATACTGGTTAGAGAACATATTACAGCTGTACAGAGGGAGGACACTTTGGAAAAATCAAGTAACAAGACACTGTGGGTAGAACTGTGGGAAGGGGGCAGTCAATATGATGGGGGTGTACTACAGGCCTCCCAACAGCCCACGGGAAGTTGAAGAACAGATATGTAAGCAGATTCGGGATAGATGTAGAAATAATAGCTTTGTTGTAGTGGAGGGATTTAATTTTCCTCATATTGACTGGAAATCCCTCAGGACTGATCTGGATGGTGAGGAACTTGTTAAGTGTGTCCAGAAAGATTTTTTGGAACAATATGTGGATAGTCTGACTGGAGAGGGGGCTATACTGGACCTAGTACTGGGGAACAAGCCCGGCTAAAGTTGCAATGGGGGAACATGTGGCGAACAGTGACCACAATTCCGTAAGCTTTTGGATACTCATAGAAAAGAATGAATGTTGTCCGAGGGTTAAGGTGCTAAATTGAGGGAAGGCTACAACCAGATCAGGCAGGATTTAGAGGCTGTTGTTTGGGAGAGGCTGTTTGAGGGTAACTCCACATTTAGAACATAGAACATACAGTGCAGAAGGAGGCCATTTGGCCCATCGAGTCTGTACCGATCCACTTTAGCCCTCACTTCCACCATATCCCCGTAACCCAATAACCCCTCCTGATCTCTTTGGACACTAAAGACAATTTATCATGGCCAATTCACCTAACCTGCACGTCTTCAGACTGTGGGAGGAAACCGGAGCACCCGGAGGAAACCCACACAGACACGGGGCGAACGTGCAGACTCCGCACAGACAGTGACCCAGCGGGGAATTGGACCTGGAACCCTGGCGCTGTGAAGCCACAGTGCTAACTACTGTGCTACCGTGCTGCCTGTGAGGGCATGGCATGTGAGAGTCTTTTCAGAAGCAGTTGATGGGAGTGCAGGGCAGGCATGTGCTGATGAAAACAAAAGACAGGAAAGGCAGGATTCAGGAACCGTGGATGACCAGGGAAATTGCGAGTCAAGACAAAAAGAAAAAGGATGCATACATGAGGTTGAGGCGATTAAAAACAGATGAAACACTTGAAGAATACAGGGGCAGTAGAAAAAAGCTCAAACAGGGAGTTAGGAGGGCAAAAAGGGGTCATGAAATGCCCTTGGCAGACAGGATTAAAGAGAATCCCTAGGCATTTTATATGTATATTAGGAACAAGAGGGTAAGCTCGAGAAAGAGTTGGTCCACTCAAGGACAAAGGAGGGAAATGATGCTTAGAACCAAAGGAAGTAAGTGAGATCCTTAATGAGTACTTCGCATTGGTATTCACAAAGGAGAGGGATTTGTTGATCTCTATATCTTGTCATTTCCTCTCTCTCTTCATCCTTCTAGGCTCTTTCTTCTTCCTTTTCTCTTGCCATTGCTTCTCTCTGTTTTTCCTTTGCTTCCGCCATTGCCTCTATCTCTTTTTATTTCTCTGCCCTCTCTTTTTCCATTGCTTCTTCCATTGCCTCTCTTTTTATTTCACTTCTGATTCCAGCGGAGTCATTTTTTCAGCATGTTGTAATAGTTTAATTTGTAGCTGGATCTTAGCTAATTCCAATGATCCTTGCCGCAAGTCATATTATAGGAGGGATGCCATAGCACTGGATAGGGTGCAGAGGAGATTTACCAGGATGTTGATTGAGCTGGAGAGTTTTAGTTTTGAAAAGAGATTGAACAGACTGGGGTTGTTTTCCTTGGAGCAGAGCAGACTGAGTGGGACATGATTGAGGTGTATAAAAATATGGGGGCATACATAGAGAAGACAGGAATAAACCTTTCCCCTTGGTGGAGGGATCAATGACAAGGGGTAATAGATTTGACATAAGGGGGTTTAGAGGGGATGTGTGGATTAAACCTTTTCACCCAGAGGGTGGTGGGAGTCTTGTGCTCATTGCCTAAAAGGGTGGTGGAGGTTGTGACCCTTGCAGCATTTAAGAATATTTAGACACCAAGGCATACAAGGCTGGAAAATGGGATGAGAATAGTTAGATGGTTGTTTCTGACCGGCACAGACATGATGAGCTACACAGCCTTTTTTGTGCTGTAGACCTGCTTCACTGGCAGTATCAGCATTTATTATCCATCGCTAAAAACTGATTGGCTTACTGGGCAATTTCAGAAGCCAATAAAGAGTGAACACATTGTGGTAGTCACCACTGTTGTATTATGTATACTGCATACGAGGGTATTACGGTAAGGCCCCTGTACTACAGGTACGGGGGTAGATCACTGCCTACTGGCTCCACCCAGTAGGCGGAGTATAAATGTGTGGGCTCTCTGAGCTGCAGCCATTTCGGCAGCAACTGCGGGAGGTTCCACATCTCTGCGTAATAAAGCCTCGAATACTCTCTGCTCTCGTCTTGTCGTAAATGATAGTGCATCACACATTAACACATGTGTCAAGAATCTTCTGTCGAGCAGGCTGGGTAAGGGCAGCAGATTTCCTTCCCCAAAGGGCATTGGTCAATCAGAGTTTTTTAAAATAACAAACCAGTAGATGTATTGTCACAATTACTGAGACTAGTTTTACATTCCAGGTCTATTTAATTCGCTGAGTATGAATTCCCACAGCAGCTGTGATGGGATTTGAGTTAAACTGGGCCTCTGGATTACTACACTATTAAAAAGACCAGTCCACTTCCATATATCCCATTGAGAATGGTGAAAGGGACATGTAGCTGAAAATTATATGTTGAGCTTATTACTCATATCAGTGATCCTTGATGCTTTGGTACCAGGTGGAGGATGTGACATGAAAGAAAATTTCTTCTGCCTTCGAAGGGACAAAATAGCATTGTGATCGAAAGCTTTTGGATATACTGTCCTGGAACAAAACCATTAAAACAATTGTAACTACATGCTCCAATTTAAAGTAAAATCATTGAAATGACATGCCCTATTTGTCAGAATCATTGATCAGATGGCCTTCTATGCAGAGGGAGAAATGAAAATTAAATAAGACATTTATGAAAGCATGAAACAAATGCTGTAAAACCCATTAGCAACAAAATACTTGAATATTGGTCTGTTACCAAGCATGCTCAGAATGTGCTCTTTGAATCCTAGGGTTAATTGCCAATCTCTCTTCATGGAACAGACTGGTTTATTGGATGCCAGATGTATCATCTGTTACTTGCACTCATCACTAAGCTGTAAGTTAGTCATCGGGACATTTGCTGCTTCCATGAACTAATGTGATGGGCAGCAGACAGTATAAAATGACATTCAGCAAGGACAGGGATGTATAATAAACACATTAAGAGAAATCTACTTTGTCCTGGTCTGAATTAAGTTATGCTTGCATCCCTCTGTCTTTGCTAGGTGTCAACATTTAGTTCTATATAACTGAAGGAAAAAACTAATTTTTTTAGCGGACCTCAAATGCCTAACCTGTGCCCCTGTAACGCCAGATACAGCAGACTTTGGGCATGATTCAGAGGCCACATTGGACTAGGTGTGAATCCAGGCGCAACAAGTGAATTGCACAGGAGCCCAAAATTAGGCTCCGCGCTTTGACTGATCGTGATGGGCGAGATCCAGATCTGCATCTTTAAATGAGTATTCACCCAGTGATCGAGATTCAACCGCCATGTTTGGGAGACCTCACAATGGCACCGTTTAGTCCACAAACGTCAACCAGTCATAATGGCACCTGGGGGAGTTCTCCAGGCCATTGGAGACCACTGGGTGGTCAGAGACAGGTTAGAGTGGCAACCTGGCACTGCCCCTGCACCTGCATACTGCCAGCCTGGTGGTACCACCTTGGCACTGCCAGGGTGTGGAAGGGAAATTAATGAGTTGCCAACTTAGAAGCATGCTGAGAAATGCTTGACTATAGTTCAACACTGCTTTTGAATGAAAATACGTAGGTCAGGTAACATAAATGAAATACTGCTTAATATTCTGGTCTCGGCCTTATTTTGAATACACATTGTCCTCCAAAAGATAACAAAATGTGTACTCCAGTTGTTTTTAGCCAAGGGCAAGAACATGCGTACTACGTATTTCACCGTACATACTTTCCAAGGTCTATTTAATATAAACATGCCTGTTTACTTCAAGCTGTCATTTCAGACTATAAAGATATGCTTCCTTCAATCAAGTCTCAAGAGTGCACTGCAATGGCTTTGCAACTGGAACACTCTCTCCGCAAATATATTTGTGTAAATAAATTTCCTTAAATCGAACCTCGAAGAATTTGTCTTTATTATAATTTCCACGACAAATTGGTATAGTCGTTGCAGTTTTCCTAATTTAATGGGACGTGAACCCCGAAAGGACTCTATAACTAGGACTCTCTCAGCTGAAAGGGAGGGAGCCATAGTGCGACCCCAGCTGAAAGGGGGGTCTGCTGCTCGGCAGCCTTAATTACTGGCCACTAACTCATGCTAGAATGAGTTATCTTAATTAATAAATTAACGATAGATGCATGGGAAGAAAAAAGGTTCCTTAGAGACTAAAATTTTAAAAAAGACTTCGAGGTTCGTGACAGGATAAACACCGGTGTGCGCTCCCTGTAGTATTTGTAAATGATTTCTGCGGTTGTTGTTATTGTTATATGTATGGTCTAAAGTATTTTGCAGAAGGAACGATGAGCAATAAACCTGCCACCCCCCACAGGTCATCCTGAAGCCTCAGTAAAGACATCCCGAGCGAGAAAGTAGGTGAACTCCTTAAAGAGGACAGATAAGGGAGTCAAAATGAGTAAGAAAATGAAAAGAAACAATCGTAAAGCAACGGAATGAGGTAGGAAAACCTATATGTCCCACATAGGAATCTAATGAAGCTGACCCCCTCTCCAAGTAAAAGTAAATAGAAGATTAAGGTAAAAGCGGAACAGATGGGTTCCTGTAGAAAAAGGGAATTCAGATTTGTCTGTCGCCGTGAGATATTTGTGTGAGCTGTGAGAATCTGTGTGTTTTGGTCAACCAATTAATTTTAGTCAAAGTATGAAGTGCTAAGTCGGTTGTATTTTTTATCGGCTGTCATTGTGAGTCAGAGATTATAATTTAAGTGATTTTTGTTGAGATTTCTCTAATGAACTTAAACATATGGAAATTAAAATCAGTTTAAAAGAAAGAAAGTGACGTTACGAATAAAAGTAATTGAATATGAATAAGTTTTTAGATTACGTGAAAAGACGCAAATGGCATCATTCCAAGTTCTCCGCTCCTTAGGTTCTGCAGGAAACATTAACCATTTCAGCAGACAGTTGACCTTTTCTGAATTGACAAAGAAAAATATACATCTCTAAGAATAGCTAATGCTTATAAAATCAATCATTGGAAATTGACTTAAATGTGTGGTATTTATAGCCCCCTCCCAGGGGATGTTTTGCTGCTTCTAAAATACACTTATGCTGCATTTTGGCCAGCTTTGAAGGATGGGATTACAGTCCCACTTTTTCACCAATGGGTCAGCAAACCGACCAAATGATATGACCCTCCTGGCCGGCTATGCAATAGTAACTCCATTCAAGATAGTGGAAGCTTTTGCTCTGCCTTCGGGAATGTCTGCTCAAGCGGCCGAATAGTTTTCCCTTACTAAAGCATATATTCTAGCTAAAAATAAAACAGTCAATATTTATACTGATTCCGATCCGCTTTTGGGGTAGTACATGGTTTTGGCCAATTATGGAAAAACAGGGGATCATAACTTCCTCAGGCCAATCTATTAAACATGCTAAATTGGTTTTAAATTTACTAGATGCTGTTCAGCGGCCCAGCAAGATAGACGTTTTAAAGTGTGAAGCGCATACTACCGCAGACAATGAAGTCTCATGCGGCAATAGATTTGCTGATAAAATAGCAAAGGAATTGGCTCTCAAACAGCAGCCACAACCACAAGCTGCTGCAGTAGAACTTCCGTCCACCATAACAGAACCAAAGTTAAAACAGGCACAGGAGCAAGCCTCCCTACAGGAGCATCGTCTTTGGCTAAAAGTTGGTTGCTATCAAGACAATCAGCAAATCTGGATCCACCCAGATAGCTGCACATCTTGCCCATGGGCAGGCTTATGTGGGCAAAGGAGGAATGACACATGCCATATGTCAGCAATTGTATGCTCGAGGTATTACAATAACAATTGAAAAAGTAGCCCGCACATGTATGATTTGTCAAAAGAATAATTGGTGATAGTGGACATGTTTTCACAGTGGGTAGAGGCTTTTCCAACCAAAAGAGATGATGCTAGAACAGTGGTAAATATTCTGTTAAAGGAAATAATACCTAGGTTTGGGATACAAATGGGTATTAACAGTGACAGGGGAACTCAGTTCACTAGCAAATTGACCAAAGCCCCAACAGAAGCCATGGGATTTGATTGGAAATTGCATATACCATATCAGCCACAATTCTCAGGAATCGTGGGAAGGGCGGATGGAATAATTAAAACTGCAGCTAAAGTGTGTCAACAAAATGGGCTGCAAGGAATGGTGGGGGCATAGTAATGTATGCCCTGAGAAATCAGAGAAATCGTAATACGGGTTTAACCCCTGTATGAGATATTAATGGCATGTGCCTGACAACTGGAACTAAACCCCCAATGACCCCAGCAGCAGTAGCCTTAATATGGGCAGATGAGGCATCACTAAAACATGCCCAGGCCATGTGTGAAACTGCTGAAAAAAAAACATGAAAAGGTGCGATAGGCTTAGATGCATCCAAAAGAGGGAAACACAGACCCTTTAAACCTGGAGATCAAGTATATGTGGAAGCACTAAACAAAGATTAATTTTCTCCTAGGTGGAATGGACCCTACCAAGTGCTGTTAACAACCCAAACAACCGTTAAAGTAAAAGAAAAGCCAGATGGGATCCACGCAATTCGGTGTAAACTACATCATACAGAAACTTTGGGAGTACTAGCGAAATGCTGACCTGAAGAGAATGACAGCGCTATTGTTCTTATGTATTATCATATTAATCCAACATCATGTAGAGGGTAAGCTGCATACTAATACCTTAATATACATGTCTCACTCATACGCAGAGAGGGTAAATAAATTCAGTTGTTGGGTTTGTACACAAATTCCCAGATGTTTGGGAGAACGGCTTCCCTGTGTGGCCTATCCCATTCACCAGTAAAGAGATAGAAGAAGGGGCTCTAAGACAAAATAGTACAGGATGTGGTGAAGATACACAGAATATGTTAGATTGGAGATTAGATGGATATGACATGAATAGGTTTGAGGAATGATGGGGGCCTAGGTTTAAACCACCCTGGTTGATCCTTCCCAATTATACTGGAGTCACAAAAGGAATTATATGCTTTAAGAATCATAAAACATATGGGACCCACTCAGTAGGCACGAGTCAGTGCGATCAGACCTTGAATTGGCAACCCCCTATATTCCACCTTACAGCTAAAGGACTATTCATCTTTGATTGGTCAGGAGTTGAAAACCGAACTAGTGGAGGCTCCTGGGAAGGGTATCCGATTAGGACTAATGATGACTGATCGGAAAGGAAACCTGACCGCATATAACGGCACGTATTTTATCTTTGGACGTAAGACGTACCCGTGGTTACCAGAATATTGGGAATGCTTCTGCTATTTGGGATATGTAGTCCCTTATGTGCATCACATTCAGCAATTGCAGGACCATCCCCATCACACGACGACAGAAAGTATGATGACATGGGCACAAATGCTGGGAAT
Source organism: Scyliorhinus canicula (assembly GCF_902713615.1). NCBI lineage: Eukaryota > Metazoa > Chordata > Chondrichthyes > Carcharhiniformes > Scyliorhinidae > Scyliorhinus > Scyliorhinus canicula. The sequence continues at coordinate 116,000,819 of NC_052151.1, forward strand.
AATGGTACCACCATTAGGAATAGCCACTAATGCATACGAACTACGCGAACTACGAGACATTCTTGAGCATGTAGCTAATGACACTGCAGAAGCTATTAACCAGATAGAAACTGAGAAGGTTGCTATAAGAGCGGTTGCCCTGCAGAATAGAATGGCTCCTGATTTCTTGTTAGCTGAAAAGGGAGGCACTTGTTCCCTGATTGGAAGTGACTGTTGCACATACATCCCTGATAACTCAGAAAAAATTTATAATCTGGTGGATCACATTCGTAGAGAGGTGGCAAGATTACATGAAAATGAGGGATGGGACTTTGGCTTTGGGTGGTTAGGATCGTCAGGACAGAGGATTGTGTTCTGGATTATAATCGCCATTGTAATCTTGATTGTCGTACGGTTACTGTTTTAATGTTGTGCAAGGTATTTTTATTGCACGGACACGGGGACAGCCCTAGCCACCTTGCCTTCTTGCTGCCAGGCTCAAAACACGCAGGGAACTGTCATACGTCCGTTCCCCTTACATTATAACCCACCCTACACAATAGTTTACTAAAAGGTGTTGATCAAAAGATCAACAAGGAGGGAATTGTGGAAGGCAAATTAATGAGTTACCAACTTAGAAGCATGCTGGGAAATGCTTGACTATAACTCAACACTGCTTTGAATGAAAATAAATAGGTCAGGTAACATAAATGAAATACTGCTTAATATTTTGGTCTCGGCCTTATTTTGAAAACACATTGTCCTCCGAAAGATAACAAAATGTGTACGAGAGTTGTTTTTAGCCGAGGGCAAGAACATACGTACTACGTATTTCATCGTACGTACATTCCAAGGTCTATTTAATATAAACATGCCTGTTTACTTCAAGCTGTTATTTCAGACTATAAAGATATGCTTCCTTCAATCAAATCTCAGAGTGCAGTGCAATGGCTTTGCAACTGGAACACTCTCTCCGCAAATATATTTGTGTAAATAAATTTCCTTAAATCGAACCTCGAGGAATTTGTCTTTATTATAATTTCCATGACACAGGGTGTTAGGATGGCAGTGCCAGGGGCTAGGCCCTGAAAAAGAGGGGAGCTTGCCATTTAGAGGGAAGGTGTGGGGAGTTCCTGGGGACCTCCTCCAGATTGTAGGGGTGGGAAGAGAGATTGGGACAGCTGGTTAAAATGGTTCCCCGATCTGCGAGGAGCCTTTCCAGTTGGTGGGCTTCAGCTTACCAGCAGGAAATCCCTCTAATTGTGGCCTCAGCGGAGAGAATATCCCCAAAGCCAAAGAATAGCAAAGTGCCATTGAATTGCATGGCCGCTGAATCGCGTTCTTTATGTCAAATTCCAAACAGTTGTCAAGATGATGGAGTTAAAACCACTGAATTATGCACGGATGTATTATCATACATTAAAAAGACCTGAGTTTATATTTTTAAATGGACAGAAACCCCAAATACGGCTGAGAATGTACAGTCAGCCACATGAATGGTTGGCAGAGTGATTCTCTAAGAGAAAATAGAACCGACAGGGGCTAGATTCTCCAAAAATGGGGCTATGTCCCCACGCCGGTGTAAGAACACTGGCGTTTCATGCCAGACTTCCAATAAATTTTTTACATCTATTCACCTGCTTTGAAGGGGCTGGCAGGGCCCCGGAGAGCTTCTCCCAGCTTCAGCTGCATGAACAGGCCCCTGCACTTCTGGTTGCCAAGTCCGCGCATGCGCACAAACGCGATGGCGGACTCAGCCGGCGGACCTGGACCAACAAAGAAGGTCCCAACGATCTTCCCCACACCGCTCAATCTATCCCGGCTGCTCATAAGGGCCCCCCGGTATTTGATCCCCCCCCCCCCCCCATCAGAGCAGCCGCCAAACACGATTTCGGCACGGGGTTACGGTGAATCCAGCCCAAGGTTCTTCAAAAAGCATGCAGAGACTGATCACCATCTCCAGTTAAAAACAAAGGGACATTATGGTCACCCCATCTAGAGAGATCCTGTAACTGATTGCCAGCTCTGGTAAAGATAAAGGGGCATAGTGGCCATCTCATCTCAAAGGATCCTGTGTGTACTGCCAAGTCAAACTAATGGATTCCGGTTTCCACTTGGAATATACGAAAGATCTGTCCCAATGTATTTCTGTCAGTCTGTGTGCTCCGTGAGGATAAGCAGCTGGTACTTTTTCCACATTGAAGGCTATGGTATGGTAACAGAAGCAGTGTCCCTCCACAGTGGCACAGAGATCCAGATTCAATTCCGGCCTTGGGTGACTGTGTGGAATTTACATTTTCTTCCAGTGTCTGCGTGGATTTCCTCCGGGTGCTTCAGTTTCCTCCCACAGTCCAAAGATGTACAGGCTAGATGAATTGGTCATGCCAAAATTACCCCTTAGTGTACAAAAATGTTCAAGGTAGGTGGGGTTACGGGTCTAGGTTGATAATGGGCCTAGCTAGGGTGCTCTTTTAGAGGGTCAATGCAGACTTGATGGACCAAATGCCCTCCTTTTGTACTGTAGGGATTCTATGGTTATAGCATAACCATTTTTTAAGCTATACCTCAAACCTCTCTCTCTCTCTCTGACTGTGGAAGTCAGCCTCAAGCAGCAAAAAGATCGCAGCTGGAAAAAAGAATTGGAGATTTCTCTGCCAAACCACAGAACACTGGAATCAAAGAATTAACCATTCACCTGCTGAAGTCAACTCTATCGGAACCTCGAAACTGACTATCCATCTACCAAAGTCAACTCCAGTGGAATCAATTTGTAAGGGCCACATGCTTCATCATTTACTCCTCACAAGGCAAGGACTGTTCCATATACCTTTTTATTTGCATTTACTTACTCTGGACATAATTCTCACTTCTAATCTGTGTGAATGTATATATATGTGCTTTACCATTTTTTCTCCTTGCCTGTTTAGTAGTTAATACGCTCACTCTATCATTAACTCCAGATGTTAAACTAGCACTTTTTTAAACATAACTATTGGGTCCAGAAAAGGTGACCATGGAAAATGGAACCTTGTTGGTTTAAATCTTGTTGCTATCAGTAGAGGGGGTTGAATAAGGAGGGAGCCAGTTCATCCTCCCTCAACCGGGTTTGTGACACTTTGTATCTCGGCCGAACAGTGATAAATCCGCGGTCTCACCCAGATCAACAAATTGGGCTTGTAACACAGTCCGTATTTCTAGTCTGAGGGCAGAGAAGATGAAATACAACTTCCAATATTTTCCTATAGGAGTGGGTGACGCAAGAGTGGAAGAATGAATAGGGTTCTGATTTCAACTTTTCACCGACTGGTAATTTACTTAAATTGAACTTTTGGTGTCACAAACACACTGGTGCTTTTGTAATTGGCAAACTGTACAATGGTGTATGTCATTGTGACTGGGGTGGATGTGACTGAGGAGCTTTCGTAAACAGCTAGTTTACTCTAAAATCTTGTAAAATCCTACCCTTCTTGCAGTATTGAATGCTTGAGGCCGGTTTAGCTCACTTGGCTAGACAAAGATGGAGACCAAGGCCAGCAGCTCGGGTTCAATTCCCGTACAGGCTGAGGTTGTTAATGAATGCCCCACATTCTCAACCTTGCCCCTCGCCTGAGGTGTGGTGATCCTCATGTTAAATCGCCACCAGTCAGCTCTCCACCTCAAAGGGGAAAGCAGCCGATGGTCATCTGGGACTATGGTGACTTTACCTTTACCTTATTGAATGAGACATATGAAAGCAAGGTAAAGACATATACCCTGTTTCCTCTCCTCCTCTTGGAGCTGGTGTGTGGAGAAATCATGTCTGCTGTAGATTTGTCAGCACAGAAACTGTAATCTGCTTTTGCATATACTCGGTCTGCAAGTAGAGCAGCCCTTTTAACCATAACCCTAGGAATGGCCTTTCCAGTGACTGTAACATGTAAGATGCTCTCTAGTTGTTGCAATCGACTCTGTTGCATTTGGTTTTGCATAATATAATAATTTTTGCATCCGGCATGTCCTGTGGAGTGGATCTTATCTTCTAACAGCGAAGGAGAAAGGCAAGACGGTCTGGCAATAGATGGAACATTCCTTGCTTAAGCAGTTTGGCTGGAATTCCATCCTTGCTGGGTGTCTTTCTGCTTGCCAAACAAGCAATGGCTTTTTCAAGCTCAAGTGATGCATGTTATTTCTCTCACTCAGCCATGACAGAACACTATGGGACAGCATCAAATGCAGACTGGGAAACATCTCCAAGAGTTTGGTGAAAACTGGCTATCCAAAAAAAACTCCGCTGTTTCATTAACTCCTTCCATAACAAAATGCACTGCACTATAGCATGACAGCACCACTCTCAAAAGTATCAGGATGAAGAGTGGAGTGAAACAGATCGGTGTCCTGATCCCCACTTTTTTGGTATTATCCGCTCCATGCTCTTAACTTTGGCTACCCTGTAGATATGGAAAGTATTTACCTGCCTACTAGGTCAAACAGCAAGCTGTATAATCGATCGCCATTGAAAGCAAAGACAAATGTCTTGCTTGATCAGAGAACTTCACTTTGCTGATGATGCTATGCCAGTCAGTCACACAAAATCTCAGTGACAAAAACTCATGGATTGTCTCTCCCATGTCTGTAACTTGTTCTCCCTGGCTATAAGTGACAAGAAAGCTATGGTCATGGAACAGGATGTTACATCCACCACAGATCACACTAAATAAAACCTCGCTGGAAGCAAATTATGTTACCTTGGGTCCATGGTGACAGAAAATCTGTCCCTTGATGAAGAACTCAATGCTCAATGAAGAGTACAGGAGAGCATGCCAGGAGCAGCATCAGGCTCACCTGAAAAAGATTAGGTGTCAACCTGGACAAGTACAATGCAGGACTACTTGCATGCCCAAAAGCAGCAGCAGCAAATGATGGACAAAGCTAAGAGATCTCACAACCAATGGATCAGATTCAAGCTCTGCAGTCCTGCCACATCCTGTTGTGAGTGCTGGTGGGTAATTAAACAACTAACCAGGGGAGAAGGAAGAAGCTTCATACATTTCCCCATCCTCAGTGATACGGGAGTGTGATGAATGCAGAAATTTCAGAAATATTGTGTTAAATGTAGTTTGTGCAGTAAGGGTTAAAAGCCTGGGTTAGTATGTGACTGCTGCAATCATGAAAAGCGGCTAGGTTTTTTTGGAGACATGTGCAATTAAAGCATCATAAAAGTAAGATCATAATTCATTCCAGCCATGGATATTATTTTTGAAGTTGGGTTAAAGGAATTTTGTTAAATTGTATTCCCTGTGGAGTAGATAATTAGAGACATGTAGCGGGATTCTCCCTTCTGGGGACTAAGTCCCCACACCAGCGGGACCCGGCACCGACCACTCTGGCGTCAGCAGCCCCAAACAAGCTGCGTGAGTTCACACATGCGCCGAAGGTCTGGCATGATCTTGCACATGCACAGAACTGCCCGTGTGGTTCCGAGCATGAGCAGACCGGCGTATTTTGGCGCATGCGCGGGGTGTTCTCTTCTCCCCGCCGGCCATGGCGGAGCCCTACAGGGTCCGGTGTGGAAGGAAGGAGTGCCCCCACAGCACAGGCCCATGAAGCAGTCGTGTCCATAAGCACCAAGACACAAACCACATTAATTCTTCAGCTGATAAGTGGAAAATAACACTCATGCTAAACAAGTGCCAGGCAATGACCACGTCCAACAAGAGAGAATCAAACTATCTCCCCTTGACAATCAATGATATTGCCGTCACTGAATCCCCCACTATCAAAACTGTGTGGGTTAACATTGATCAGAGACTGAATTGAGCCAGCTTGTAATTACTGTGGCTACAAGAACAGGTCAGAGGCTGGGAATTCTGCAATAAGTCGCCTCCTGACTCCCCAAGGCATGTTGACCATCTACAAGGCACAAGTCAGGAATGCAATGGAAGGGCAGCATGGTGGTGCAATGGTTAGCACGGGACTGCGGCGCTGAGGACCCGGGTTTGAATCCCAGCCCTGGGTCACTGTCCGTGTGGAGTTTGCACATTCTCACCGTGTCTGCGTGGGTTTCACCCCCATAACCCAAAGATGTGCAGGTAAGTGAATTGAACATTCTAAATTGCCGCTTAATTTGAATAATAATTGGGTATTCTAAATTTATTTTTAAAAATAATAGGAATGCGATGGAATCAGGGCCGGCCCAAGGCACCGGCAACTCGGGCAGTCGCCCGGGGCGCCACGTGCTAGGGGGCGCCAGAGACTCGGGTCCCGCGCATGCGCAGTTGGGCCGGTGCCAACCAGCGCATGCGCGGTGGCCGCCCTCCCCCAGGGCGGCCCCCTCCGCCCGCCCTCAGCCCCGCCCCCGCCGCCTCGGCCCCGCCCCCCCCCCCTCGGGGCCGCCGCCCCCCCCCTCGGGCCCGCCCCCCCTCGGCCCCCCCGCCCCTGCCCCCCCTCGGCCCCCCCGCCCCTGCCCCCCTCGGCCCCCCCCGCCCCCCCCTCGGCCCGCCCCCCCTCGGCTCCCCGGCCCCGCCCCCCCATACCCCACCCCCCCTACCCCCCGGCCCCGCCCCCCTACCCCCCGGCCCCGCCCCCCCACCCCCCCGGCCCCGCCCCCCCCCTGGAAGGGCACCGAAGTTCAGCTTGCCAGGGGCGCCAGCAACCCTAGGGCCGGCCCTGGATGGAATACTCTCCTCTTGCCTGGATGAGGGCAGCTCCAACAACACAAAAGAAGCTTGACACCAAAGGAGTACACTTGATTGGTACCCTATCTATCAGCATCCATTCCCTCCCAACAATGCACAGCAGCAGCAGTGTGTGCCATATACAAGATGCACTGCAGCAACTCACCAGAGATCCTTCAACAGCACCTCCTAAACATGAAAACTCTGCCACCTCAAAGGACAAGGGCATGGAAACACCACCACCTGAAAGTTCCCACACAAGCCACACTTCATCCTAACTTGGAACAATATTGCCATTCCTTAATGTCGCTTGCTCAAAATCCAGGAACTCTCTTCTTAACAGCTCTATCTATGGGTGTACATACATCACATGGACTGTAGTGGTTCAAGGAAACAACTCACAGGGCAGCGCGGTAGTAGCACTGCAGCCTCACGGCGCCGAGGTCCCAGGTTCGATCCCGGCTCTGGGTCACTGTCTGTGTGGAGTTTGCACATTCTCCCCGTGTCTGTGTGGGTTTCGCCCCCACAACCCAAAAGATGTGCAGAATAGGTGGATTGGCCACGCTAAATTGCCCCTTAATTGGAAAAAATGAATTGGGTACTCTAAATTTATCAAAAAAAAGGAAACAACTCACCATTACCTGCCAAGGACAATTAGGGATAAATGCTGGCCTAGCCCACATCCTGTGAACTAATAAAATAAAAAGACACATAGAGAAAGTAGCTAAGGCTTTTAGCAAAATATGCACGGAATTCTGTTATTGTTGGGATGCCTTAGAAAGCATTCAGTTTTCTCTGGAGACAAAGATCTTTCTTTAAAAGTACTTTTATTTACAAAACTAGCTATATACTAAATTACAGAAGTTCAGGACAGAGCTCCTGCTCCTCTCTTAGGATCTTCTCACTCATCTCTTTCTGTGTGACATCATTTTGACATCATTCCTTACGCATACGCTCAGTCGCTATTAGTAGAGATAGAACATAGAACATAGAACACTACAGCGCAGTACGGGCCCTTCGGCCCTCGATGTTGCGCCGACCTGTGAAACCATCTGAAGCCTATCTGACCTACACTATTCCATTTTCATCCATATGTCTATCCAGTGACCACTTAAATGCCCTTAAAGTTGGTGAGTCTACTACTGTTGCAGGCAGGGCGTTCCACACCCCTACTACTCTCTGAGTAAAGAAACTGCCTCTGACATCTGTCCTATATCTATCACCCCTCAATTTAAAGCTATGTCCCCTCGTGTTGGTCATCACCATCCGAGGAAAAACTCTCACTGTCCACCCTATCTAACCCTCTGACTATCTTATATGTCTCTATTAAGTCACCTCTCAGCCTTCTCCTCTCTAACGAAAACAACCTCAATTCCCTGAGCCTTTCCTCGTAAGACCTTCCCTCCATACCAGGCAACATCCTAGTAAATCTCCTCTGAACCCTTTCCAAAGCTTCCACATCCTTCCTATAATGTGGTGACCAGAACTGCACGCAGTACTCCAGGAGCGGCCGCACCAGAGTTATGTACAGCTGCAGCATGACCCTGTGGTTCCGAAACTCAATCCCCCTGCTGATAAAGGCTAGCACACCATATGCCTTCTTAACAGCCCTATTAACCTGGGTGGCAACTTTCAGGGATTTATGTACCTGGATGCCGAGATCTCTCTGTTCATCTACACTACCAAGAATCTTGCCATTAGCCCAGTACTCTGCATTCCTGTTACTCCTTCCAAAGTGAACCACCTCACACTTTTCCGCATTAAACTCCATCTGCCACCTCTCAGCCCAGCTCTGCAGCTTATCTATGTCCTAGATGTATTAGAGATAACCCGTTATTCTACATCAAGCCGACTCGGAGGACCAAAATATTGGTTTATGAAGCAGCGATCACTCTCTGGCAGGACTTTTGACTTGGGATGATATTGTGAGCCATTGAAAATGAGGAGAGAGGTATAAAGTCTGGGGCGGGGATGGTTTCCCTTCATCTATTTAGACGAGTGAAGAAAAAAAAGTGAAGGAGCACTATTTCTTCAGCAGCTTTCATTACTTCAGGGTGTCTCAGAATACCTCACCATTTTCTGAAGTGCAAGAATGTGGAAAATATGTCGGATTGCCAATTTGCACGCAGCAAGCTGCCATAGAGAGCAATGGTCGATCTTTCACAACCACCTGAGAGGGTGGGCATGGTCTCAGATTAACGTCTCACCTGAACACTCGCACCACACACAGTTCAGCATTCTCGTAGGACTGCACTGGGACTGTAAGCCCACGTGCTCAACTCCCTGAAGTGGGACTTGGAATGCATAACCTACTGCCCTCCAGAGAGCTGACTGCTCCAATGTGGTAGACGTTCATGCCATCAAGGGTGCATCTGTCTATATTCTATAGCAGCAGCTTTGCAATTCCTGGCTGGAGTGGCGTAACTCAGGCTAGTGGCCGGCATAGTGAGGGAGCAGGGTGCTGGGGGCCTCAAAGAAAGTATGGCCATTCCCTTTGTAGGGGAATTCTTTTTAAAATACAGTCTTTAATTTTGTAGAGATCTGGTCATATTTTACATCAACTGCTGGGTCATAATTGGTACACACCCAATGCCAAACCTAAGTATCTGTATCTTGGGTCATAACGAAGGCCTGAGTCATGGGAAGTCTGAAGCCTAGAGAGCTCCTACACTCAACTCAACCTCCCCCTGCCACCGCCCCATATAATTAAAGTGGCAATATGCCAAATGGTCATGGATTTTCAAGACCAACATCTTCTGTAAACGTCAATGTTCCGCATAGTTCATGCATACTGATGATCTATTTTATGAGAACTTTGACACAGATTTAGAGGTGAGCCAGGAGAGAAAGCTAGTGCAATCAAAAGGAAATCGGGCAAAACTCAGGAATATGACAGCAGCAAAATCACAACTAAAATGAAAATGCTTGTGCTCTGGGCGCCTTTTGTCCTGCCCTGGGAAACAAACATAACGCCTGTCCTTTTTACCAGTGCAAAGAGCACACAATTGGACAGGCAACATAAAATCTCGGTCAATAGCCTTTATAGGGTCTTAATTGGCCTTTCAACTGTTGGTGGGCACGGTTCTGACTCCCACGCACCCCACTGACCTCAATATTGTATGCATATATGATGACATTGGGACGCATGGATGCAAGGCCCCCCCCCCAGGCCGAACCCTGGCACTGACACTCTGGCAGTACCACCCAAGCACCCAGACTGCCAGGTTGCCCGGTGGAACTGTTAGGGTGCCAGTCTGGCAGTGCCAAGGCACCCAGATGCCAGGAAAGTGCCAGGGTGCTACTCTACCCTGTCCCTGATCATCCAGGGCCTTTAATGGCCTTCAAGATCCTCCAAGGGGTCGTTATGCCTGGTCCAAGTTTGTGTAGACCAGTACTAAATGGCACCCCGGCGAGGTCTCTCGGGTGCGGCGGTGACTCCCGGACGCTGGGTGAATCTGACATCTGGATATTTAAATGAGCCTAATGACAGAGTGAGTCGGGTGACTCACAATTGGCCAGGTGTCCAGCGCTGAGCCCAATTAGGGACACTCCCGGGATTCACCTGCAGCACCCAGATCTGCGCCGGGCGCAACATAATTGCTGAATCGTGGCCATCATCTTTTCCAAGTAACTTTTGGACTCGTCAAGATTTATTTCTAACACTCTGTTTGAATTAGTTTGAGCTCAATTTAGGGCTTGTGTGCAATTCACCTGTTGCTGCTGAATCACACCCTTGAAATGAAAATCGCTTATTGTCACAAGTAGGCTTCAATGAAGTTACTGTGAAAAGCTCCTAGTCGCCACATTCCGGCGCCTGTCCGGGGAGGCTGGTACGGGATTCGAACCGTGCTGCTGGCCTGCTTGGTCTGCTTTAAAAGCCAGCGATTTAGCCCAGTGAGCTAAACCAGCCCCTTGAAGTATATCTATTTCCTTCTTACATATATTCAGTGATTTGGCCTCCACAGCCTTCTGTGGTAGTGAATTCCATAGGTTCACCATGCTCTGAGTGAAGAAATTTCTCCACATCTCAGTCCTAAATGGCCTCGCTCGTATCCTGAGACTGTGACCCTTTGTTCTACATCCCCCAGTCAGATAAAACAGAAAAGGAAGAAAACAGCAACAGCAGCTCCCAGGCACCTGCAGCCACCAGCAGGAACAAGGAGCAAATATTTTAGTTTATTATTAGTATCAAAATACAAAAGACAATACAATGAGGACACCAATCACAGCCCCTCCCCCCCCCCCCCCCCCCACACGTACATCAGTGGAAAGGTATACTAGCCCAGCCCACCGGAAAACGGAAAAGGCCGCTGCAACACGGAGCACGGCAGACGAGAGAGAGAAAACAATTTCAGCATTCCAGTACAACACAGAACAGGTCCGGCACATCAAACCAAAACAAATTACAGAGCAACCACTGAAGGAAAACACAAACAGACAGGAAGACAACAAAGACGCCAGCCGTACACCAAGGAAAAAAGCCAAAACAAATGAACAACGCCACCAGCTGCTGAGGCAGCACACCCACACTCCCCTCCACCCTACCTGTGCCCCCTCGCCCGCCCCCCCCCTACCTGTGCCCCCTCGCCCCCCCTCCCCCCCACCATCAGACCTACATCGGCGGGAAGGTGAGAAGAAGCGACCCAAGCCACTGGAAAGAGACACCGACACTGATCCTGCGGAGGAAGAAGAGGAGGGAACTCCACCCCCCACCCCCCCCCCCCCCCCCACCAGCATCGGTAGCATGCACTGAAAGAAAACACAAATCTGGCAGGAATATAACAAGGACACCAGCTGCAGACCAAAGACGCAATCGAGACAAAAGACAAAAATAATAAAATTCCACCAGCTGCCGAATCAGTGCATGTTCCCCTCAACCACCCCCCACCCCCACCCTCACCCGCACCCCCAACGGCCCCAACAGCAGACCCACATCGGTGGCAAGGCGCCCAATGTCTGTACAGCAAAGCATATATGTGAACATCAGTGCATGCATATTGGTAAGAGTGTGCGTGTATATAGAGTATCGGCGTGAATGACTGCACGTGTGTGACTGTTGGAGTATGCGTGCGTGAGAGCGAGCAGCACTCACCACCGGAAAAGGTCACGCCACACGGGGCACAGAGGAAAGAGAATATCCCACCCCTTTCTCCAGGACCGCTAATTTGCTGGGGTCCAGGCCATAGAAGCGAGAGGGGTTGTAGCACGCAAGCACACAGCCTTCAGAAAAAAAACAGCAACACACTGCCAACGGTGAAAAATGCCCCCCCCCCCCCCCCCCCCCCCCCCTCCGGGCGTGGCAGCTCCTACATCAATGGAATCTGCCTGCTAAACCCATCACCAGAAGTTCTCATCGATCTGGAGCATAGTGGAGGAGGGAGAGAGATGATAACCACCTCCTCCCACACCCCCCCTCCCCCTCCAGCACTGACAGTGTCTTCCAGCTGCTCCCAGACCACAGAGGCACGAGGGGCTTCAACTGACAAAGCGATAATCTGCAGTTATATGGTATCCATCATACAATCCCTCCCACTCCACCGACATAGAGTAAAAGGCAAACAAGGAACACGAGCGACTGGCACAGCTCCCATAACAGTAGAGCAGATGGCTACTGAAGATAAAATGTCACCGGTAGTCTCTGAAATTGTCCCAGCGCAACCTCAATCTGGGCTATGTAATCGAGCTGTGCTGCCGCCCTTCCTTTCCAGTAGTATCGATGTCTGATTTTCCATCACCGCCCTGTCCGAGGGCCGGGTCACAGGAACACAGGGGGCTTTAGCAGGTGACCCATGGGTCCAGAACAGAACACACAGTCAACACATAAAACAGGCCTTTAGAAACATCCACAGGCTGATCGAGCAAGCCCTCAGCACAGTAGTAGGCCCCACCAAAATCCTCCCCTCGCTACACTCCAAGTAAAAGAGAGCGAAAGACAACTACCTTCTTGCATCCTTTTCTTCATCCAGAAAGCAGTAAGTCCAAGGAGAAGAATAAAGAATAAACAAAGAACAATGCAGCACAGGAACACGTCCTTCGGCCCTCCAAGTCTGTACCGGTCATGATTCCACCTTTGGCCAAAACCCTCCGCACTTCCTAGTGCGTATATCCCTATATACCCATTCTATCCATATATTTGTCGAGGTGCCTTTTGAACGCCGTTAATGTAACTGCTTCCACAGCCTCCCCTGGCAACACGTTCCAGGCACTCACCACCCTCTGTGTAAAAATCCTGCCTCGCACATTTCCTCTAAACTTTGCCCCACGGCCCTTAAATCTATTTCCCCTGGTGACTGACCCCTCCATCCTGGTAAAGAGTGCCTGCCCATCTACTCTATCCTGCCCTTCATAATCCTGTAGGCCTCTTATCAAGTCGCCCCTCAATTTCTGTAGTTCTAATGAAAACAGTCCGAGTCTATTTGGCCTTTCCGCATAGCTAACACCCTCCAGACCAGGCAACATTCTGGTAAACCTCCTCTGCACCCTCTCAAAGCCTCCACATCCTTCAGGTAGTGTGGCAGTCAGAATTGTGCGCAGGTATGGCCTTACCAAGGTTCTATACAACTGTAGCATGACTTGCCACTTTTTATACTCGATAGAATGAAAGCATTCCGTATGATTTCTTGACAACCTTGTCCACTTGTGTTGCTACTTTCAAAGATCTGTGGACCTGCACACCCAGATCTCTCTGACTTTCTATATTCCTAAGAGTTTTGCCATTTACAGTATATTTCCCCTCTATGTTAGACCTGCCAAAATGCATTACCTCACATTTGCCTGGATTAAATTCCATTTGCCATTTCTCTGCCCAAGTCTCCAACCTATCTACGTCCTGCTGTATCTCTGACAATCCTCAACACTATCTGGGCAGCATGGTAGCACAATGGTTAGCACAGTTGCTGCACAGTGGTTAGCACAGTTGCTTCACAGCTCCAGGGTCCCAGGTTCAATTCCCGGCTTGGGTCACTGTGTGCGGAGTCTGCATGTTCTCCCCATGTCTGTGTGGGTTTCCTCCGGATGCTCCAGTTTCCTCCTACAGTCCAATGATGTGCAGGTTAGGTGGATTGGCCATGATAAATTGCCCTTAGTGTCCAAAAAAGGTTAGCTGGGGTTACTGGGTTACGGGATGGAGGGATGGGCTTAAGTAGGGTGCTCTTTCCAAGAGCTGGTGCAGACTCGATGGGCCGAATGACCTCCTTCTGCACCGTAAATTCTATGATTCTATCTGCCACTCCACCAACCTTGGTGTCATCTGCAAACTTTCTAATCAAACCAGCGACATTTTCCTCCAAATTGTTTATGTATACTACAAACAGCGCAGGCCCCAGAACAGATCCCTGTGGAACACCACTAGTCACAACCTTCCATTCAGAAAAACACCCTTCTGCTACCCTTTGCCTTCTGTGACCGAGCCAGTTCTGTATACATCTTCCACCTCACTTCTGATCCTATGTGACTTCACGTTTTGTACCCATCTGCCATGAGGCACCTTGTCAAAAGTTTTGTTGAAGTCCATGTACACAACATCCACCGCCCTCCCCTCATCAATCATCTTTGCCACCTCCTCAAAAAACTTGATCAAGTTCGTGAGGCACAACCTCCCCTTCACAAACCATGCTGTCTATCATTAATGAGTCCATTTGTTTCCAAATGGGTATAAATCCTGTCCCTGAGAATTCTCTCTAATAATTTACCTACTACCAACATGAGGCTCACCAGCCTATAGTTTCCTGGATTATCCCTGCTACCTTTCTTAAACAGCGGTACCACATTAGCTGCTCTCCAGTCCTCTGGGAGATCAACAATGAGGATACAAAGATGCCACTCAAGACCTCAAAAATTTCCTCCCTTGCTTCCCTCAGTATTCTGGGGTAACTTCCATCAGGCCCAGGTAAATTATCGACCTTAATGTCTTTTAAAACAGCTAATACTTCCTCATTTTCCACGTCAATATGACCCAGACTGTTCACACACCCTACCCAAGAATCATCTTTCACAAAGTTCTATTCTTTGGTGAACACTAATGAAAGTACTCATTTAGTACCTCGTCCATTTCCGCTTGCTCAACGCACAGATGCTCCCCACTGTCCTTAAGTGGTCCAATCCTTTCTCTGGCCTCCCTCTTGCTTTTTACATATGAATAGAAATCTTTGGGATTCACCTTAATCCTACTTGCCAAGGAATTTTCATGATCTCCTCCCAGCCCTCCTACTTTCCCGCTTCAATACCTTCCTACTGTCTTTATACTCTGCTTTTGACTGTCCCCACCCTTCTAGACCGTACAAAAGCCTCCTTTTTCTTTTTGACGAGGTTCACAATATCCCTCGTTATCCAAGACTCCCTAAACTTCCCATACTTATCCTTTGTTCTCACAGGACCGTGACTTTCCTAAATCCAGATTAACGGTCGCTTGAAAGACTCCCACATGTCCAATGTTGATTTACCCTCCAGCAGCTGCACCCAATCCAAATTCTTCAATTCCTGTCTAATGTTATCGTAATTTGCCTTTTCCCAGTTTACCCTCATCCTTACCCAAAACTGCCCTAAAACATATGGAATTGTGGTCACTGCTCCCAAAATGTTCCCCAACAGAAACTTCAACCACTGTCCAGTCTCATTCCCAATACCAGGTCCAGTACTGCCCCTTCCCTGGTTGGACTACCTACATATTAGATCAAGAAGCCTTCCTGGATACACCTTACAAACTCTGCCCCATCCAAACCCATAGCACTAAGCGAGTCCCAGTCAATATAGGGGAAATTAAAATCCCCTACCACAATAACCCTATTACTTTTGCACCTATCCAAAATCTGACGATCTGGTCTTCTATCTCTCGCTGGCAGTTGGGGAGCCTGTAACGAATGCCCAAAATTGTGATTGCCCCCTTCCTGTTCCTGAGCTCTACCCAGATTGCCTCATTGTATGAACCCTCCAAGGTGTCCTCCGGCAGTACGGCTATAATATTCTCCTTAACCAGTAATGCTACTCCCCCACTCTTTTACATCCCCCTCTATCTCTCCTGAAGCATCTATACCCTCCAATGTTCAGATGCCAATCCTGCACTTCCTTTAACCACGTTTCTGTGATAGCCACAACATCATAGTTCCAAGTACTAATCAATGCTCTAAGTTATTCTGCCTTACCTGCTATAATTCTGGCGTTGAAACAAATACACTTCAAACCAGTGTTTGAGCAGACAGCGTGATGTTATTCTCGTATTTCTGTTCTCTATTCCCCCTTTAATTATTACATCTTCTAAGCCAACGCTCTGGTTCACACCCCCTGCCATACTAATTTAAATCTTCCCGAGTGATTCTAGCAAACCTCCCAGCCAGGATATTGGTGCCCCTCCAGTTTAGATGCAACCCGTCCTTCTTGTACAGGTCCCACCTGCCCCGGAAGAGATTCCAGTGGTACATAAATCTGAAACCTTCCCTCCTACACTACCAGTTTAGCCACGTATTTAGCTGTACTATTCTTCTATTTTTAGGCCTCACTGGCAGGTGGCAAAGGGAGTAATCCTGAGATTACAACCCTAGAGGTCCTGCTTTTTAGCTTACTGCCTAACTCCCTGATCTCCTTCTGCAGGACCTCATCACTCTTCCTGTCTAAGCCGGTTGTACCTATGCGTGCTACGGCCTCTGGCTGTTCACCCTCCCCCTTCAGCATGTTGTCCTGTGTTCGTTCAGCGGCATCCTTGACCCTGGCACCAGGGCGGCAGCATACCATCCTGGAGTCTCTTTCATGTCCACTGAAGCACCTATTTGTGCCCCTTGCCAGAGAGTCCCCTATAACTATCGTTCTCCTGCACTTTGCCATCCCCTGCTGAGCAACAGAGCCAGTTGTGGTGCCACTGTTCTGGCTGCTGTTGTTTTCTCGTGATAGGCTATCCCCCCCCAACAGTATCCAAAACGGTATACCTGTTCGAGAGGGGGACAGCCTCAGGGATTCCTGCACTAACTGCCTGCCCTTTCTCACGGTCACCCTGCACCTTGGGTGTGACCATGTCTCTATAACTCCTATCTATGATGCTTTACGCCATCTGCATGCTCCTAAGTGCATCCAACTGTTCCAACCGAACCACACGGTCTGTGAGGAGTTGCCATTGGTTACACTTCCCTGCAGACTTAGTCAACCAGAGCGCTGGAAGCGTCACGGATCTCCCACATCTCACAGTTAGAGCACCGCACCCCGCTGAGTGACATTTAAACACTAGTTACTTAATTTAAAATAAACACTTACATCATTATTAGATTAAGTTACAATAAACTCGATGGTCCCTGGCATTAGATTTTTACTGTAAAATTAAATGTTAAATACTGATCTTTGCCGTCAGGTCTCGTTACTCCTCTACCTAATTAATTAATTAATTTTAATTCGTTTTTTCAATGTTATTTTTCAATTTTAACACAGATTCCCTACCAGCCAATCAGATCACAGCTTTACTGTGACATTACTTCTCAGTTTCCTACCCCCACAATTTGAAAACACAGAGAGACACAGATACAAAGTACGACTTACCTTCTCAGACTGCACTCAAATTTCTCCCACTGTGCTCCGCTCCCAGTATGAAGGACTTACCTGCTACTCACTAATCAGCTTTCTCCCTTGTAGTCACCTGCAGCAGGGCAAGGCCACTCACTGGAAATTCGAGCGTATCAAATCAAGGGATAAAAAGCACCTCCTTCCAGCCAGCCTCGAATTCCCACCTAGCTTCAAATTCACAGCTCCCAAACTCACTCTTCGATGTGCCTCACTCTGGATGTATCCGCTGGCTCACTGGATGGCAAGCAGAAAAGGCAGCAGCAAACTCTCAGCACAGCTCCATGCATTTCCAGCGAAGCAGGAGCAAACACAACCTGCAGCTGGGAGGTGCTCTTGTAACTAACTATTAGCAATAGCCTTCAGCTGTGAAGCTAGAGGCTACTCAGTCAAAGGGAGGTCAAGTGATCTTCAGCATAGAACCATGTCCTGAGAGTGTTTGCTAGGAGAGATGGGCAGCAGCTGTAGTGTTATGGATAGCCACAATATTTAAAGATGGCTTGAAGGCCTCACAGACTTAAAGCCCTCCAGCACCCCCCCCGGCCAGGGGTGACGATGGTCTGGAACGCTTCCCCACCCTCCGGCAAAGCCTACCCCCCCCCCCCCCCACCGAGGAAGCCGGGGAGCGGGTTAATTCCTGGGAGGCGGTTACATTCGACTTCAATCTCACTGGTGAGATGGAAATGAATGCAAGTTGGGATCAATGATACGCTCACCATATTTGGGCATGGTCCAGAACTCGACATCAGGAACGGGCCAGTTAAATTAAAAACTGATTCACGCCTTGGCCTTTCTCGCTATTTAACCAGCGTGCTCAGATCCACGCCGCCCGCAGCACAATGGTTACATCGCACCCTGCATCTTTTAGTTATATTGTTGGTACAAAATGTATTAATTTAGAACATATTTGTACATTTTATTCAATTTTTTTTATTGGTTAGCAAAATGAACCTAATAAGATTAACGGATTTTTGAACTGGTAAAAATATTCTATTCACTGTCACAACAATTCACTGTGGTATTAAATCCCAATGAGGTTTAATTATCTGTCCATGCTGCAGCTTCAGAGGCAGATAGCATCATAAAATACTTCCCAGGCTAGTTACTAAACATTTCTGTCACTGTTCATCAATTGTTCTTCAGATAAAGGTGAAAGTTATTTGAGAGAGCCTTATTGTTATTCATTGTTGGTGAGCACATAACCTGGATATCAGAACCATTGAATTTGTATCTAAAGAATCCATTCCATTCTTCAGAATAAAGTTTTCGGGAAAAATATAATTTTCAACAACTGGAAAATAAACAATTGTAGGTTAATTCCTTGTGGTTTGTTTTGTAAATAACTAACTGGCTTGCCAAATAAGATTGAACCATTTGCTTTAAACTTTAATGTGGAGATTCCGGCAATGGACTGGGGTGAGCACAGTAAGAAGTCTCACAACACCAGGTTAAAGTCCAACATGTTTGTTTCAAACACTAGCTTTCAGAGCATTGCTCCTTCCAGAGTCACCTGAGGAAGGAGCAGTGCTCCGAAAGCTAGTGTTTGAAACAAACATGTTGGACTTTAACCTGGTGTTGTAAGACTTTTAAACTTTAAAACCAACCTACATTCAACCCATGCATCTTTCAACCAGAGATTATACATAATGAGAAAAAAGGTTACAGGATAGAGAAACCGAGCTGCCAGCTTGACATGAATTGGAGCTAAGTCATCACCGAAGATCTTTACAAAAGGGCTGGGAAATTGGGAAAGCAGTAATATGGACAAAAGACACAATTATGGTAGAACACAGGGATTTCAGCAAGGGTGATAGGGCAACAGATACTCATAGAATACTATAGTATGCAAGATTGCTGCGAGTTGTCAACATGGTTCCAGGCCATAAACCTGAGAAGCTCCAAATTCAAGATAAAGTGGAGGAATCAAAAGGGATATGTGACCTTCTAATAATTCTGCCCCACAATAAATGTGTGTCGCTTGATTACCTTGGGGACAGGGTCCATGTCATGTGTGAATGAAATCCAAATGCCAGATTTAACGTCTGAACACAAAAGATGCAGTAGATGGCTTTGCAATGGGTATATTTACAGACTCTCATGCAGTCTGATTAAAAGATCTATATGTACATTTTATATATATATATATATATATATATAGAGAGAGAGAGAGAGAGAAAGAGAGAGGGGGAGGGAAAACCAGCAGTCATTGTGGAAATCGGTGGAAATGGTTGTTCTCTGCTAGCTACCAGGCAGAATGTTGATGGGAGCACATCCTGTGGACGAGTAGATGGAGCATGCAAAGATTTAAGGGCACTGGAAGATTCACCCTGACAGGTTTG
Organism: Scyliorhinus canicula; assembly: GCF_902713615.1. Lineage (NCBI taxonomy): Eukaryota > Metazoa > Chordata > Chondrichthyes > Carcharhiniformes > Scyliorhinidae > Scyliorhinus > Scyliorhinus canicula. The sequence continues at coordinate 116,020,329 of NC_052151.1, forward strand.
GGTAAAGGAATCACTGGAGTGGTACCTGCTTCTGGAAGACAATTTGGGGATTAGCTGAAGACTGAGGGAAAATTTCTAACTCAGTGAAATAAAAAGTGGGCATGTTGGAAGCTGGGAATAACTTTGGACTTGCTTGTGTGAAAAAAACATATCATTCTGCAGAGAGTGTTGCATTATATAGAATTTATAATGCAGAAGGAGACCATTCGGCCCATTGGGTCTGCACCGGCTCTTGGAAAGAGCACCCCACTTAAGCCCACACTTCCAACCTATTGTAACCCAGCAACCCCACCGAACCTTTTTGGACACTAAGGGCAAACTAGCATAGGCAATCCAGCTAACCTGCACAGCGTTGGACTGTGGGAGGAAACCGGATATACAGAGGAAATCCACGCAGACACGGGAAGAACGTGCAGACTCCGCACAGACAGTGACCCAAGCCGAGAATCGAACCCGGGATCCTGGAGCTGTGAATCAACTGTGCTAAACAATGTGCTACCATACTGCCCACATATAAATGTGATGTAGTCATATTAAGAAATTAACAAGAGGTATCTTTTCTGTAATCTAGACTATTAGTTGCCTATTTGGTAGTGTTTTAATCGATTTAGTTCGTTATAGTAAAAGTCTTAAAACTTGAAATCTTATCATACGATTCCGGGAACATCAAGGGCGGGATTCTCGGTTCGCGCCGCTCCAGCTGCCGATCCTGGCGCGAACAGTATGCCCCGGGACCCGCGCATGCGCAGTTGCGCCGGCACCAACACGTGCATGAGCAGTGGCCTCCTTCAACGCGCTGGCCCCGATGCAACATGGCGCAAGACTACAGGGGCCGGAGCGTAGGAAAGGAGGCCCAGAGCAGGTTAGAAGGGCGCTGGCAGACTTGGTTCTTTTCTTACGGCAGCTTGGCCCATCCGGACCAGAGAATCAGCAGGTCGGCCACGTAAAGCGACTTGTGACTGGCGCCGCGCCAACCACACCAGTGCCAATGACGCTGATTCTCCGCAGAGCCAGTGTCAGGGTGCCGTGGCCCATTGGCGGGGATTCTCCGGCCTGGACCCGGGCTGTGAGAATCCCGCCCCAGATCTCTTATGTTATTGGTATTTGTTGGGATCATAACAATGAGCCAAGACAGAATCAATGTTATGAGGATGGAAATAGATGACATTAAGGTTGTCCAAATATGGCCACGTATGAAAGTTTATGAACAATTTGATTTAGTCTTACACTGTTACCGTGGAGATGGATGGAGTCAGTAGCTAGGGAACTGAGTTTGGGGTGGGGACTGAAAACAATGGCTTTGGTTTTCCCAATATTTAATTTGAGGCTAATTTCTGCCTGTATGTTAGATAAGCAGTCTGATAAGATAACAACATTGAAGAAGCTAAGAGAGGCGTGGTGAGGTAGAGCTGGGCATTATCAGTTATATCAGATAAGAAATGAAAACTAATGCTGTGCTTTTGGAGGATATTGCCAAGGCTGTAAATAAGAATGAGAACCATGCGCACCAGAAGTAATGGTCTGAAAGAAGGGAGAGAAGCCATTGCAAGTTTTTAAAAATTCATTCATGTGATGTTTGCGTCACTGGCTTGACCAGCATATATTGTCCATCTCTAAATGCCCTCGTGAAGGTGGTGGTGAACTGCCTTCTTGGACTGCTGAGGTATGTCTGGTGTAGAACTGCCTTCTTGGACTGCTGAGGTATGTCTGGTGTAGGTTCACCTACTGTACTGTTGGGAAAGGGGTTCCAGGATTTTGATCCAGTGACATTGAAGGAATGGCGATATATTTCCAAGTCAGGATGGTATGTGGCTTGGAGGGGAACGTGCAGGGGTGGCGTTCCCATGCCTCTGCTGCCGTTGTCCTTCAAGGTAGTATAAGTTGTGGGTTTGTAAGGTGCTGTAGAAGGAGCCTTGGTGAGTTGCTACAGTGTATTTTATAAATGATACACACTGCTGCCACTGTGTGTGCTGGTGAAGGAAATGAAGGTTAGAGGTGGTTGATGGGGAACCAGGACATATCTGGGTAGCTTTCCACATTGTCAGATAAATGCCAGTGTTGTAGCTGTACTGGAACAGCTTGGCCAGGGACACAGTTAGTTCTGGAGCACGTCTTCAGTCCTATTGCTGGAATGTCGTCAGGGCCCATAATCTTTGCATATCCAGGGCCTTTAGCCATATGTTGATATAACGTGGAGTGAATGGAACTTGCTAATGACTGGTATCTGTCATCCCAGGATCCTCAAAAGGAGCCTGAGATTAACCATCCCCTTGGTACTTCTGGCTGAAGATAGTTCCAAATGCTTCAACCTTGTCTTTTGCACTCATGTGCTGAACTCCCCGATATTGAGGATGGGGATATTTGTGGCGCCTCGTCCTCCACTGAATTGTTTAATTGTCCACCATCATTCACGGATAGATATGGCAGGATTGCAGAGCTTAGATCTAATCCTTTAACAATGGAATCATTTAGATCTGTCTATCATTTGCTGCTTTCTATGTTTGACACACAAGTAATCTGTTGCTTTATCAGGTTGACACTTCATCTTTGAATATGCCCGGTGCTGCTCCTGGCATGTCCTCCTGCACACGTCATTGAACCAGAGATGATCCTTGGGTAAGGCTCTGACTACTCTTCGATAGATAATAATGGAAGCCTGTTAAAGCAGTGCTACCCTCTTGGATGACAGTAAAGGGATATTTTAGGAGGATAGCATGGATGAAGTTCTCCAGATTGTGGCTCTTGGGTGAAAAATTGTAAATCTTAGGGCATTATTTAAGGCAGGCGCATCAACTCTATGAGGTTCCACTAAACGACGTTCAGATGAAAATAATTACATTCTGCTTCAGAAAGAAACTAAGACAGCAAGGTGAAAGACCAGAAGATCTGCAGTGCAGATCTTAAAACTTGAAATCGCGAGGCTCAGTTTAAGGACAGCGCTTCAAGAACTGCCTGATCATACATGGAAGATCGTCTCACTTGCCTTTATTATCATATATTTAATTCGCTAGTTTTCCCTACCCTGAAATGTCCTGATTTATGTGGGAATGTGGGTTCATGGCTACTGCCCAAAATAGGAAATGATCATGTGCAAGGGTAAACAGTGAGAGTTGGCAAGCTGTTCAACTGCAGAGACATAAAAGTCAAGCCTACTCGAACGCAATACTCATTTTAGTGCAGTGCACATAATCAAAAATCTCACCTGAACTTCCTCCTGACTGGTCTGGGGGTTGCTGAGGCCAGTTTATTTAACCATGCTGCTGTCTCAGGCTTGCAACGGTAACACAGCACCGATAATGAACAAGCCCAAGACTTTCTGTTGTGCATGCTCAGGAACACAGAAACCATCTGTGTTCAAAGGCTGGCCCCTGTGCGACATTTCTACTGTTATTTACTTAAATGTTTTTTTTAAATGGCATTTTCTCAAAGAACTTTTAGTCCAAGATCGATTCTGTAAGCCAAATTGGACACTAAATCCATATGAAACTGCTGTGCACAGAGCAGTAATATTTTCCATTAGTCTCTGTATTTTCTCTTGAATTTACGAATGCCCTTACTCTAGTCACAGTTAGATTGAGTTTCATTACTGTGACATTGAGCATCTTGTGATAATAAAGGACCTGACCATAGCAGGGGGCACTAAATAAGCACTCCGACTGAACCAGGAGTGGGTACGAAGTAGTGAAGACCTAAATTTGCCAAGCTGCCCTCTTAGAACTTAGAAATAGAATTGAGAGTTCTGAGATGAAATGGAT